>NC_081326.1:4356303-4664636 GCF_026419965.1 Kogia breviceps
CCTCGCCTGCCGGGCTGCGGCGGCCGGAGCCACTTTATAAATCGCCCCGGAGCGCAGGAGGCGGGCGCGCCCCAATCGCCGGCGGGCTGCCGCTGACGCAGGCCCTACGCCGGCCGCGTGCCGCCCCCGCCGGAAGGGGGGTCCGGACCGCGGCGGGGGGTGCGCGGGGCGGCGCACCCCTCGGCCGGGTGACACACCGGAGCACTTAGGAAAGTTGGGGAGAGAGTGGGATGAGATCAAGGGCCCCCGCGCAAAGTCACTGCCGTCGCCCTCCCCGGGGTGCGGGCTCCGGTCGAGGGCCCAGGCTGGAGGGGGCGTTAGCGGGGCGGAGACCGAACGTGCTGGAGACCCTCCGAGGACGCGCGGGGGCGCCCTTCCCCCGCCTCCTGCTGGAGCGGCCCCGCGGCCCGGGGGGGGGGGGCGCCCGGCACAGCCGTCCGGAGTGTGGTCACTTGTCCACCGGTCTGTCCCCGTCCTAGACTCCCTTGCTGACAGCGTCAGGCGCGTAGTAAGCGCTCAGTGAACAGTTAAAGGAATGGCTGATCGAAACTTTCCGGGGATCTTAAAATCTCTGGACTGAGCTTTTCCCCTTTCTCGTCGGCGAGACCCCTGGCCAAGCGCGCACGCGGTAAAGGCCTTCGGGAACGATGTTCCCACCCACCAGGGTGTCCTGGGGGATTTCCACGAGGGAGACGGGGTGCGGGGCCGGGGCGATGTCCGCATCAGGGCTGGTGGCGAAGGAGCGGGGGGGGGAGGGACGCGGTACCCGGGGGGTCTGGGGCTTGGGGCGCGGCCGGGCAGAGCGCCGACGGCGGAGGCTGGGGCCGTCGATTGAGACCCGCTCGCCATCCTCGCTCTGCGGAAGATTGCCAAGAAGCAAGCCATTTACCTTGTCTGAGGCCTCAGTTTCCCCGTTTGGAAAATAGGGAGAGAGATAATGAGGGACAGTAGGGCCGGAGGCTACGCATAGGGTTCCGGAGAGACGCAAATGAAATAATGGACCAAAGCACTTAGCCTTGTGCCTGGCACATAGCAAGCCTTAAAAACGTGCTTCTAACCCTGCCATCCATCCGCCTTTATGTTTGTCTGTCATTTACTTATCCTACGTTTATTGTTTATTGATCGATCCATCCATCTATGTATCTATCAATCCTGGTCTTAGAGGGAAGTCACGGAGTCCCACAGCTCGTACACAGAGAAAGAATTGCTTTCCCAGTCAAAGCACCTTCTGCAAAGGATGCGCCAGCACCCGGCCCTTCGCGAGGACCAGCCGCCGCAGGGCTCTTCCGAGCTCGGGCCGCGCTGCGTCTCCCACTCTGGCCACTAGAGGGCAGCGCTCTCCTGCGTAGGTCTGGGCTCCGGGGAGGGGTCTCAGGGTTTCAGCCGCCGACACGCAGCCGGGAGGCCGCGGAGCAGCTCCCGCGCCCTGCCTGCCCCCCGGGCCGGGAAGCGGAGCGCGGGGCTGCGGCGGCAGAACGCTCCACACAGCTCGGAGGAGCCAGCCTTGGCATCTTGCCGGAAAAGCAGAACGTTTCCCCTTCGACGTTGTAGGCCTTTCCCATGGACGCGGGTGGAGAGCTGGTGATGCTGTCTCCAGCTACATACCCGTCCCCCAGCAGGAGCGAGGTTTCCCCCTGCTGCCCGGGGTTTGGAAAGGCAGCGACTGCACTGCAGTACTCGGTGCGAAGGCCGTGCACGAACAGCCGGGCCTGAAAGGAGAGAAAACTCGCTCTATCTGAGCACTGGTGTCCTGGGATCACCCAGGAACGAACTTTAAACACGTAAGCGGGGCCAAAGGCTGAGACCCGCGTGTGAGTGACCGCACCGCGTGCTGCTTCCCTGGGTACACAGCGCTGGACGCCGAGAGACCCCTTAGAATCTTGGAAAGGTAGAAGCTGAAGACTGAAAGGCGACTTGGGGATAAGTTATTCCAACCTTTATTCTAGAGACGGGAAAAACGAGGATCCGAGCACACAAGTGACGTCCAAGTGACCGGCCCAGACAGAACGAGGCAGAACCAGGTCCCATCACACCTCTCTAGGGAGAGGTCCTCCCCCTCCCGCCCCTCTGCCCCCACCCTCAGGCCTGCTTTTTGTTTCTGTTGGAACAATTACTGTCTGCTCTGAGTTAGTGTCTCTTGGTGAACCTGCATCATTCTCTGAGGCTTTTAAATCAATTATTTATCTATTTTTGGCTGCCTTGGGTCTTCGTTGCGGTGCACGGGCTTCTCATTGCGCTGGCTTCTCTTGTTGCAGAGCATGGGCTCTAGGCACACGGGCTTCAGTAGTTGTGGCACGTGGGCGCAGTAGTTGTGGCTCGCGGGCTCTAGAGCACAGGCTCAGTAGTTGTGGCGCTGGGGCTTTGTTGTTCTGCAGCATGTGGGATCTTCCCGGACCAGGGCTCGAACCCGTGTCCCCTGCATTGGCAGGCGGATTCTTAACCACTTCGCCACCGGGGAAGCTCTCGGAGGCGTTTTAAATGTCAGGGGAGGGAGAAAAGGAAAGAGAAGGCTGTCCCCTAGGAGTAGGGTGGGGATACTGAGTGCTCCAGCACCCGCCTAGATGCTTGGGATGTAGATGGTGCTGAGTGAATGTGTGTTGACAGACTGGAGGGATGAGGTGGGGGGAGGTGGGTCTGGTTTGCGTGAGGATCTCTTCCTACCACCCTCCCCCGTCTACCCTGGGGCTACAAGGCATACATTTCTGTGTTCATTTCTTTATATCTGAACAGTGGTGGTGAGTTGCAAGGGATTCATTTTCTCACGATCCTTTAGATATTTATCAAGCACTGATAGATTTTGCCTTATCTTCTGGGAAAAAGCTTCTTTAGAAATCAGACTCAAAAAAGAGAAGGGAACCTTCGCTTAAAGCATTTAATCCACAGAATTCTGATTCCCAGGTTATGATCAAGACCTCACCTTCTTCTGATCCTAAGGTGCCAAACATTAGACAAAAGAGATTCATTCTAGAGACAAGAAATGTGGCTTTTAAAGCCCCGATGATGAGTGGTGTTTTACTCAGTTCTTATGTATTCTGGGAGCCTGTAGGAGGGATTTTAACAAGTCCTTTCAGGGTCCTTTTCCATCATTTCCAGGATGTCTTTTAGGTTCATCTCCTCCCCTCCGCTTCCTGCCTCCCCAACGCACGTTCTTCGTTATGGAAACTGGTTTTTCTGCCCCCCTCTCTCCGTCAAATCGCAGCAATGGGAAGAAGGCAGTTCTGCACGCTGGGGACTGTAATGTTTCAGCACAAAAGCACCATGTTCTCACGTTTCAGATGTTTGGAGTCACACCAGAGGCAGGGCCAACTTGCCCATTTTCAGCTACACCGTCAAGTGTGGGCTTTGCAAGATAGGATTCTGTGAGCTGGGCATGTTACCGTGAAGGACCACTGTTAAGGCATCCTCTTCAGACTGGCACCGAAAGAGCAGCGCGGCAGCGAGGGCGTAAGCGGAGTTGGCGGAAAGATGACTTGTGCTGGGATAAATCCCCATTCAAAGGAGGGCGCATGCTGGCACACCCTCACCCTCAAACAGCCAGGGAGCCAAATAAACCCCTTGGAAGACAAAGGAACCTGGTACAAAGTTGCCCGAAACTGAGTGTAAATAATAGAAAATGTGTCCATGTGTCAGAGAGAGAGAGAGAGAGAGAGAGAGAGAGAGAGAGAGAGAGAGAGTGAGGAAACAATAACAAACCAGCCGGGAAGGGAAAAGAAAGGAAGCCTATGGAACACTGTTTGCATCCTGTAAACTTAGAAAGACTTGAAAGAGAGCTCGTAAACTTGGCCTTCAACTCTCGGACAGGGAAACATACATGTTAGTATTAAGTATATAGGTAATTAGACGGTGAATAAAGCAAGTCACATTATGACCCATTAGAGTCAAGGAAGAGACAGCTGGGGGTGCACCCACACTCTTGGGTAGCTTGACGTTTGAAATGACTTCCGGAACTGCCCTGAAGGAATTTAATAGCCACCCCGGAGAAGCAGGCATGTTAAAAAATTGTATTGCCTCATTGGACCTAAGACTTAGTTAATAACTTGACTTTGATTTGGTTTTGGTGGTTTCCAAAATCAAATTGAAGACCCCACCTGCGGGACCTGAAGAGAAGGTGATCAAAAGTATTAGCTGAATGAGTGGAAACGTCCACCAAGTAAACGATTTCTGAAATCGAGGCAATGCTAGGAGAGAAATTCAAAACAGGTTTTCAGTAACAATAGATCACTGTTGTAAGTGCAGTGGCTCCAGGTCACCAGTTTCTGGAGGGAACTCCTCTGCATACGACCCACAGCACAAGATTTACACATGATAGATACTCAGTAAAGTTGTTTTTGAAAACCGTGTGCCTCTTGTAGCTACATCTTCCATAGCTCACATGCTCATGGGATGGACCCCCCAAAGTCAAACTGTTGCCATAAAATTATATAGAGGAAGAGCTGAACCCCGCATATACTCACTTCTAACTCTGTCATTACTCTCTTGGCATCTATTTTGTTGTACATAGACGTTACAGCTTAGACAAAAATATTATTTTGATGAATCTTGTGAAAATCAGTCTAGAGAAAGTGACCTTGTGTGGCACGAAATAGAATCAGAGGAGAAGAGTAAGGTCAAAATACATGCCTTTTTTTCTACTCTGAAGCTGTTATCTGATTATACATTTAGTGGAAGAGCAACGTCAGGAGATAGCAGATAACCTAGAAACTAACAAGTCACATGATTTCATGCAGGAAAACAATTATTTTGCTCTTAAGAGTTTAGGATCAGAAAATACTAAGTTTAATTTCTGTTTTGCCGTCAGTTGAACGTGTAAACTTGGGAAAGTCAATCTCTAAACCTCATTTTTCTCGTCTCTGTACAATGGGGAAAATAAAGCCAACCACACTAGTTGGTTGCATGCATTAAACGAAAGACTAACATGTATATACATATATACTGTGTAGGAATTCAATTTATATTAATGACCCTTTTTTGCTGTGCTGTGTTAAGCTTGAATTTCTGAGGTCGAATGTTTTTTTTCTCAGTTTCTGGATTGTCATGTTCTTGGCCTCTTAGTTTTGAAGCTATGATTTGGCTTCCTTAGTGGAGTGTTCTAATAATGAAAACAAGTGACTATTTTGATAACAGTTGAAGGAAATAGGCTATTTATCTACCTGGATCCAGCGCTCTAAATTAAAAATCACACCGATAGAGCAATTTATAATAACTGAGGGTAGCAAGCTGCTTCATAAAACTGTAATAAGATATTGCTGGAAAAGAGGACTTGGGCATGGCACGCACAATCTGATCGACTGTTATTTTATTTGGGATAGATTATGTCGCGTGAATCTTCAACACTTCTATGCGTGGCAGAGCCAGTTAGGGGAGATGAGACGTAGAAGTGTTTGGATCAGAAAATTTGGGGGGCACTCAGAGGCTCCCCAGGAGGGCAGGGTTCCTGGAACAAGTGGAGAAGACTGGAGAGAGAGTCCAGGCACAAGGCAGAGAGGCAGGAAGGAGCCTGTCAAAGGAGACAGCTGTCAGAGTGCAAGGTGTGTGAAGGGGGAATTGATCTGCCGTGAGAGCCTCAGAGGAGTGGGCTGGGGGGCCGTGGGAGCGATGCAGGAAGGAAGGAAGTTGCTTAAGCATTCTTGGGGGGGACTGCAGGGGAGCAGGTGGTCCCTCAGGGATGCGTGATGCACAGAGCATTGGCTCCCGTGAGCCCACCACTTTCTCTGCAATGCCCACTCCCACAGTGAGTTCTCTCAGGAGCCTGATGCCCCCAAGGAGATTTGCTGAGAGATTGGGGAGGAGGAGAAGAAACGCTTTTGTCCCTCATACATAATACTTTTGTGTTTTTAACTTCGTATCCCCCAGAGAAGATGTGGGAATAAGACAGAATGTGATGGGCTTCCCTGGTGGCGCAGTGGTTGAGAGTCCGCCTGCCGATGCAGGAGACGCGGGTTCGTGTCCCGGTCCGGGAGGATCCCACGTGCCACGAAGCGGCTGGGCCCGTGCGCCGTGGCCGCTGCGCCTGCGCGTCCGGAGCCTGTGCTCCGCAACGGGAGGGGCCACAACAGTGAGAGGCCCGCGTACCGCAAAAAAAAAAAAAAAAGACAGAATGTGAGCCTTGGGGATCATCTCTTATCATTTGCCCAGTCCATCATCCCTCCCTAGAGGACCACACACGCTTTATTAATTAATGGACATTCTCCAGGCAAGTCCCTCCTTCAGCTTCTTTTGCCATATGTCCTCCAAACGTATCTGCTTCTTCCACTTAGATCGTCTCTGATTTTGCATGTGGCCTGCGCCCTAGCCCTCAGGAAGCTCATCTCATCGACTACGTATTCCTCTCTTGTATGGTTAATTTTAGTTGTTACTGCTTGGTCCTCATACACTCTCATAAGAATAAAAGCTGTCTTATTCTCTCTTGTTTTTCAAAAAGGGCACTGTCTCAAACGTGTAATCATTCTCCCCCGTGCGCTCAATCTCTATCTAACTCCATCGTGGCAGTGAGAACTGTTGGAAATGGTCTGATTCCCTTGTTGGCCCTTTGCTCAACTCCTCTACAAATTTCTTGTTCTGCTGCTGGCTCACTTTTGCTCTTCCCGCTCCGGTGAAATCATACCTGTTAAGGTCAGTAGGAACTTTTAGATGAAAGCCCAAGAAACTCTTTTTAGACCTTATATTACTTGTCATATCTGCAGTACTGGATATGTCATATCTGCAGTATTGGACACTTGTATCTGCAGTGTTGGATGCTTGTCGTATCTGCAGTATTGGACACTTGTATCTGCAATATTGGACACTTGTCGTATCTGCAGTATTGGACGCTTGTCGTATCTGCAGTATTGGACGCTTGTCGTATCTGCAGTATTGGACACTTGTATCTGCAGTATTGGACGCTTGTCATATCTGCAGTATTGGACACTTGTATTTGCAGTATTGGACACTTGTCGTATCTGCAGTGTTGGACACTTGTATCTGCAGTACTGGACACTTGTATCTGCAGTATTGGACACTTGTCCTATTTGCAGTATTGGATACTTGTCATATCTGCAGTATTGGACACTTGTATCTGCAGTGTTGGACACTTGTCGTATCTGCAGTATTAGACACGTTGTATCTGCAGTATTGGACACTTGTATCTGCAGTGTTGGACGCTTGTCGTATCTGCAGTATTGGACACTTGTCGTATCTGCCGTATTGGACACTTGTTATATCTGCAGTATTGGACATGTTGTATCTGCAGTATTGGATACCGTTGCCCATTCCTTCTTTCTAGGAGTTCTCCCTAAAACTTTTCCTCCTCTCTTCTTTGGCTGTGCCTTCTTACTCTATCTCCTGGACTTTTCTTTCTCCATCTATCCTTTAAATGGTGATGTTCCCTATGGTTTTATCCTGTGCATCATCTCAAGTTACATGTTCTGCTTGGGAACTCTTATCCACTCTAGGACTTTACCTCTCATCTATGCATCAATTATTTCTGTCTCCAGTTCTGGCTCCTCCTCTGTCTACATGAGGTTATCTCAATGTGTATGTGCTCCGGGCGCCTCAAACATGTCATGTGTTCAACTGCTTAAATTATCTCTTCTTTAAATCTGCTCTTGCTGTGTATTCACTCTCAGTGGATGGCAGACAGAGGAAATCATTCTTTTTTATTTTAAATTTAGCCATTCTAATGGGTGTGTAGTGACATCTCCTAACTTTAATTTGTATTTCTCTGATGACTATTTTTTTTTTAATTTTTACTGGAGTATAGTTGATTTACAATGTTTTCTCTCGTGACTATTAATGTTGAGTTTCTTTTCACATGCTTTTTGGTCATTCATATCATTTGTGATATGTCAGTTCAAATATTTTGCCCATTTTTATTGGGTTGTTTATGATTGAGTTGTCAGAACTCTTTATATATTCTGGCTACAGGCCTTTTGCCATAAATCTGTATTATGAATATTTTCTCCCAGTGAGGCTTGCCTCCTTATTTTCTTAACCATGTCTTTTGAAGAGCCAAAGATTTGTGTCTTGTTTAAGAAATTTTTGCCTACCCTAAGATTGTGAAGACACTCTCCTATTTTCTTCTACCGGTATTATAGTTCTGGTTACTATGTTTAGGTCTTTGATACATATCAAGTTAATATTTGGGTCTGTGATAAGGGTCAAAGTAAATTTTTTTTTCAATAAACATCCAGTGTTCCAGTACTATTTATTGAAAAGATTATTTTTCCCATTGAATTATCTTGGCAACTTGGTCAAAAATCAATTGAACATGTAACTGTGGATCTATTTCTGAATTCTCTGTTCATTTTTTTGTTCCACTGATAAATATGTTTACCTTTATGCTAACATTCCACACTGTCTTGATTACTGTAGCTTTATATTGAAATCAAACAGTAAATTCTCCAACCTTGTTCTTCTTCTTTGTAATTGTTTTAGCCATTACAAGTTCTTTACATTTCCATGTAAATTTTAGAATCAGTTCATCAATTTCTTTCTTTTTTTTTTTTTTTTTTTTTTTTTTTTGCGGTATGCGGGCCTCATTGTTGTGGCCTCTCCGTTGTGGAGCACAGGCTCCAGACACGCAGTCTCAGCGGCCATGGCTCACAGGCCCAGCTGCTCCGCGGCATGTGGGATCTTCCCAGACCGGGGCACTAACCCGTGTCCCCTGCATCGGCAGGCAGACTCTCAACCACTGCGCCACCAGGGAAGCCCCATCAATTTCTATAGAAAGCTTGTTGGGATTTTGATTGGACTCATTAAATCTGTAGATCAGTTGTGGGAGAAGTGACATCTTAACAACTGTGTCTCCCAATCCATGAGCATGGTCTATCTCTCTATATATTCAGGTCTTCTTTAATTTTTACAGTTTTAAATGTATAGATATTGCATACATTTTACAAAATTTATTCCTATGGATTTCATGCATTTTGATCTCTTTCAAATGGTATGATTTTAAAGTTTATTTTCCAGTTGTGTGTTACTAGTTCTGATTTTTTTTAACAAAGAGGAACAAACTTTTTTGTTTTTTATTTTTATTGGAGTATAGTTGATTTAGTGTTGTGTTAGTTTCAGGTGTACAACATAGTGAATCAGTTCTACATATACATATATCCACTCTTTTTTAGATTCTTTTCCCATAGAGGAACGAACTCTTATAGGTTCTAACCTGATGTTATCCTACCTTAGATTATAATCGATAGTGCATTTCTCCACTCCTAGCCTGTAGGTGACTTCACAGAGTCTTCTTTTCATTCCCATGTGTAGGCACAGGGACTTGTATTTAATAGGCCTCAATAAAAGTTTTTTTGAATAAGAGTATCACTTTCAAGATCAAGTTCATTTTGGTTTAGTTTTCAAAAGACCATTAAAAAGCACTCAGAATTTAAAACTCTGGGGATTCTCATAGCTTGAGCTATATCTGAAAAGTAGAATGAAGTGATTTGACAGTTACTTGACTGATTTGAAAAATGTGGACTTTCTCTACACTTGATTGGCATCCAAAGTATTCATTGTTCATCTTAACAAGATAAGTGTCAAATCACATCCTAGATGACGTTATCTCAAGAGGGAAGTCTAATAAAAGGAGAAAAAGGAGAGAGAATGGCTGGTTCTAAAGCAACAGGATTTGCACACAGGTGTAGAGTGCAGGGAGCTGATGCAGCTCAGGACCATGACAACAATCACAGAGTAATAGGATCCCAGGGTTGCAAGGAGTCTTGGAGGCAGAAGGGAAGTATCAGAGGTATCTAGAATCCATCATCTAGAGAGAGAAGACTTTCTTATCTTGGTGAGTGGCAGCACCATCTATTTTGGAGGCTCAAAACTGGAAGCTCCAGGCTATGTCTAGACACACCCTCGACCGAATTTCATTGGTTGATACTGTGTTTCTAAACTTTTAAAAATCCATATTTTAAAATAAAAATGAACTAATTAAAAACTAATTTTCCTGATTTTAAATTCAGACTTTTTGTAAGAAAACCAAGATTTTTGAGGTTGTCTTGAAAACAGGAAGATGTTGAAGGCCTTGACCTTGGTTCTACGGCGGCAGCATCTGTTTGGAACGAGGAGAGGCTGCACCCTTTCTGTGCCCTCTCTTCTCTCCCATCATCTCCACCATCCTGGCTCCTCACCGTTTTTGCTAACATATTTTACCTACTTGGCCCCTGGAGCCTTATGACTTTGCAGCTCTGACGTCTGGGAATTCAAATCAGAAACGTACTTATTATCTGTGACCCCCTCCATCTTCCTGAGTCCCTCTCTCCCGTTCAATACCATGCCCTCATCAGTCCACCTTTCTAACGTCTCCTGAATCTGTCACCTCCTCTCGCTTCGCATCCCCACTGCGTTTATCCAGACCCTCACTGTTTCTCGGAGGGATTACTGCCCCGGACTCACCACGTTCCATGTGGCGGTAACATTCACTGGAAGAAAGAAGCTGTGGGAGGTAGGAGAGGTGGGGGGGAAGAGGTCTTCTGTCCAGAAGGCAGTAGCACTCTTTCTGGAGCCACATACGGGGCAGGGGTCCACTTTCCTGAGCATTGTTCTTCCACCCCGGGGACGTGGACACAGCCCTGGGAAGTGGATCATTACTGGGAGGAGAAGAAAATGAAGATGTTAAGTGAGGCCTGAACTTCATTTTTATCCTCTTTCTGGGTTTCAATCTTGGTTCTCTTTCACTCGTTTATTCCCATAAATATGCATGCAGTTTACCATAAAAATGTTTATACATAAGATAGTATAACTTTTCAAATAAGTAACTTTCAAATAAAGAACAGTAGAACTTTTAAATAAACGTATTTGAGAGATGGGAGGCAGTTTGAGACTTCTAACTAGCACCTGCTTGAAGGAACTGATCCGTCAAAACACCCACATTTGGACAAGCTTCCTTGGCAACACCAGTGATAATTATCTGTAGAGTTTCTGAGCCAAGGGGTCTACAAATCAAGCAAAGAGACCTCCAATGTGTCTCTGTTCCCAGTATTTGAAAAGAAAGATGGTTTGGTTTTGATTTATGAGAAGTAAAACCTTAGTTATTAGATGCTATGGGATTATAAACCTCAACTAACGAATCAAGGCCTCCCTCAGGAAGGCTTCATGTGCTTGTCAACTTGGAAACCCATTTAGAAGCTGAGAGCATAAAGGTGGCTTGCCCGTGTGTGTGTGTGTGTGTGTGTGTGTGTGTGTGTGTGTGATGGGAGTGCAGGATAAGACTCTTTTGCCCCACTTAGTTAATGCAAGAAAAATAACAGACAATTTGGCTCAAATTCTTTCTTATCCTGAGTATCTGTAATTGAAATACCTGAATACGCATATGTATAACCATAGATTTTCGCAGTGGCTGTCTAACAGGAGGACATTAACCTCAACTGGGACACCTGTTAAATAAATGTGCAGCTTCCTAGGCCCATGTCCGGAGAGTCTGTTGGTGGAAGTCTGGCCTGGGGCCAAGTGTGCACTGTAACGAGGCCCCCAGCTGATTCTCCTGCAGTTGGACCGTCCGATCATACTTAGAGAAGCATTTTGTGTCTACAAGCAAAACATGCACGTGGATGTGGCCTGGGCTGGTGATCTCATCTCTGGACCTTAGACCATGGGGCTGCATTGGTTGCTCTGAGTGACACCTTGAAAGTCACACACCCAGACATGCACACACACCCTACACTTATATACACATGTGCCACACTCACACTGAACATTCACCTCACACCCACCCCACGTGTGTGTGCATTTTGGTTTTTCACTTTTTTCACAAGGACAGCACTATCAAGTGGTGTGTTAGGGAACAAAGGTCTTTCCCCCAAGTCTCTTGAAATCCTTAAATAGAAAGTGCATGTCACGAGGAGGAGCCCATCCCCTCATCCTTCACAGAACCTACTCATTGCTGAAGGACAGACTGTTGCTAGTATAATGAAAAGAAGAGGCAGATTCTGAATCTCCCTTTAAAATGTGTCTTTAAAAAAAAGTCCCACATGGGCTTCCCTGGTGGCGCAGTGGTTGAGAGTCCGCCTGCCGATGCAGAGGACACGGGTTCGTGCCCCGGTCCGGGAGGATCCCACGTGCCGCGGAGCGGCTGGGCCCGTGAGCCGTGGCCGCTGCGCCTGCGCGTCCGGAGCCTGTGCTCCGCAATGGGAGAGGCCACAACAGTGAGGCCTGCGTACCGGAAAAAAAAAAAAAAAAAAAAAAGCAATTATCTTATGCCAGGTACTTAAGAACATGAAATTAGCAAGCCCAGATGAGATCACTTCCCATAAACTGAGCTGCCAAAATGAGTGAGAAAATGTAGTTTATGAATGAGGCTCTCTCTCTTAAGGGATGCTTAGAATAAACTCTGTTTTTAGTAGGGTGTGTTTGGCGCAAATAAAACATTTAAAATGTGTAAGCAGCCATAGAAAGACTGCTATGGTAAGAAAGTGATTTGAAATTTTAAATATTATAGCTTGTTTCCCTATGAAATGAATAGATGATTCAGAAGGTGCAGAAATGAGACAGAACCACTGGCTCATGGAATAGTGGTGGATTTAAGTGCCTTCCACCCCCTCATATCTTACTTACTCATGTAAGTAACACTTATAGAGAAACAGAGAGAATAAAAGACAAACAATATATACCCACTACCTGGATGGAATGTCTATAATAAATATTACCATGTATTTCCCCATTTTAAAGGTAGTGAACTGTCAAGAGGTAAAGCATTTTTTTCCTACTCCTTTTCCATATTGTTGTGCTATTTCTGATTTTAGAGTGACTCACTTCTGCGTATGTGGTTATATGCTCATCCATATTTTTTTTATACTTTGTTTCATCTTTTCAGGTTCATAAAATATACAGGGTCATGTTGATGTCCGTAGAATCACGTTTAAGATTTATCCACGTTAATACATGTATTTCTAGCTTAATCATTTTAATTGCTTTATGGAATGATTAAATCACAATTTAGGATTCACTACCTTCTTATGAGCATGTAGATTATTTTCAATACAAACAGTGCTGCAGAGATACCCCTGAATGTATCTCATTGCCCTCATGTTCCAGAGACTCTCAAGAATCACATCCACGTTAGATTACCAAGGTGTTAAGAGCAGGTGCCCCTTTAACTGCGTAGTTATTGGCACATTGTTCTCTGAAGCAGTTGTATGCTCCCAACAGCAGTATCGAAAGGTCTTTTTTCTATTGAGTGGTTTAACCCTTTCTTTTTATTTGTAGGAGTTTCTTATACATTGTAGATCCTAATCCTTTGTTGGTAGGTATGTTGCAAATATTGTCTCTTAGTTTGTTTAGGAAGATTTTTATTAAATTAATTTTCATATTATGAGGTTGCCAAATTTATTAATCCTTTCCTAATTTTTTTTTCTTTTTGTGTCAGAAATCCTGCCTCGTACTCATTAGTCATGAGTCTGAATTTATCAGACTCCCGAGGTTAGCACAGCATTTCCCTTATTGTTGCATATATTTTTCTCTTCCTCCCTCGTCAAATAATTTGTGTGAAAACATTATGATAATCTTCCTATTTGTTCCATTATGCGTTTGGAGATTTGTGGAGAACAGACATTTCTACGAGTCTGTCTTGTACAACTGATTCTATTTTAGGTCTGGAGTGATTCGTGGAAAGTGTGTAACATGCTTCCACCTACAAGGATCTTACCACCTGGTTGAAGAGGATAGACTGTTAAAAGAAAGAATTTGAGACAAAATGTAATCAAGCGCTAACACAATGAATAGTGAGTACACAAGGGAATAACCCAGTAGGGGAAAAGAGGTTGAGGAGGCTTCTCCAGGAGCCTGAGTTAGATCCTGAAGGATTTGGAAGGACACAGAAAGGAGTCGCTCTTCCAACAGGGAAAGAGCCTCATCAAATTACAGTGTGTGTGTGTAACACGAATGCTCAGTAAAGGGACTGAGAATAAAAGACAAACAATATATACCCACTACCTGGATGGAATGTTCCCCACTTGAGCTCCAGAAAGTAAACAATACCCAAGGAAACCATTTTTGCAAACAAAATAACTCAGTAATTCTCTTAAGCCATATGTAAGGAGAGCTTTTACAGACGGATGAATTGGCAGCTACATTTTGTTTGGTAAAACAGAAACCAACAGGCAAACATTCTGTTTACTGAGACGAACCCAGAAACATCTCTATCCACAACATTCTCCTTTTTTTCTTACGCATTCCAAGTCATACTGAAGTGTATTTTCCCTTAGAAAGGAATTTAGAATACACACTTATAAATTCTTTCCCTTCTGGAGTCAGATCTAGTTATTTGTTTGGGAAACAAAATGTGAGATGCTATATAATTTCCTTATTCTGGACATTTCATATGAATAGAATATTTGTTTTTTTGTGACTAGATTCTTTTGCTTAATGTAATGTTTTCAAGGTTTATCCTTGTTATTGCATGTATCAGTATTTTATTACGCTTTATTGCTGAATACTATTCTATGATATGGATATACCACGTATCTTGGGGGAAAACATTCAGTCTTTCTCCGCTGATTATGATGTTAGCTGTGATTTTTCATAGATGACCTTTTTTGGGTTGGGATCGTTTTCCTCTATTGTGACTTTGTTGAGTGTTTTCATCATGAAGGAATGTTGGATATTGTTACATGTTTTTCCTTTGTCTGTGAGATGATCATGTGGTTTCTGTCATTTCTTCTATTAATATGATGTATTATATTGATTGATTTTTGCATGTTGGCATTGATCTTTGCATTCCTGACATAAATCCCATCTGGTCATGGTATATAAATTTAAAAAAAAAAAAGTGAGATGCATCCAGGTTGGTGAAAGGCAAGAAGGGATGTTGTTACGGTCCTTCTCAGGATGCTGTGGCTTCCTAGCCCCTCCCTTCCTCCGAGCTTCTCTTCCAGAATGATCTCTCTGTCTCCAGTCCTTGTAAATTAACTTTTCTCTCAAATGAACTTAGTTACATTTGCATTCTTTAGGCAGTCTTAATCTTGGTAGGAGAAGATATACATTTACTATTTTCAGGCATGTTGATCACGAGACCATGTTTCCCCAAAAAGAGATCTTCATGTCCCTTCCTGTTTCCACTGTTCATATCTCTGTATTTCACGTCGGAGCCAATAGGGAGTTCACATTCTGCCTTGGATCCTGTATCGGTCTCATCATTCAAGGGCAAGAACGAATTGCTAGCAAGCCCTTATTTACATGTTTATAAACACCAACATTTGCATTGCTACAACAAAAAGATGCAGTTTTTTCCTACACACGTATATTGAGGATGGTTAGAAAAATTGGTTTTGAGTTAAGCTTCCTCCCTTTGATATGTATTTCCAGTTGCTTTAGTTTGGTTTGTAGGAAGCTGAACTGACACCAAGCAAAAGCAGCCCATGGTTTGGACTGTGTTCTACACTTGGCTACTCCTGAGGTGGGAACCACCAACATCAGAGATCTAGGAAGAAGTGACCTGTCAGATTTAAGAAAACCCAGCAAGACGCCGCTATTATGTTTTTTTCCTGCAGGTAGACCTAATTAGTGGATACAGTGTACTTTTGCACGGGAATTGAAGAAATCTTTATCCCAAATATGAGGAACGAGTGGGACCCATGGCAGCTGTACAGCAACTGTATGGCAAATCTAATGACCTTTTTTCTGTTTACGGATAGTCAGCTTTATGCACATTTCCACAGGCAGGCTGGCTTTCCTCTCTTTTTTTCCTCACAAATATCTCACTCTTGTATTACCTTTCCCGGTCATGTCTCTGGGCTCTTATCCTGCTTCTTCTTCCCTCATCTCCCCCCCCAGCCCCTGCTTTCCTGTCTGGACCACGCATCCACCACTGCCTTTCGGAGACGGCTCTCCTCATAGCTGCCCATCTCACTAGCCAGGCTCTATGCACGAGGAATCTCGTACGACCTCCTCACTGCAGCTGAGACATCCGTCCATCAGCATATTCTGGTTTCCTAGTTTTGTTCTTCTGCTTTCCTTCATTCTCCTTTGAATTCTACTCTGTGGTTTCTCTGGTGGGTCATTCTTTACTCCCCTCTGTGAAGAGTAGAGAGATTAGCACAGGAATTACATTATTTGGCCTTTTCTCCCTGCCTTTTCCCAGTGAATTCTTCAGCATGGAGACATCTCAGTTTCTCCAGCACTGCCATCTAGACCTCCTTGCCGTCCAAAAACAAAAGGAAAGAAGAAAAAGAAAAATGACCAAACTAATTCCTGGGAATTATAGAGGTTGAGAAAATTAAGGTCTCGCGTGATAGTTAGTTTTGATCCCTCATTGGGATAGTAAATCTCCAAAAGACTTTCTCTGAAGTCATTTGAGTTTTAATGAGGTCAAAAATAATCGGGACCCTGAAGTTGATACCCTCGTCATAAAACAAAGCATAGAAAGCACTTTGGGCTTTCATCATTAGCAAGTGGACAGATTGTTCTTTGTCTTAAAGTCAAGACCCTTCCTACTTTTCATTCAAAACCTTTCCCTTAATTCTATTTTTTTTTTTTTTTTTTTTTTTTTTGCGGTATGCGGGCCTCTCACTGTTGTGGCCTCTCCCGTTGCGGAGCACAGGCTCCGGACGCGCAGGCCTAGCGGCCATGGCTCACGAGCTTAGTTGCTCCGCGGCATGTGGGATCTTCCCGGACCAGGGCACGAACCCGTGTCTCCTGCATCGGCAGGCGGATTCCCAACCACTGCGCCACCAGGGAAGCCCCCTTAATTCTATTTTGCCTGAACTGTTTTATAGCTATTTTTCTGTAAACTTTGTGTCAGAAACCAAACAAATCTATTTCAAAATCTTAAGATTTATAGAAAAACAAATTTATTTCTTATTAGTCTTTTCTTTGATTCCTAGTATAGTATTGGAAAGATGACCTATGCAGTGAGACCTTCTCTACACATTCATTTGGAAAGCAGCATGGAAGAACACTGAACTGTTATCGGGAAGAAATCACAGCTTCTCTTTTTCCAACTTGACAATACAGTTCTCAACCCCAAGGCAAGAGAGAAAAGCAAATGATCTCTCTCCCCCATGCCCTATCCCTCACCATCTCTCTCCCCACCGTCAATTCCACAGATCGAGATAGCAGAGGATAGAAATAAGATGTTAATTTCCATTTTTTCACTCATTCATTCATTCACTTGTCATATTGAGTATTGTGTGCAGGGTACTGTGCTTTCTCTGTAACAGCCAGTTCAGACTCCAGTGTTCAGTCATCAGCATATCTGGATGGCAGGGACACTGGAAGGATGCTTTGATGTGTTCCATATGCTTGGAATAGACTCGTAAATAATTGGTGTTCACTGAATATTTTGTCATCGAGGACACTGAGGTTCCTAGAGTGTTGGAACCTACTTTCATCTTGCAGTTCACAGCACCTCTGCTACTATAGCAACAAAGACCAAGTATTAGACCTCCACGTTGGAACATGTCTCTCCAGGTGGCCTGAAGCAGGAGACCAGGTAGAAAGCAAGGGTCAGAGAATCAGCATTAACAGTTCAGAAGAGTGAGTGACAGCTAGAAGGAACTCAGATCCTGGGCCCACAAAAGCTGTTCCCGCCACCACTGAGCCCCAACTCCTGTCTGCCCTTCTCCTTGGCTGACTTTCATGAGCAGGACTCCTTGGTTTCTGTCTTAGGTATCCTTCAGGATCCTTTTGGCTCTGTGATTCAAGCCCTGGAGCTTATTTATTATCTCTTTCTGGTTTCTGTCTGAGTCCAGAAATTAAGTATCTTGGTACCATTTAGTATGCAGTTTAGTTCATTTGGAAGAAAAGTCTAAGAAATCTAACTTACAGTCTTGGTTCTGATATCGTCTGGGTAACACTAAGAAAATCATGCATCATGGACATTTCTAGTCCTGAAGTTTATATTTAGAAATGATTTTGCTGTTGTTGAATGGTTATTGATCATGTATAATGCGCTGGATACCAAATGAGGCATCTCTAAGAAAGATCTCCCATCCTAAACAACTGGAACATCAGCTGCAGGATAAGAACTTGGATTCAGGGCAGGCTGACCCTGGAGAGCCATCCCCTATATCACCTACTATAATCTTGGGACACTCTGAGGCCAGCATTTCTAGAAACCAATTTTTAGTTAGCTCTTTATTATACAGATGAGCATATTGAGATGCAGAGAAGGAAAATATCCTGCCCCAACTCATATAGAAGTTTAGTGGGAGATCAGGAGTGGAAACCCACTATCTAGGCTTCTAGCCCAATATCCTTTCCTCTGTGCATCTCACCTGTGATTCTGAATCATTTTGGAGTGGTGCAGCTCAATCAACAGAAATGATTATGTAATACATACCCTTACACAAGTGCCACATGATCTATGCTCACTTTAAAATTTTTTAATGTGAAAACTTTTAATCATATACAAAAGTGGAGATGATAGAAGAGTGACCTGTCATATGCAGAACACCAGCTTGACCCATTATCAACATTTTGCCTTTCTTTGGTTTCATCTGTTCTTTTTCTTCTCCTCCTTCTCCTTCTCCTTCTTCTTCTTCTTCTTCTTCTTCTTCTTCTCCTTCTCCTTCTCCTTCTCCTTCTCCTTCTCCTTCTCCTTCTTCTCCTTCTCCTTCTCCTTCTTCTTCTCCTCCTCCTCCTCCTTCTTCTTCTCTTCCTCCTCCTCCTCCCCTTCCTCCCCCTCCTCACCTCCTCCTTCTCCCCCTTCCCCTCCTCCTCCCTCTCCTTCTCCTTTTTGGCTGCACCCATACCTCCTGCAGTGGAAACATGGGTTCTTAACCACTGAACCACCAAGGAAGTCCCTATTCCTCTTTTTAATTGCTAAGTATTTTAAAATAAGACAGTATCATTTCTCCTAGAGATACTTCTGTATGTAGTTCTAACAGCTATGAAATAACTTTATCATGCTTAATAAAATTAATAATTATTTATTACTATTACCCAATACTAATTCTATATTGAATTTTTCTCAATTTTCTTAAAGTTATTAAAATTTTTTATTTTATTTTATTTTTTTATTGAAGTATAATTGATTTACAATGTTGTGTTAGTTTCTTGTGTATATAAAAGTTACTTTTAACAGTTGTTTTCCTTTCCAAATTGGAATCAAAATAAGGAAACTCTATTTCATTTGGTGGACTATCTCTTGTAAAATTTTTTAAAAAACACTGAACAGTTATCCATCTTATTTTTTACCTGCTATTTATGGGCTAAAGAAATAAAGTAATTTTTCTGTAAAATTTTTAATATTATGGACGCAGCCAATTGCACCCTTGAGGTGTTCTTTAACATATTTCTTTATTCCATAAATCTCCTATACTTTGGCAGATGTATCTACAGCCTCTATTGGATACAAGTTTATTTGGGGACAAGAATGTCATAGATGGTGTTGTGCACTTACAAACTGTATCACATCAGGTGACACTAACATCTGGTTTTCCCACTTCTAGTGATGTTGAAATTGATGGGTGAGTTTAGGTATTATAAGTATGATCCATTAGTTGTAAAATTCCCTATCAGCTTCTCATCTAAGTGTTTTAACTACCATTGCCCAAATAAATTATTTCATTAAAGATTGTAAAGTTGCGATTTTTAATTCTCATTTTTTTCTGCATTTATTAATTGGAACTCATGTAAAGAACTTTCCCTCATCAACTATTTGTTTACTCTAAGATGCAATGCAGAGAAGAGAGGCAAGATAAATGCCTTTATTTTCAATTTTAATAACAATAAATTAGTGCACTAGTTATAGAAGCTAATGAGGCATTTTTATTTTGAAATTTTAAGAACTCAGGGGTTTTACATATTTGATGTGCTTTAACCTATGCATGAATGTTTTTCATGTTTGAAAGTTGTCAATGGCTAGCATTAGCTCCTTCAAGTTAGCTCTGTGTTGAACACAACCCCTGTAGTTTCTGTGCATCTGGCACAATAAACTCTGACTCAAGTTGTATGTAACCTGCCCTAAACCTGAAACTGGTCACTTCTCCAAGGAGTACTGATTTATTTTAGTGACAAATATTATTCAGAAAGCATTATTTGGTTATCAGTGTCATTATTGCCTCTAGACTTTTCAATAAACAAATTATGATGATATTACTAATTTATAAAATAGATTGCATGGTTTTTTTTTTTTGAATTTAATTTATTTTTTTATACAGCAGGTTCTTATTAGTCATCCATTTTATACACATCAGTGTATACATGTCAATCCCAATCTCCCAGTTCCTTACACCACCACAACCATGACACCCACCCCCCACCGCTTTCCCCCCTTGGTGTCCATACATTTGTTCTCTACATCTGTGTCTCAATTTCTGCCCCGAAAACTGGTTCATCTGTACCATTTTTCTAGGTTCCACATAGATGCGTTAATATGTGATATTTGTTTTTCTCTTTCTGACTTCACTCTGTATGACAGTCTCTAGATCCGTCCACGTCTCTACAAATGACCCAATTTCATTCCTTTTTATGGCTGAGTAATGTTCCATTGTATATATGTACCACATCTTCTTTATCTAGTCGGCTGTCAATGAACATTTAGGTTGCTTCCATGACCTAGCTATTGTAAATAGTGTTGCAATGAACATTGGGGTGCATGTGTCTTTTTGGATTAGGCTTTTCTCTGGGTATATGCTCAGTAGTGGGATTGTTGGGTCACATGGTATTTCTATTTTTAGTTTTTAAGGAACCTCCATACTGTTTTCCATTGTGGCTGTATCAATTTCCATTCTCACCAACAGTGCAAGAGGGTTCCTTTTTCTCCACACCCTCTGCAGCATTTGTCGTTTGTAGATTTTCTGATGATGCCCATTCTAACTGGTGTGAGGTGATACCTCATTGTAGTTTTAATTTGCATTTCTCTAATAATTAGTGATGTTGAGCAGTTTTCATGTGCTTCTTGGTCATCTGTAGGTCTTTTTTGGAGAAATGACTAGTTAGGTTTTCTGCCCATTTTTTGACTGGGTTGTTTGTTTTTTTAATATTGAGCTGCATGAGCTGCTTATATATTTTGGAAAACAATCCTTTGTCTGTTGATTCATTTGCAAATATTTTCTCCCATTCTGAGGGTTGTCTTTTCGTTTTGTTTATGGTTTCCTTTGCTGTGCAAAAGCTTTTAAGTTTCATTAAGTCCCATTTGTTTATTTTTGTTTTTATTTCCATTACTCTAGGAGGTGGATCAAAAAAGATCTTGCTGTGATTTATGTCAAAGAGTGTTCTTCCTATGTTTTCCTCTAAGAGTTTTATAGTGTCTGGTCTTACATTTAGGTCTCTAATCCATTTTGAGTTTATTTTTGTGTATGGTGTTAGGGAGTGTTCTAATTTCATTCTTTTACATGTAGCTGTCCAGTTTTCCCAGTACCACTTATTGAAGAGACTGTCTTTTCTCTATTGTACATCCTTGCCTCTTTTGTCATAGACTAGTTGACCATAGGTGTGTGGGTTTATCTCTGGGTTTTCAATCTTGTTCCATTGATGTACATTTCTGTTTTTGTGCCAGTACGATATTGTCTTGATGACTGTAGCTTTGTAGCATAGTCTGAAGTCAGGGAGTCTGATTCCTCCAGCTCCACTTTTTTCCCTCAAGACTGCTTTGGCTATTCAGGGTCTTTTGTGTCTCCATACAAACTTTAAGATTTTTTGCTTTAGTTCTGTAAAAAATGCCATTAGTAATTTGATAGGGATTGCATTGAATCTGTAGATTGCTTTGGGTAGTATAGTCATTTTCACAATATTGATTCTTCCAATCCAAGAACATGGTATGTCTCTCTATCTGTTGCTATCATCTTTAATTTCTTTCATCAGTGTCTTATAATTTTCTGCCTACAGGTCTTTTGACTCCCAAGGTAGGCTTATTCCTAGGTATTTTATTCTTTTTGTTGCAATGGTATATGGGAGTGTTTCCTTAATTTCTCTTTCAGATTTTTCATCACTACTATATAGGAATGCAAGAGATTTCTGTGCATTAATTTTGTATCCTGCAACTTTACCTAATTCATTGATTAGCTCTAGTAGTTTTCTGGTGGCATCTTTAGGATTCTCTATATATAGTGTCATGTCATCTGCAAAGAGTGACAGTTTTACTTCTTCCTTTCCAATTTGTAATCCTTTTATTTCTTTTTCTTCTCTGATTGCCATGTCTAGGACTTCCAAAACTATGTTGAATAATAGTGGTGAGAGTGGACATCCTTGTCTTGTTCCTGATCTTAGAGGAAATGTTTGAAGTTTTTCACCATTGAGAATGATGTTTGCTGTGGGTCTGTCGTATATGGTCTTTATTATGGTGAAGTACATTCCCTCTATGACCACCTTTTGGAGAGTTTTTGTCATAAGTCAGTGTTGAATTTTGTCAAAATTTTCCTGCATCTATTGAGAGGATCATATGGTTTTTCTTCTTCAGTTTGTTAATATGGTGTATAATATTGCTTGATTTTCGTATATTGAAGAATCCTTGCATCCCTGGGATAAATCCCAATTGATCATGGTCTATCCTTTTAATGTATTGCTGGATTCTGTTTGCTAGTATTTTGTTGAGGGTTTTTGCATGTATATTCATCAGTGATATTGGTCTGTAATTTTCTTTTTTGTTGTATTATCTTTGTCTGGTTTTGGTATCAGGCTGATGGTGGCCTCATAGAATGAGTTTGGTAGTGTTTCTTCCTCTGCAATTTTCTGGAAGAGTTTGAGGAGAATGGGTGTTAGCTCTTCTCTAAATGTTTGATAGAATTCACCTGTGAAGCCATATGGTCCTTGACTTTTGTTTGTTGGAAGATTTTTAATCACAGTTTCAATTTTATTACTTGTGATTGGTCTGTTTATATTTTCTGTTTCTTCCTGGTTCAGTCTTGGGAGGGTATACCTGTCTAAGAATTTGTCCATTTCTTCCAGGTTGTGCATTTTATTGGCATAGAGTTGCTTGTAGTAGTCTCTTAGGATGCTTTGTATTTCTGTGGTGTCTGTTGTAACTTCTCCTTTTTCATTTCTAATTTTATTGATTTGAGTCCTCTCCCTCTTTTTCTTGATGAGTCTGGCTAATGGTTTATCAATTTTGTTTATCTTCTCAATGAACCAGCTTTTAGTTTTATCGATCTTTGCTATTGTTTTCTTTGTTTCTATTTCATTTATTTCTGCTCTGAGCTTTATGATTTCTTTCCTTCTGCTAACTTTGGGTTTTGTTTGTTCTTCTTTCTCTAGTTCCTTTAAGTGTAAGGAAAGATTGTTTATTTGAGATTTTTCTTGTTTCTTGAGGTAGGCTTGTATAGATATAAACGTCTCTCTTAGAACTGCTTTTGCTGCATTCCATAGGTTTTGGATCGTCGTGTTTTCATTGTCATTTGTCTCTAGGTATTTTTTTGATTTCCTCTTTGATTTCTTCAGTGATCTCTTGGTTATTTAGTAACGTATTGTTTAGCCTCCATGTGTTTGTGTTTTTAACGTTTTTTTCCCTGTAATTCATTTCTAATCTCATAACGTTGTGGTCAGAAAAGATGCTTGATATGATTTCAATTTTCTTAAATTTGCTAGGCTTGATTTGTGACCCAAGATGTGATCTATTCTGGTAAATATTCCACGTGCACTTGAGAAGAAAGTGTAATCTGCTTTTTTGGTATGGAATGTCCTATAAATATCGATTAAACCTATCTGGTCTATTGTGTCATTTAAAGCTTGTGTTTCCTTATTAACTTTCTGTTTGGATAACCTGTCCATTGGTGTAAGCGAGGTGTTAAAGTCCCCCACTATTACTGTGTTACTGTCGATTTCCTCTCTTATAGCTGTTAGCAGTTGCCTTATGTATTGAGGTGCTCCTATGTTGGGTGCATATATATTTATAATTGTTATATCTTCTTCTTGGATTGAACCCTTGATCATTATGTAGTGTCCTTCCTTGTCTCTTGTAACATTCTTTATTTTAAAGTCTATTTTATCTGATATGAGTATTACTACTCCAGGTTTCTTTTGATTTCCATTTGCATGGAGTATCTTTTTCCATCCCCTCACTTTCAGTCTGTATGTGTCCCTAGGTCTGAAGTGGATCTCTTGTAGACAGCATATATATGGGTCTTGTTTTTGTATCCATTCAGCCAGTCTATATCTTTTGGTTGGAGCATTTAACGCATTCATGTTTAAGGTAATTATTGATATTTATGTTCCTATGACCATTTTCTTAATTGTTTTGGGTTTGTTTTTGTAGGTCCTTTTCTTCTCTTGTGTTTCCCAGTTAGAGAAGTTCGTTTAGCATTTGTTGTAGAGCTGATTTGGTGGTGCTGAATTCTCTTAGCTTTTGCTTGTCTTTAAAGATTTTGATTTCTTCATCAAATCTGAATGAGATCCTTGCTGGCTAGAGTAATATTGGTTGTAGGTTCTTCCCTTTCATTACTTTAAATATATCATGCCACTCCCTTCTGGCTTGTAGAGGTTCTGCTGAGAAATCAGCTGTTAACCTTATGGGAGTTCCCTTGTATGTTGTCATTTTTCCCTTATTGCTTTCAATAATTTTTCTTCATCGTTAATTTTTGCCAGATCATTACAATGTGTCTATTTCTCCTTAGGTTTATCCTGTATGGGACTCTCTGTGTTTCCTGGACTTGGGTGGCTATTTCCTTTCCCATGTAAGGGAAGTTTTTGACTCTAATCCTTCAAATATTTTCTCGGGTCCTTTCTCTCTCTCTTCTCCTTCTGGGACCCTTATAATTTGAATATTGTTGCGTTTAATGTTGTCCCAGAGGTTTCTTAGACTGTCTTCATTTCTTTTCAGTCTTTTTTCTCTGTTCTGTTCCACAGCAGTGAATTCCACCATTCTGTCTTCCCAGTCACTTATCCATTATTCTGCCTCAGTTACTCTGCTATTGATTCTTTCTAGTGTAGTTTTCATTTCAGTTATTGTATTGTTCCTCTCTGTTTGTTTGTTCTTTAATTCTTCTAGGGCTTTGTTAAACATTTCTTGCATCATCTCGATCTTTGCCTCCATTCTTTTTCCTAGGTCCTGGATCATCTTCACTATCATTATTCTGAATTCTTTTTCTGGAAGGTTGCCTATCTCTACTTCATTTAGTTGTTTTTCTGTGGTCTTATCTTGTTCCTTCATCTGGTGCATAGTTCTCTGCCTTTTCATCTTGTCCCTCTTTCTGTGAATGTGGTTTTTGTTCCACAGGCTGCAGGATTGTAGTTCTTCTTGCTTCTGCTGTCTGCCCTCTGGTGGATGAGGTTATCTAAGAGGCTTGTGCAAGCTTCCTGATGGGAGGGACTGGGGGTGGGTAGAGCTCGCTGTTGCTCTGGTGGGCAGAGCTCAGTAAAACTTTAATCCTGATTGCATGGTTTTTACTTGACTCTGATGAGTTTATATTTGTATCTCTCTCTTTTTATATACATGAGAATCTTGGTATTTAATATTTGCATAGCTCAAGCATAATCCCATACAGCATTTATCACAGTGAGATTGGGTCCCCCTTGAGAATCCCTGGCTTGTCCATGGTGAGGCAGCCTTTCCCCTCGCAGAGGGGAGGGTGAGAGGGTGAGGGATTGGTGGAAGGAGAAGGGTGAGTGCTCAGCTGTGACTAGTAAAATACCTGCATTGTTTCTTTTCTTGAGACAGCTTTGTGTACAAGCAGCAGACTGCTCAAGCTGGAGCAGAGAAGGAGCGGGTGTGGGCAGACAGAAAGTGTTCGTCCGCTACGTTTCAGAGGTCTCTGGCATGCTGCCATGCAGGTAAACCTTTGATTGAATGGTACATACGTGTTCCTCAGATCCTCACATTTCCAAAAGCCCCACTTCATTTATTTCTAGTAATTGGTTCTCTGCTGTTGACTGAAAAATATAATATTTAAGGAAAAAACTCTGTAGAAGGCTGACCATGTTTTGCTTTTCTTCTTTAGAAAACAATATGGTATTCTTGAAACAACTGGTTGCATCCAAACACTTTTCCTTGGGATTACAATTAATTCAGCTTACTATAACTAAACAAATATTCACTGACTATTTAGCTGTAAGATATCTATAATGGAATAAGTGTCCTGTGGTAAGCATTAAGAATTTTAACCTGCAAATAAACAAATATATTTAGGAGTATAATTTATGTGCTACTAGAATCATCTTACTACCCATGTTTAGGAAACAATCCAATAAAAATGCACCTTTAAATACTTTCTATCTTTTGGACAAGCACAGGCATTGCTACTTCAGTCTTCAGTAATTTTCTGAGGAGCTACAACATGTTTTGGTAAGCGGCAGTCTGTAGAACATGTACTTGGATTTCAGCTTTGTCTTTGAAATAATAGCCTGATCGCGTTTCCAATGAATATGTCTGGAGTTAGTGCCAATTTTCCTTTGTACTGTGTATCTTTCAATAACAAGATAAAGCACTGACTTTTTTAATGAGGAAACATCTCTACAAGGAAACCTACTAAAACATCTGGACAGAGGAATAGATGTGGCATCTCCAAAGAAGATTATGTGCAGGTCACTAAAAATCAAATTGGAGATAAAGCTAGAAATATGCCCAACACTACTGAGAATTTTCTTTCATCTAAAGCTGCTTCTCACATTCCTTAATGTGATGGAATTTCCACCCCGTTGGTGCCTTCCTCATCCTCGTATCAGTTACACACCCTAATCCAGGCATGTCTTGTTAGAACTGTTAAATTACACACATTTGCAGTCTCTGTTCAGACCCGATCAACTGTTGTATAGCAGCGCCCTCAAAGGACACTCCAGTTACACCTGGGATGGTAAGTAGGTAAGAACAGGGAGGAAAAGTCATAGGTACTGCTGACAAAATGTTACATCGACTGAAAGAAGAGCTCCGTTTCACTTTTAGGAAAATTAACCTGGCTCCTTACAGGCAAGGCGATTGCAATGAATTTCTAAAGGCTCTGATTAGGGTTAAGAGGGAAGTGTGCTCCCCTGCATGTGCTCTCTGGTGGCGCAGGAGGAACGTGGTGTAATTTTACATTCATCAATGGAAGTGACAGGGACTTGAGAATTACGTGGCAGATGGTGGCCTGTAGCTCTGGGAGCTGCTTTGCTGCATTTTGTCCCCTGAGCGTGACGGCATTCTTCATGTAACCATTTGCCTCTTGCTGCACAAAAGCCCCGGAAAAGAGTTTCTGAAGGTTCAGAGTAAGTCCCATGAGGAAAATCAGGAAAAATTGTCAAACTATGATATGAATAGGTCTGACAATACATCTTTAAAAACATCAGATGCGTTCTGGAAGAAAGGTTTGTTTGGGCTTTTCTCACCACGGGTATGTCTGGGTGTTTGCTCCCCAGAGGAAAGGCAAGGTCACTGTCTTTGCCCCTCTGTTGTTTCTTGGCAGCTATCCTCCAGGTCTGCAGGATGCCCACAGTTTCCAAGCACAACTTGCTTTCTTACTGCCACTGTGGGGTTAAAGCGTATGATGGCATTTGGAAGAAAATAAACATCCCTGTAATAGGCCAAGGTGGCAAACTCTGGGATCTATCAAGAGCAAACAGCGGAGGAAATAAAGCCTTTATTCTCGGCGGGTGAGCACGATGCCATCTGGCAATCTGTTCTTTCATCTCATTGTTCGGGTGATCGAAGTCCACCTCACCCCTGCAGGGGATAACACACTTGAAAGACTCCTTACTTGGAAACAGAAGACATTCTAAAGTTACCAACACATCTAGCTGGAAACCGACACACTATCCCGTAGTTTAAGGGATTTTATGCTTGCGTTCTCCCTCAATTCACATAAAATCCTACTTCCTCTTTCTCTTCCTTGACCCCAGCACTGGGCCCTGGACAGGTGTTCTGGAAAAGCGTGGAGAGACTCTGGGAGCCTGCGCTCCGGTGGCAGCAGCTGGGGACACCTGTGGTGCCACGGCTGTCGGTTTGATCTTGCAGCTCTGGCTCTGGGCACCACATTCTCCCGTGGCGCTTTTCCTGGAACTGTCTTAATGACTGTGAACAGTAGTTTGAAAGGCCCAACACCTGATCTTCCATTAACAGAGCTATTTCGCTTTTAAATATCTCAAAGAGCCAGTTATCCTGAAAACCTCCGATTAAGTGTCCCAGCTGGGATTACAGAAGCGCTTATTTCAGGAAATGCCACTTGCGTTCCTAATTTGTCCAGTTGAGGTAGGGGGTTTACGGTGAAAACATTCCTCTTGCCTTTCTGTATTGTCCCATTTCTGGGTACGTAGTTTACAATGTCTCGTACCCTTGGCAATGGAGGGGAAGGGTCCTGTGTGGGCCTTCAGCTTCCTGAGAGGGGGTGAGTGATATCCCTCCAACATCCTTACCTGACTTGTCTGATGAAAGACACACGGCATGACACCCGTTGCTTGCTGTGTGATTTTACAGTGCCACTGGAACGTAGACAAGACCTACGTCAAGAATACTTCTGCTCCAACAGAAAGTCGTTTGGGGGCAGCTTTGCCACATCCTTGATGGAGCCCTAAACTCTGCGGTTATTACTGGCAGGGTTGGACTCCATCATAGGGAGCCTGGAAACTCCAGCTGTGGGAACAGAATAAACAAGAAATGTGTAGTAACAATCTCAGTTGTGAAAAGGCTGAGGGAAAGAAACGACCGTGGAAGAATTTTAATTAGGGTCTTTCCCAGCTTTCAAACCACATTTGGGAACACTGGCTGAGTAGTACATGGGTAAGACTTAAGGAAGTCAGAAGTCAGTACAGTCTTGAAACTGGCCAGTTTCTGAATTCATTTGAACTGGGAATTCATCTGGGATGTAAACAAACACTTAAAACATTTCCATAGATCTTTGTGCCTGTATATTTCTCCTTGTACCTGTTGTAGCTACTGGTGGAATATCGGAGGGGCAAAAGGTGGCGGGCAAACTGTCAAATATTTGGATTTTTTCCTATATGCCAGGAGAGTAGATTTTAATTTATATTTATTTTCTATAAGCAAGATTGAGCATCTTGTTATATGTTTAAGGACCATTTGCATTTCTTTTTCTAAGATTTTTTTGTTGTTATCTCTTGCCCATTTAAAAAAATCAGGCTGTTGGTCTTTCCTTCTCTACTTTTAGAAGCTCTTTATGAATTAGGGCTATTAGCTCTTTGTCTGGGTCTGCGATATGTGTTGTAAATCTATTCCCCTGCTCGGTCATTTGTCTTATTCTTTGCTACTGCAAATGTGTTTTAATTTTATGTAGCTAAATTTTTCAATATTTTCCCTTGTTGCTTCTGTGTTTTGAATCACAATTAGGAAAGCTTTGTGCGTTTTCAGGCAATGAAGAAATTCACCCTTTTTCTTCTCATATTTGTGTGGTTTTACTTCCTACCTTTAAATATCCAAACTACTTGGAATTTTCCCGGTGTCCACTGTAAAGAAGAGATATTATTTTTATCATTTTCCATATCACTATTCAGTTAGTCCAATATCACTTTATTAAGAAATACATTCTTTTCTGATTTGAGATTTTACCTTTCCCATATACTACATTTCCACATGCAGCTATGTGTATTTGTGGATTTTCTGTTTTGTTCCATTAGTCTGTCTGTGCATTCATGACCCGATATCATGTTGTTTTTAGTTAGATAGACTTTATCACTTATTCCACAATAGTAATTTATAACATCATCTCATACGTGGCAAGAATAGTGTCCCCGCTCTATCTGACCCATGCTGCTCCTTTCACAGGGTTTTTGTAGTTATTCTTGCTTGTTTTTTCTTCTGTATGAACTTTATACCCACCTTGTCTAGTTCCAGGAAAAAATCTGCTGATATTTTACAGAGATGGCATTAAGCGGATAAATCAGCCGAGGGAGAACTGACATATTTACAGAACTGAGTTTTCCTATCAAGGCATACTGCTGGTCTTTCCATTTTTCAGTTAACTTTGTAGTTTTCAGGAGTAGTTTATGATTTTCCACATATAGGTTTTATGTTTCTTAATCTTAAGTTTATGCTCAATGGTTTTTTTCTAAACGTAAACAGAATCTTCTTTTCCATTACATGTTTTAATTGAGTTTTGTTTTATACGCGAAGGCTATTTAAAGAAAATATCAACCTAAAACTATTATGCTCGACTATCTTATTGTTAGCAGTGGTTTTCCACTGATTTATGTTGGGGGGAGAATATTACAGATGTATATTTCTATCACATGCATTCTATCACGTGCATTACTTTTATCACATACATGTACTTCTTACTTTTAAATCCTTATGCCACTATTTGCTTTCTCTTATTTTATAACTTTGGCCCAAATCACCAACACAATGTTCAATAGTAGCTCCATTGCTATTTAAAAAGCAGTTTACAGAGAATGAAGTCAATTGCGTGAGCCTTTCTCCGTGTTCCATTTTGTTCTTCTCCTCGTAGAAGTGTGGTGATAGCAGAGTCCCCAGTGTTGAGCAGGAGGGAGACAAAGGGAACCTAGGAAGCTGGATAATTTACAATCAGGAATGCAGGCCTCGGAATATCTACGGTCCCATGAAATGTAGCATTTAACTGCCAACATTTCAGTGCTTTACTTATTTGGGAGCTCCTGAGATAATCGGCCCCTTTGTTATCAAGCACCTACATACTTACCGAGGTATCTAACTTGAGTGATTCTTTTTGCCAGCATAGCACAAAGGATGAGTAAAGACTTAACTTGGAGAAGAAGGCCTTCTCATACCTTCTGCCAAAGCTGGAAGCCATTTCCCTAACGTTCTCCGAACATCTGTTGATGGTTTATAAGATGCCAGGTCCAACACTAAGTGTTTTATCTCTTTGGTAAGCATAATACACCAGACTGAGGTCTGGAGAAGTTATATAACCTGCTCAAAGTTATACGACTCACAAGAGGTGGAGATGGGATTGAAACCCAGGACCGCTGGACCCTAGGTTGCCTTCTGGTGGCCAGTACTCCAAGCTATGGCCCCTGGTTTGACTATAAACATGCACTGACAATGAGGCGCTTTGAACAAGTCTTCTAGGGCGTGGACGTTTCATGGCTGCCCGTAAAATAATCACTAATTATCTCTAAAGGATCACTGGCATTAGCGTTATTAAATGTTCAATCAAGTTTAAGAAGACATTTGTCCATGTGGCTTTGTCACCTCTGCTGATGAGAGAAAATGACTCAGTCTCTTACCCTGAAAAATGGCATTTCCGTCCCTTAAGGAAGATATTCAAATCAGAAAATCGTCCTCACTTTCGCTCCCAAGCTAGATCTCTGGCTTAACTGCAACCCGTTTCTTAAAACTTCTGACAGAACAGCAACAACTGGAATGTTTTAAAGCTTCTCTTTCTGCTTCCACCTGAATTATTTACAGTAAAGCTTTAGAAAATTTAAAAAAAATAGACGCAAGAATGAGCTGCTGCCTCTTTTCGAGAAAGAACATGCCTGTCATACTCTCTTCCATCTTAAAAACAAGGTTATTTTTTTAACCCTCTATGTTTTTATGACAATGTTATGTGATTTTAACAAGTATTATTCATAAAGGCAATAAGAAAGTTAAAATGAAATCTTTTTCATTAGCAGGTGTTCAGTGATGTGTCAAATCTTGATATAACCTAAATTATCTTCTTTCAACTTTCCTTTTGGGTTTCCTGATTCTAATGTTTCAAAAGTTGACAGACATCTTGTTATTGTCACCAATTTCTCCCACTCAGCTCTCAGACGTTCATTGTTCGGAGGAAGAAGTTGTCACTTCACCTCTCCCCTCCCTGGGTTCAGTTTGAAAAAGTGAGGTAGATTATGCATCTTTTATACGTGCTTCAGTACAGGCTGGCGTTTGATTCTGGAGTGTCCGGAGTCCTGTTCTAGAAAGCTACTCACCTGTTTTTCAGTCTTTTTAGCCTCTGTGTGTGTGTGTGTGTGGCGGGGATGGTGGTGAAAAGGGGGATTGCTGTGTCCCAAGGGAAGGGAGCCCACCAGCTGATACTTAGCTACTGGAGGCATCTGTTCTCACGCGTAGTTAAGTGAGAGTTTGCAAAACTGACAGACAGGATCTGGCTTCATCTACAGAGCAGACCAGCAAACTCACTTCTGTTTTGGGCCACTCTCCATACTTATCGAAAGCTCCTGCAGACTTCACTTTGAAGCTTAGTATATAACTTTCTCCGTGGACCGTTTAGTGGCGTTTTTAAATGATTGGTTTAGGGAACCCCGGTTGGTGGACTCTCTCATTGACTGTCTAGTTCGGGTCTCACCATTGTGGTGGGCAGGGCGCTGACCGCTCAGGCCACTTCTGAATAATTGAGGCCTGAGAAAAATTAGGAATTCAGAGGAGTAACACTAGCATTTTGGAAAAGCTGCTTTTTTCTCCACGGTCTCAGCCTGGCACTGATGCTCTGGAGCCCTCCAGGAGAATCTGCTTTGCAGGTCTAAGTGCTGTGGCCCCGATGCTCATACATCTTGATGGTACTTCTTTCAGTAAAAGGGTGCAAACATTTCTTACTTTTTCTTACCTTACAAATTATAGGGTCCTGTGAACACAGCGCTAGGCTCTTGGAAGGAGTCCCGAAGTTTCAGCATCATTAGCTTCCACCCGAATCCACCTCTGCCCAGAGGCAGCGCAATGACCCTCTTTCCTTTATGTGGGTTCTTTTTTTTTTATTTTGGGGGTACGCGGGCCTCTCACTGTCGTGGCCTCTCCCGTTGCGGAGCACAGGCTCCGGACGCGCAGGCGCAGCGGCCATGGCTCACGGGCCCAGCTGCCCCGCGGCACGTGGGATCCTCCCGGACCGGGTCACGAACCCGCGTCCCCTGCATCGGCAGGCGGATTCTCAACCACTGCGCCACCAGGGAAGCCCCCTTCCTTTTTTTTTTTTTTTTTTTTTTTTTTTTTAACCTTCTTGTCATGGGATCTCCTTCCTCTTCCAGAACTTCTTCTCAGTTATACACACTTACTTGGATGTGGCTTTCTCCACGTTCTCCCCACGCTATTGTTAGATGATCATACGAATAATCTGTAGGGACAGCTCAGTTTAGGTTGCTTTGACATATAGCCCTTTCTCACTATCAAAACTGCCCCAGTTTGGACTCTAAGCTTTGTCGCTTCCTTATTATTTTTAGAGACTTCCTCATTACATTACATATTGCTCATGTGAAAGTGCTTAGTTTATGACCATATTTACTTTTCCTCCCAACCTAATGTTGGCTATTCACTGCCTCCCCAAATATAGTTAATACCTGAGACGGAACCAATCGGTCCTGCGATTGGATGCTTTATTATCAGTTGGCCTTTCCAGCAATTTTGGCAAAGTATCCTTACTTATTTGTGAAACAAACCAGCAGTGCAAACTATAAGGTAATTTTTAAAAAATCCACATATTGTAAATCTGTGCTTTTTTATGTACCCATTCTAGTATCATCCTTATATGGGATGCACCAGTAAGATCCCGTTATTACCAGGCATCTAGTTGCTAGGAATCTAATTCTAGGGATTTAGTAGATTCAGTGGTTGTGGGTATTTGGGAATTCTTTCAAGGATTTGAATTATGAGCCATTGAAGTAAGAGATCAGAATTCCAGAAGAGCCGAGGGGGACCGACGGTGGACCTTCCTCTGGTCAGGTGGCCGCCCACCTTTCCTGCGGGGGTGAGGCTGATACGGTGTCTGCACCGAGCACACGTCTGGTGGCCCCGGCGTGGAAGTGTCTGCTCACTGCTGGCCGTCACTCTGCTGTGGTCTCGTTCCGTGGGTGCTGTCACCAGGGATCTGCCTGTTCGGGGCTGATCCTGGCTTTGCCCCCTTTCTGTGTCTGCTGGAGACAGATGCTCCTGCACTCTGAGCCTCTGTTTTCTCATCTGTAAAATGAGGCTGTTATATAAGACCAGTGTCGTAGGGTTGAGAGGAGGAGGTGAGGACTGAGTGTCCACTGTCATGGGTATTATTAGACTGGCAGAGTCAGTTGAGGGCTCTTCAAATGTCAGGGGATTAGCTCTCACCTTCCTGTTTTATCCGTGTGGGATGTAGCACTGAGTAGAACATCTGTCAACGCTCAATACTTACTTGCTATCTGACCCTTTTTCCTAGCGTTTGGTGATTTTCTCTTAGCACAGGCCTTCTGGGAGACCCCGGGTTTCCCGATGGTGACCTGCGTGGGCTCTGGCCACATAACTCAGAGGCTGCAGCCTCTTTTCTGTTTTACATGTGATCAGCGGTGTGTTCGTAAATGTCGAGCAAGCGGCTCCAAAAGCAGAGCCCCGATCTGAAGCGTTTGTGGGTTTCTGTGGTGTAAATAGTTTTCAACAAGGCCAGTTTCGAGCTTCCATTGTGATGTGGGCTTGCTTGCAAAGGCCCCGAGGGTTTTGCAGTTGACTCCCCGGAGCTGCTTGACACTCTGCAATTCAGCCTCTCTAAAATGAGAAAGCAGAGGGCTTAGGTGCGAGTCAAAATTCACTGGGGGTGCGCTGGCGTCCCCTGTGCCATTTAACTTTCCTGAGACCCTGAGTGAGATCCAAATCTACATTCAAAGTCCATCCTCCAGGGCTTCCCTGGTGGCGCAGTGGTTGAGAGTCCGCCTGCCGATGCAGAGGACGCGGGTTCGTGCCCCGGTCCGGGAGGATCCCACGGCTGGGCCCGTGAGCCGTGGCCGCTGCGCCTGCGCGTCCGGAGCCTGTGCTCCTCAACGGGAGAGGCCACAGCAGTGAGAGGCCCGCGTACTGAAAAAAAAAAAAAAGAAAAGGAAAAAAAAAAGAAAGCTTGGGCTTTCCTGGTGGCGCAGTGGTTGAGAGTCTGCCTGCCGATGCAGGGGACGCGGGTTCATGCCCTGGTCTGGGAAGATCCCACATGCCGTGGAGCAACTGGGCCCGTGAGCCACAACTACGGAGCCTGCGCGTCTGGAGCCTGTGCTCCGCAACAAGAGAGGCCGTGACAGTGAGAGGCCCGCGCACCGCGATGAAGAGTGGCCCCCACTCGCCGCCGCAACTAGAGAAAACCCTCGCACAGAAACGAAGACCCAACACAGCCAAAAATAAATAAATAAATTAATTAATTAAATAAAATTTAAAAAAAAAAAAAAAAGTCCATCCTCCAAATCACAGGGCAGCACTTTGGGCCGTGTCGTCTGGCCTCTCCGTGATGCCGGGTGTCACAGTGAGAAAAGGGCAAACTTTACCTCCTTTAACAGGCTAAACGTGTCATCAGAAGAACACTTACTTCTACACGGTATGAGAAATGAATTTAATTCGCGACAGCAGCAGACTCCTTGGAATTACCGTCTGACGACGACCACTTCTTCTGAGCCATCAGTCAGCTGTGGAGGGAACGAGGCCAGCGTCTGCAGAAGCCACGTCCTTGGAGGGTCCCGACGGGGCTGTCACATAAGGCTGCACGTGGTGCACACGGCCCAGCTCCATGGGCCCCGATGTGAATGATGTCCTCTGGAGTTGTGTGATGTAGCTGCGTTTTCTACTTCTACGCATGCCCTACCGTCTTCATGGAAGAAGTTGATGACCAAATAGCTAGAGAAGTCAATAAGGTATAAGACAGGAGTGTTTCCCACTCAGATCTATAGAAAAGGGGTCAGCTTGTCTATCCCATGGCATATGAATGGCCTGTATCCAATTTAGCAAAGTTGTATTGAGTGCTTATCACATATGAGGAGTCCGCGAAGAGCAGTCATAACGTGATAATGCCCTAATGTGCCTAGCACGAATTTGCAGCTGCTAGCCCCCCTGCCTCAGAAATCTCTTCACTCTCTTCACCTTCTGTTGGCTGAATCATTCAGCTCAGTGTATTTTATTGTGTACCTGGCTGGCCTCAGTGGAGGTAGAGAAAAGACAAAAACACAGGCCACCTCCAAGAGCTTCCTATCTTTCTGGGAGGACACGTGTACATGTATGACATCCTGTGGGGAAAAAAAAGAGTAAGCATACCCTTCAACAGTGACATGCTACTTTGTTTAAAGCCCAGACATGAGAAATCATCTATCTAAATGAATGTTGTCCACTCTAAACTAATTACTTGGGGAAATGGTATAAGTATTCCGAGGCTGCTGCTATTGTCTAAATCATGTTGGCATTTTCCTTTTAGGAATTGCCTGTAGAATCCATGCCACATTCTTCTGAATATCCGCAGTTAATGCAATTTGTTTTGGGGGTAGGTTTCGGGCTAATTCTTTGGTAAACTTACAGGCTTATAAACAAATTTTGAAGACGTGGCAGATATTATAGGTTGACATTCAGTATCCGTCCAGCCCCTGGTCCCTGTCTTCCTTTATTACAGAGGCTGGGAAGCTGAAATATTCAATTTCCTGGCTTTTGTGGGCAGCTCGGGTGACCAGGCAATACCATCCTCACTGATACTGTGTAGGTAGGAGTTCTTGGGAAGGGTTCTCTTCTCTATTCAAAAGGCAAAGCCTTGGGTGGAGAACGTTCCTGGCCCTTTTGCCTTCTTCCATGCCTGTGTATCCCCCTCCCTGCCCAGCGCCAGGATTCTGGGGGCAGGATCAACCGGTTTACAAGCACGAGGGCACCTCGAGGAGCAAAGCCACAGCCTGAGGATGGTTAAGCGGAACGGTGAGAGGAGTGGCACCCCGACAACGTCACTGAAGGAGCATCCCGGCCCTCGGCTTTGCACCTCGGGATGTCCTGTGACATGAGCAACACACACTCGTGGCTCACTACGCATCTCTTCATCTGGTTATCCGCGACTTGCAGAGGAATGGATTTCGAACGGAGTCCTGAAGACAATTCCGTAAGAGGAATTCTCACTACATCTCGAGTCACGGCAGGATTACTGAAGACATATTTGCTTTCCGTGTGTTCAAAGTTAGGAGAGTTAGGGCTTTGGTAAATGGAGGCGAAGGAGGGGGCTGACGTTTACCGAGGGTCTCCTTTTCTCCAGGCGCACTTCACACGTTGTTGCCTTTAATGAGGTCAATGAAATCGGAACTGGTTTCGTTCCCACCGCCCCTCAGCGGGGAGCTGGAGTTCAAGGTCTGAGTTCAAGGTCGAAGTCTCGCCGGCCCCCAAGCCTGGGATGTGCCTGGTGGGTGGGGAGGAGCGAAGGGCATTGGAGGTAAGGTCAAGGTCGACAAGAACGAGAGTAAGCAGGGAACACAGTAAGAAGCTTGGCCTGCCGGGAGTTCAGAATTCACTTTGAGAAGTACGGGAAGATAAAAGTGGGCAGAAAGAAAGCAGAGACAGGAGGGCCGTGCATTATGGAGAGTCGTGAAGCTTAACGCAGCGACTAGAGCTGCTGGCTAGTAGGAAGCAAATTGCACATTCTCTGGAAGGGAAATGATATGGTGTGCTCTTGGAAGTGTTATCGGGTACCAGGTTTCACCGTAAATAGAAAAGGAAATAGACTCCATCAACACAAGATCAGATTACTTTGCAGAGGACTACTTTGGCCAACGTGCTGGTTCTTAGATTGTAAACCTCAAATACCAGGGACAGTTACTGCGCCTGTTTGATATATCTGCTGGAAACTTTAGACGGGTGAGGACGCTAGAACAGGTAAACATTTGCGGAAGAAATGGAAGAAGAATAAGCATCCTGCCTCAGTGCACTTTAGCCGCTTTGCATTCTTAGAGCTACTATTCCTCAAGATCTGATAAAGGATAGGAAAGCTTATTGCCTCTAGGGTAGGAGTAGAGCATTAGCAAAATCTTTGACAGTTTGAAATTGGGCATGACACAAAATGGCAGAAGATTAAGTTCAGTTGTCTGGGAGGTTTGATAATATGCTAAACTGATGACATCATGCTTAGTATTTAGACACAGGCTTTTTCTGGTATAGTGATAACACTCTTAACAAAATGGTAAAAAGTCAGAGGCTCAATATGGCTTTAATGAAATAGCTTGATTTAATTTTTTAAGAATATTAATTTAATTGTTTCTTTTAGCTTAAGAGACTATTTAATTAGAATTTACCACAATGTATTTCTTTTTTTTTTTTTTTTTTTTTTTGCGGTACGCGGGCCTCTCACTGCCGTGGCCCCTCCCGTTGCGGAGCACAGGCTCCGGACGCGCAGGCGCAGCGGCCACGGCTCACGGGCCCAGCCGCTCCGCGGCACGTGGGATCCTCCCGGACCGGGGCACGAACCCGCGTCCCCTGCATCGGCAGGCGGACTCTCGACCGCTGCGCCACCAGGGAAGCCCTACCACAATGTATTTCTGAGGTTTTGTCAGCATCTCCACAGTATTTGTGACAATTTAACTATAGAAGGAAGCTACTGGCACCAGAAGACCAAACTTGGAATTAAAGTTGATGCTATTGGATATAATAAAGTTTTTATACACAGATAGCATTAACTGTCTGCTCAATCATTCTACCCTTCCTGACTGTGATAACCGTTACCCGTTTTCTTTTTCTGCAAATATTTTATCTGTTAAGTCTAGACAGTGGACCATGGGATCATACATAAGACATCATCAATAGATTAAGATGTAATCTAGGCAGAGATCTGTATCAGTTTATTTCCCTGTAAACTAAATTAATAAAATATTTTACTTAGGTTTTTCATAGTTTACTTAAGACCTAGAACAATCAGAGTGTCTGTACGTTGCTAGACTCTAACTACAGTAAAGCTCTAGCTGCAGCCGTTTTAACCACTTATTATCCAGACCCACCCAGTCTGCTCTGAGGTCGGCTGAGGGTGGTAGAGAATTACATTCTCAGGGCTGATGCGTGGCCCCTCTGTAGCTTTGGGGTGAGACAGCACTTTATACCAAAGCCTCTCTTTGTTTACCCTAAAGAGACCCGAGGTTTCCAGGAGGCATGACCTGGGGCGGTCTTATTGTGCTGATTCTGTCTCTGTGACAAGGCTGAAGCTGTTCATTGCTTTCCGGGGGGGCATTTAAAATACCCTTCCAGCACTGTTATTACTCTCCTAGCAGACACCCTGTCTTAGTCAGCTCCAGCTGCTATAACAAAATACCACGGACTGAGACACTAGACGCTTATATCGCACGGGTTTGGGAGGCTGGGAAGCCCTAGTTCAAGGTGCCAGCAGATTCTGTTCTTGCTGGGGTCTCTCTTCCTGGCTTACAGAAAGCTGGCACGTGGCTGTGTGCTGTGACCTCTTTGTGCGCCGGGGGATAGAGAAAGATCTCTGGTCTCTCTTCCTCTTCTTGTAAGGACACTGATCCTATCATCCTTAAAATCCTCCTGAACTCATCTAAATCTATTCACCTCCCAAAGGCCCCTAACTCTGAGGGTTAGGTCTTCAATACGTGGATTTTGGGGGGAAACGCACATTCAGTCCACAACACACCCCCATTCTCATTCCTTCTGCCTGAAACCCTCTGCTTTTTCTTTTTTTTTTTTTTTTTTTTTGCGGTATGCGGGCCTCTCACTGTTGTGGCCTCTCCCGTTGCGGAGCGCAGGCTCCAGACGCGCAGGCCCAGCGGCCATGGCTCACGGGCTTAGTTGCTCCGCGGCATGTGGGATCTTCCCGGACCAGGGCTTGAACCCGTGTCTCCTGCATCGGCAGGCGGATTCTCAACCACTGCGCCACCAGGGAAGCCCCCCTCTGCTTTTTCTTAAGTATTCCTTTCCATTTAACAAAGCAATGGGAAATTTCTTGAAGTGGTTTGTGTTTTTACAATCTTACTTTCTCAAAACTTATCTACGGAAAAAGACTACTTTAAAGGAGTTGTATTGCAAAGCCAGCAACATTTTAGAGGACTTTAAAGCCAACTTGTCTGCAGTATGATAATCGGAGTTCCTCATGATAGAGGCAACCATATTTTCCTTATATTATTTCTTATTAAGGTATTATGAAGTCTTGCCCACACAAATGGCAGATAATAGATACAATTGCCAACAAATAATTCAGGTGTTTAGAATAAAAAATGGGAAACTTCAACTAAGTTTTGGCAGTGGCTGGTAATAACACTCCTGGTAACATGAAAAGATATCTTGCAGGTAAAAAAAAAAAATCCCAGAACCCCAAAACTCCACAATTCCTGAAATAGTAAATTCATGTTGGAAATCTCAAGTTACTTAAAAAAATTTCCAGCAGACCTAGTCATCCCCAAAGCAATAGAATTGAAATAGGCACATTGTTAATTTATGTGAGGTTAAAAATACTTTGTGTTTTTCTTGATAATTTTAGATTTAACTTTAGCTCAGAAGTTCTGCAAATACCTGAAGGAATCTCAGTGTTGCTCACCGGCTCTCCTACTCATCCTTGTCAATAGGCATTGCTATTGTTCTCAGTTTTAGTATCCCTGTTATTTTCCATATGAAGGCAGCGCTTAGCAGGGCTCCTCTTTTACCACCTTGTTGGGATAATTCTTCCTCTCTCTAGAAGGAAAGGGTGACATTCCTACTGAATTTATGGTGCAGTTCGGTCTCCTTTCCTTTAGGAATTTTTCACTTGAAGTGCAAAACACCTGAAATAGCATGAAACCTCACTGGTGAAAATAGTCAGCTAGTGGGTGCTGGTGATAGGATCTATCCCCAAAGAGCAGTGCCAATTCCAAAGGTCTGAGCTCTGTGAGGCTCCGATGAGAGGGCATTGTATTGATGTATCATGTATTGATGTCCAAACGGACTTAGGAGGGAATGATAACCCCACTTGCAGATGCTAAACGTAGTATTTACTCCCTTGTATTTACTCATTGGACCTGAAGTTCGTGAGACTTTGAAACATGCAAGGCTGGGAATGCCATTGGCTGGGAGGGAGAAACAGAGGGTCCCCAGGGGAAGCCCATTCTCCAGGGAGCTCTCTTTGGCTCCCAGTGCAACAGTGGGGATGCTTTACCAGCAGACCTGGGTGAAGGTTCCCCCTCTCTTCTTGGGGATGCCTCTCTCTGCTTGGTACCACACTGACTGCTTTATGACAAGCCTTTGCCAGGTGGTTTTTCAGCTCCTGGAGAAACACTTTCTCCCCAGGGGCTTCTCCCTATAGCAAGGGGACAGAGTGTGGACCCAGGGACATGCAGGGTCTGAAATGGAGCACCGGAGACCTCCGTTCTTGGAAAAAGACATGCAGATGTTGTTTTCTGGTGGTGACTACAGCCTTTTAATAGAGTCCAGAACTTTGCTGAATGCTTTGCCCATATTGTGCCAGGCCCTGTGGGCTCTGGACGATCACGATTTATTGAGGGAGGTGACAATGTGCAAAGAGTCAACGGCATGACAGAATAATTACAGATGGGGATTTGGGCGCAACAGAGACAATGCACAGGGTTCTGGGAGAGAGAAGAACCTTGTTTTAGGCTCATTTTAGGTCCAGTGATTGGGGAAGGGTCTCTCCGAGGAGGTGGATCTCACTGTAAAGCCTGAGAAGGACCCAGCAGTGGGTAGAACCAGAGGACAGTCATTCTGGGCAGAGGAAACAGCAGTGACAAAGATGCTGGAGTCCCTTCACACTGGAAATGACCTGATTTGGGTCACAGTGGAAGAGAGTACTTATCTTTTAGCTAATTACCTTTTTCTAAGAGGCTCGCCTTGTGTGGAACAATTGGTCCCATCTGCTCTTGATTTTGACCTTAGGTGTGGACAAGTAGGAGGACTGACCATCAAAGATTATATCCTGGTGATGCAAGAGGGAAGAGATATGGGAACATATGTATATGTATAACTGATTCAGTTTGTTGTAAAGGAAAAACTAACACTATTGTAAAACAATTATACTCCAATAAAGATGTTAAAAAATAAAAAAAAATTAAAAAAAAAAAAAAAAAAGATTATATCCTGGGCTGGATAAAAAGGGTGCTAAGTTTCTCTTTTGTTTTGCTGTTATATTTTGCTCCGGGGGCTGTTTTTCAACCAGAAACCAAATATGGCTTTAACGTTCACATCTGATAAGTAATAAAACACATGTGCATGTTTTTCCTTCTTTCCCCTTTGTTCTACCCAAGAGCATGAATATAGGCTTATTTTAAAAGTAACGCACACGCTTTTGAAGGGCTCTAATCCTTCCCTTGAAAAAGCCTGTCAGTCAAATTCATTTGATATTAGAGAAGCCATTTCTTTGGTTGTTTTTTGATAAGTTTGGAGTCATTTTCAAAATAAGGAGGCACTTTATTCTCTGTGAAAAAGACAGCAAATGCATACCTTTGAGTTTCAAAGTGTGACAGTATTATTACTCAGACTTCATTCCTTTCTGACAAAAAACCTAGTTCTTTTTCCTAAACTGTTGTATTTAAAACATGGACAATAACACAATAACATTGACAATAACACAGTTAAAAATATTAAAATTTTAGGAAATATCACCTAATATGTTAAAGGGAAATTTGTATTTATATTTAAATTAGAACAATGAATCTGTGCTACTCTTATTATAGAATCTTATTTATAATACATGGATACTGTAATTTTGGAGATACGGTGGAATCTACTTTTCACACCACTGCTATTTTTGGTGTCACACTAAATCGCAAAGAGGTGGAGGACACAGATACACAGCTGTGAAATAGGGACACTGCTCCAGGTTATTCGTCTTCAAAACGCTACTCTGTCAGAAGTGGCTTATCTTTCTTGGGCCCAAAGGATCTAAACTATGCACTCGGTGCATAAACGAAAGGACATGCACAGAAAGAAATGTTCCCAGAATGAATTTGTCTTAAGTTGCTTTAGCTCAGGGTGACAGATATTGGAACATCTAAAAAGAAGCATCTGGTGCAGGAAACAGCTGATACAAAGAGCTGATGAATCTCCTTTTCTTATGCTGCTATCTGGGAGATGTGACTTTTTCCTTGGCAAGCTGTATGGGGAACTGTAGTAATTTCTTTGCGATTCCGGTTCAGAGTCTTGGCTCGTAGAAGGAGGGAGAAGGTAGGAAGGTTAGGGGCGGGAAGGAAGCAATACGGCACTCAGGACGGAGGGCTGTGACGATCGACGTCCTTCAGCAACATATGCAGACATTGGGATACCGCAGATTTCTTCATGACCATCTCCAGTTCCTCAAGTCTCTTTCTCTTGGTAACTTGTTATGATAATCCACAAGTATTCTGAAAAGCCCTCCTGCTGAGGTCACCGACGCCCTCGGCCCTTTCAGAGAGGACCCACGGCTACCAGGTGGGCACCAGGTCAGACTCCCCGACTTCTGTCCTGGCTTTGCTGTTTCAAAGCTTCATGATCTTCTCAACCTTTCTGTAAAATGGGGATAATAATAATACATGTGTCCTAGTGCTGTGGTAAGGACTCTACCAGGTAATCTCTGCCATAAAAAGCAGTCAGTGAACGTATGATACTAACCTGGAGAGCGGGCTCTTAAAATGCAATAAGCCTACATTTTCTTCTATGAAAATATATGTCTGTAATCAACTTAGAGAACCTGGCAATTAAAAAAAACCGCGACTAGAAAGAGAAAGTTCCTTAAAGTCCCACCTTCCAAAATAAGCAAGTTTAATGAGTGGGCATATTTTTTCTGGTCTTTGTTTCTATGCATCATTTTCTAACGCATGGCTGAAATAACTTTATTTTAGGATCTTTTGTCATTTATCAATGGAACATTAAGCTTTCTATTTTATTATAATCTTTATGAGCCTTATTTTCATGGCCACATGTTGTTCCACTAAGTAAATTGAAACACAGTCTATCTGTAATAATATTAATAACTATCATTACTCGAGTGCCATTTGAATATCAGGCTCTAGGTATTTTATGGACTTTTTCACAAATCTTTCAACCATCTTGAACGTGTCTGCTATGCTCCCCAGTTTAGAGAGGGTCCTGGGGGTGCACAGCTCACGCCTGGCAGCACAGGGGCTGAGGAGGGTCTGGTTCTGGACAGAGGGGTCTGGTTCTGAAGCTGGTCCTCTTATTGTATCATGTCGTTCCAGGTTTCACTGCTTTAACCAGCAAGGTGAAGTATCTATTTGCATCAAGTGTTTTATAACATGTTTCTTTTTCTTTTCTAAGGGTAGTTTTGGCAGGTCTTCTTTTTTAAAATTTTATTTATTTATTTTTGGCTGTGTTGGGTCTTCGTTGCTGTGCGCGGGCTTTCTCTAGTCGCAGAGAGCGGGGGCTACTCTTCGTTGAGGTGCACGGCCTTCTCATTGCGGTGGCTTCTCTTGTCGTGGAGCACGGGCTCTAGGCGTGCGGGCTTCAGTAGTTGTGGCACATGGGCTCAGTAGTTGTGGCTCGCAGGCCCTAGAGCACAGGCTCAGTAGTTGTGGCGCACGGGCTTAGTTGCTCCGCGGCATGTGGGATCTTCCCGGACCAGGGCTCAAACCCGTGTCCCCTGCCCTGGCAGGTGGATTCTTAACCACTGCGCCACCGGGGAAGCCCCTGGCAGGTCTTCTTGAAGCAACGTAATTATTATAATCAGAGGAAAGGATGAGGCCACTTAAGGTCTGAAAAGGGGGACATGGAGGGAACTGGGGATTGATGCTTTCTTTGGTTCACAGTGGAAACAGGGCCCCAGTCCTAACAGATGTGTTCAGTTGATGTTCTTCTCTTCCCTCGTGTCAGTTATTAGCTATTGCTATGTTATTACTATTAATAACGTCTCTTGTCCTCAAGACATCTTCAGATCATAATGGTGACGTCCCAGCAAAATTTTTACTGGAAGGTGTTGTTGGCTTCCCACCTAAATCGGTCAGCTATGAGTTGGGTTCTGTAAGCGAGCTGACACATTGCCAGGTGCATCCATCTGGGAAACCAACACTGGGGGCCAGAGAGATGACTGTTGCCAAGTCAACCGCCCACAGCCTGGCTGGGGTCTTCCTACTGAGTTGAAGTTGGGGAAGGCATGGCAGTGTGGACCGCCCTTTTGGGAAAGGACATCATCAGTGACTTTCACGCTCTATGCACAGAGAATTGCGTCAGGTACCAAAGGCAGCTGCTCCTTGCCTGAAGGAAGAGAGGAAGGGACAGTCCTAGACGTTCTAGAGACAATGTTCTCATTAGAGGAAACGGTTACCACTTTCATCTCCAGGGTTATCCTGCATTTCCTAAGCCACATATTTTCATCATATTCCACTGCCCAAGAAAACATGAGTAAGCTGTAGGTCTATCGTTGAGTTAGAAATTCAAATAATGCATGTCCAAGAGAGGTAAACCTGAACAAAGGAGCGGCGGGTAGAAAAGAAAAATTGTGGCTTAAAAATTCAGGGAATGAACATTGAACTCTCTGTGTGTAATGAAAAATGATACCCCTTAGAACACAATTACAAAAGCAAGTTGCATCTGAACCTTTTGTGTCCGATTCTATGATTTAATACAGCAGATTAAAAGAATCCCTGCTTATTGTTCTCCATTCGTCAGACATGAACCCCCCAATGGCATTTTTAAAGGTCCACTTTTATTGTTGCAGAGCAATAATTAAAGCTATTGTAATTAAGTTTCTCATGACTCAAAAACCCTGAGTCATGTAAGCACCTGCTGATATTCGAGCCACAGAATAATGTGGTGTCTTTAAAAATACTGCCAATTTAAAATAATTTGATAGTCAGTGGTAAATGAAAGTGCCTAGGAAGAAAATTTCTGGAACCACCGTGAGCAAATCTAAGTACGATTCATAATCGTTCCACTTTTGTTCACAGCTGTTTGGGGAAGGAGGTTCATGACTCACAGAGGCTAATTCATGATGACGCCAGCAGACATATCAAGCACCTATGTAATTTTTAAAGTGATAGCGCTTATTTCCGTGGCTTTGATCGGAGGACCAAGTGTAGCCTATGTCGCCATGACAGCCGTTCAGAGAAAAATGTACTGATGCGATCAGAAAGTCTAAGCATTGGCAAGACCTTTCCTTTTCCCCGATTCCCCTCCAAAGCAGGCATCATTTCTATGGCATTCCTGTAATTCTCTTTGGTGAAGAAAACATCTGGCAACTATTAATTTGGAAGCAGGCTGAGGATATTGTCTTGTTTTATCAAAATGATTGTTGAATTTAATTTTTTTTTTTTTTTTTTTTTCGGTACGCGGGCCTCTCACTGTTGTGGCCTCTCCCGTTGCGGAGCGCAGGCTCCGGACGCGCAGGCTCAGCGGCCACGGCTCACGGGCTTAGTTGCTCCGCGGCATGTGGGATCTTTCCGGACCAGGGCACGAACCCGCGTCTCCTGCATCGGCAGGCGGATTCTCAACCACTGCGCCACCAGGGAAGCCCCGATTGTTGAATTTTTAAATTTGATTTTTCCCAGGGACAACATCCTGAAACCTAGGCTTAGCTTATCGTCACCATTTCCAGGCAAATCGATGGGGAATGGAGTACATAGGTTGTGCACTGTCACACCATTGGACGTTTACATAGTCGTGGGAAGGAGTCGGAGGCCTGCTGGTTGACAAAAAGATGTTACTGAGTAGGAAGCAGAAGATTTGAATTCTGGTTTCAGCCCTGTCGCTCACCGGCTGAGGGACTTGGGGTCTCAGCTGGCATGGGTCAAGCCTCATTTCTTTGTCCTTGACGAACCCAGTGACGCCTGCTTTGGTGAATGATGCTTCAATGTGGGTGGCATTCTATTGTTGTAAAAAATGGTGCGGGTTGGGATAAAATGTACGTATTTTTATATCAACTAATAACATCAGTCTTACAGTTCTTATAGGTATACAGTGGCTCGTGCTTTGTTGCAGGGTGAAATGTGTACAAGAGGGCTCTGAGGGACAAAGCCGTAAATGTGGAATGAGCCGCTCTATAAGGAAGTAAACTCCTCTCTGTGGGGGGGCCGGGACTGGGTGTGTGAATTGTGCAGATGTGGCTATTTTGCTTTTCCCTAAGACTCTGCCCTGACTTGCCATATGGTGCCTGGTACCCAGTGCGGAGTGAGGGAGGATTTGGCGAATACAGGGACCAGTACGGCACGGCTGTTTTCTTTGATGACCTAATGGTCTGGAGACCCCAGGCCACTCCAGATCGCCCCAGTTTGCACCTGTTCTAGTGTAGTGGTCTCTGCTGAGCGTGCACCCTGCCTTGGCCAGACATGCTTTTCGTTGGTTTTGCTTTCCCTTTTATCTACGGTTTACTCCCGGAAATTATGGGGAGGCTTGTGTTCGATTTTATAGGCGGTCAAACACACGTGGTTTCTGTTCTTAACTCTCTCACTGGACTTAGAACCAAGCGGAAGTCGTTTAAACTGGCAGCACTGCAGCTTTCTCATCTACAAACTAGAAATGTGCTAAATTAAATGCTCTCTGCGTTAGCGACTTCAAGTTCTTACGTCTCGTCACTCTAAGAAATTCCCCTAAATCATTCCTGTCCCAGCCTCAACATAGTGTTTGCTTACTTAAGTTCAGTGACACTGAGGTGAACGGCCATGTTTCTTTTTTGCTTTAACGACGACGAATGACTATTTATTTACTTATTTTTGGCTGGAAAGCCTCGAGGGGATACCCTTGGGGTAGTTTTTCGGGTTTCCTCTTACTTGAACACTGGGTTTCTCCCTCTACGTCATCGGTCATTGAGATCCCAGGAAATGGGACAGGACAGATGCTCCTTTAGGGTGGGGACGTCATGACAAAGAGTTTTCCTGACGGAAAACCCAGCATCCAGCTGGGTGCAAGGAGGTGACATCTTGAAAAGGGAGTCCGTGGCGAGGCTTTCCTTGTCTCTGCCCCCTCCCGTGGGCCCCTCTCCCAGGCTGTTCTGAGACTCTCACAGCGTCTAGCGTAGACTTAGGGCTGCAGTGGCCAGGCTGAACCGCAGCAGGCCAGGTGCCTCTGGACTTCAGAGAGAAGACGAAAGCAGCACACTTCCCGGAGCACCCCTTTGCCCGGGCTGCTCTCCACTTTCTCGGAGGCTGTATATCTGCAATTGGTTAAGTAACCTCTTGGAGAATTCCGGTGAAGGTGGGTTAGGAAGAGCAGTTTGAACGTAGACAAGCAGGTCTCCAGAGGTCTGGAAGGAGGGTTTAAGTATCAAGCATTCCCTTTCCGCTATGCTCCCACGCTCTGACATCTTGGGGCCTTGTGGGCTGGGAGGAACTGTCCCTCCCAGGCTTAGCTAATTCACAGAGATAACAAATCGCTCCCTGCAAGATCTCCTTCGGACGAAAACCACCAATCCAGAGCCCACAAGCCCACCGCCTCCCCTACTGCACACTGGGGCCACCACCCCCTGCCCTAATCACCCCAGGGCTAGGTCCCAGAAAACCAGGGGGCCCCCTAGGTCCCAGAGCCCACGGAAATGATGTAAAGCAGCCAACCCGAAGCCTGCTTCCTCTGCTTCATCTGTTTCTCCCTGTGGAAACCACAGTAAAGACTTTTGTCCAATTTTCCTCTCACTCTCTCTGACTGTTGCCTTTCCTGCTACTTCCCCGTGTGGCCTCCCGTGGCATGGCGACCCCTCCTCTTGGGATCTGTGAGCACAGCAAACTGTCTTGCGAATGGCAGTCCTAGCCTGATCTGTTGGCTTTGCTACACCTAAATAATAGTAAGACCTACGTTTTAGAACAGTTTAGAGTTCCTGATCCAGAAAGCAAGCTAAGGATGCAGGAACGCTATCAGCCCCTCTCTGGGAACCTCACTTTATACGAAGCACAGCGGTCAGGGCTTCCCGCGGGCTAACTCCACCAGTTTTCACCCAACTCCTACATGAATACAGACACTTTGCAAATGAGGAAACTGTCTGGGATCAGAGAAGGTAAATAACCTTACCGGCGCGACACATCGGGAATGGAAGAGAAGCAGAGGAGACGGTACGCATTTCCTGAAAGGCTGGAGGACAGTGCAATGGCTGTGGGCTGACTTCACATCGCAGAGTTTTGTTCTTAGGAGAAGAGTGGAAGTCACTGTAGCATCTCTGTGCTGTTGCTGCAGATAAGCCGTCTGGCTTCTGCACATGAAAGAGTTCTGCCCCTGGGTTTTTTAATAAATGATAATGAAAACTGATGGATTGGCTGGACTCCCATGAAAGTCTTGTGCTTATCAACCGGGGACAAGGCCAAGCTTTCACAAATCCCTGCCCATCTCAGACCCCTGTTCTCAGAGCCCAGACACCTAGGGAGATAACTCCAAGGACTGAAGCACACCGAGTCCTTTCCTGGGCAACAGTTGCATATTGTTTTGCTGCATTTCCGTTGCTTCAGAGCTCCGGGGGCTGAGTTCTGAGTACCTCAAATCCATTTTACAGCTGAAGGTCCTCCATTGGGCCGTTCTAGTTGGGGGAGGCCGAGAGCTAAACCCCGAAGTGAACTCCGCCAAGTCCAGCTTTGTCTAAATCCTATCCAAACAAGGAGTTGAAAATTCCAGTTCAGTCGCTGCCCCCCATCTCCCCACCTTCTTCGTTTTGCTCTCAGAGGACTTTGTAACAGGTGGCACATTTGCTTTTTGGCCAGATTCCTTGTAACTCAGAACCAGTTGACTTCAGTCCGATGAATGTGTGTGATGTCCACAGCCAGGGGTGTCCGAATCCACAGGAGCAAATGACCGCACCTCAAAAGATACCCCGGAAGGGGAAGGGTTAGTGTCAGACACTCGGGTGTGAGTCGATGGCAAAAGTCACACGTCAGGTTCCACAAAAGTGACCTTGGCTGAAGGCCGTTGGCCCCAAGCTTCTGGAACCGACGGGGTTTGCCTCTCTCGCTGATTAAACCCTTCTTCCTTCCGAAAATCCTTCAGCTTTTGTTTATCTGGAGATTTCAGAGACAGATCTTTCCTTCCCAAAATCACGTCTGAGGTCCGCAGAGTCGGTACGAGAGGAAGCTTTGCGGTAACGGTTACAGTCGACCCTCACCGTGGACCACCAGGTCAGGGATGTCCATCCTCATGATCGCCCAGAGAATTCAGATGATACACACGCAGGGCACAAGGAACTGACGGTTGCCAACGATAGGTCACTGAGGAGGAGCCAGCATCCGGGGGAGTCAGACCATTTCTGGAATTGACGATTACAAGGTGGAGTGGAGCAAATTTGCCATTTTGACAGCTTAAAAATGGTCAACGGGCAGTGCCACGTGGTTGGATCCCGTTCTACAGTATCTCCCCCACCTTTCCATCCTCCGGACGAAAGAGTGACCAACCATCCCGACGTGCGTGGGACAGTCCCAGTTTTAGCCCCGAAAGCCCACTTCTAGGGAGACCCTTCTGTTTTGAGCAACCCAGGGGCGCTGGTCACCCCGCTGGGTGAGCAGAATCTGACCCGGCTCGTCATAAAGCCTTTGGGGCTCATCGACTCTCGCTTGAGGGGGAACCGCTGTAAGATGGACGTCCACTTGCTGGCTGGACTGCTTGCTGGGCGGGCGCTGGCCGAGCCCGTTGGTCACAGCCAGGTGAGCTCTCTGAAGGGGGGACCAGGCAAGAAGGTTGGCTGCTGCTGAGCCCCACAGCCGACGGTGCTGGGTGCTCACAGGCGCTGATCTTGCCTTAGGCTTCTCTCCCTGTGGGTTCTGCTCTTACGAACGGCTTTCTCTTGGGGTTACTGGTACGCAATGTTTTGCTTAAAAAGAACACTCGTCGGAACAATCAAACGATTCTTGCAAAGACAGCCGGGCACCTCCTGATTTGATCAGCTGTTATCCTCCGCCCGGGATGCGCTGTGGGCCCCAGTGGATGTGAGAAGCCAGGGCACACACGGGGGGCGGCTTTGTGGGAAGCCCATTGAGCTTCAAGATTTAGGGAATTTTTCTCCGTTACAAAAGCAGACTCACAAAGAGGTAGGGTAGAACATTTTAATGAGCGTTAAACATAAAACATGCAGAATGAGCCATTTTGAAGTTACTTCAGGCTCTACCCCTAGGCTCTCAGCATAAAGTTTGAGGGCACAGGACCAGACTCAAGTCCTAAACCACGGGAACCTGCTTTTACGTATCATTCACTTATCCCCGGAAATTGGTTTCATCCTAACATTCTGTTTTTTTTTTCATGTGGGTCACCAAGAATGTGGAATCCATTTTGTGGAGACAAGCAATTTTTTAATATAATTATCTTTTAAAAAATATTTATTTATTTAATTTATTTATGGCTGCATTGGGTCTTCGTTGCTGTGTGCGGGCTTTCTCTACTTGCGGCGAGCGGGGGCTGCTCTCCGTTGCGGTGCACGGGCTTCTCGTTGGGTGGCTTCTCTTGCTGCGGAGCACGGGCTCTAGGTGCGCGGGCTGCAGTAGTTGTGGCACACGGGCTGCGGTAGTTGTGGCTCGCGGGCTTAGTTGCTCCACGGCATGTGGGATCTTCGCGGACCAGGGCTCGAACTCGTGTCCCCTGCATTGGCAGGCGGATTCTTAACCACTGAGCCACCAGGGAAGCCGAGACAAGCACCTTTCAATCCAAAAGTATGGGGCACTGTGAGTGATCAGACAAAATGATCACAATTCTCTGAATAGATTTTGGACACCAGCTTTTGAAAGTCTAGTAGAGGCTTGAATTCAGCTCTTTTTTATACTTTTTAGTCTGGTCTGGTTTAGTGTAGTTTGGTCTCTAACTTTATGTAAGTTGTCATTGTAATAAAATTCTCCCTAAACAACTAGAACACTTGGTTGATTTCAAATGACTAATTATTGTTATTATTATGTGAAAGCATGAGGGATGTTCTGTCTTAAAAATAAGGCATGGCAAAAAAATCATTGCCATGGTTTTCAATTCACATTGGATGGCTCCCAGTGGTTAAGAAGCAGGTGAGCACAAGATAGAAATCACTTGTTAAAAAGAGGCTATTTTTGTCCTTATCTTGGCTTCATCTGGTAGAAAATATTATCTAGGGCTGCGTGTTAGCAGTTGAGTAGAAATTAGGAGTTGGGCTTCATTTCAGTTACCAGTTCGGCTGGCCAAGCCATTAGCCTGGCATTTTGAAGCTTGAGGGTCAGAGATTACAGCTATTTTGCCCATAAGGACAGTGTGGCTTCCAAGTCCGAAATGATGAAGATTCTGTGATATCGACCGGGCGTGGCAGAGGGGCAGGTACCTGCCTCCTCTCAGCTGCCTGAGTCTTTGGGAGGATGTCGTTTAAATGGATTTATGCTTTTAAACGTCTTCGATTGTTTTGATGAGGTGGCCTTGGCAAATAGGTTTTTGTTTGTTTCTTTTCTTCCCCTGGGTAAAGATTTTTATAGTCTTTGAATCCTTCAGTTTTGTGATCGCTGTCTTTGTCAGGAGAGAGAAAGTTGATAGATAATATGTACCCTTAACATTTTCTCCATTCTAAGCTGGCATTTTGCTGTACTTCTGTGTTTTGTATTGAGTTTTAAGTGACAGTGCCATTATGTAAGTTAGTAAGTGTTCAACAAAGATCAAGAAGTAAGTTAGATTCAAACTCACCAAGACAGAATTGTTATTTGAAATTCAAGTTGTGGATATTTTCCTTTGATTTTTATGGATTTTTGCCATTTGTAAACACGCAACATTTCAATACTCATCTCCTCAGTAAGAGGTGATAAAGCATATGAAACGTTTCAGCAACCCAGGGGGCTGTATTTCTCTCTTTTTTTTTTAAAAAAAGGGGGTGTTTTATTTATAGGTAATCAAAGGAGATTCCCTATTATCACAGAGAAGTATGGATAGATGATCAAATCTTTTGAGTATGAACTCGGAAGGAATCCTGAGGCAGTCCGCTGGTATAGAGTTGTATATTTGAGAAAGAAAAATGTAAAAGAGAATTACTTCTAATTAGAAAAGTTACCACTTACCCAACAAAAAAGAGATCAGAGTCGTCCAAGATCATTGCACACTTGAGTTTCTATTATTTTGCCCATAAATCCGGGGAATTAGACGAAATTGAAACAAGTGAGAAAAGCAGAGGAAGTGGATTGGAACGGGGACCATACGTGCTATCCTGTGGCTGCGGCAGGAGGGTGTGTTTCTGAAGACCTCCACCAGAAGCTGCTGGAATTCCTCACATCAGATTGAGAGAAGAGAAAACTGCTCCAGAGTCTGAGAGAATCTGGCTTTGAATCTGGCCTCTGCTATTTGCGAATTATGTGAATTTGGGCAACTTAACTTCTTTGAGACTCAGTTACCTCGTCCATAAACTGGGCACGAACAGTACGTACCTTGAAGATGTCCTGGAGAGAATCAAATTGAGTAATACCTGTAACACTCATACGCTGGTTTCTGACACACTTTGGCCTCACAGCCGTCAGGGAATGTCACTGTACAACTACACCAGCTCCTAAGGGGTAAACCCTGACACCAACCCACGGTGCCTCCGGAGGAAATAAAAGGGTCCCCTCCCTCCAAAACCAAGCATTCTCAACTTCTAAACCTTTCTTTATATTACTCGATCTAACAGTCATTTATAACTGATATTTGAGAGAGGTAATTAAAATATGTCAAAATCTTAAATGATCTTGGTGTTAAAACAAACAAACCAATAGTGACAGTAATAAAAATGTAAAAGGTGAGCACTCGCCTTTGGTTAACTCTGGTGAACTTTACGGGGTGTTAGAGGGATAGGGCTTTAGTATTAATCATTATTAATTATTCTGCGTACTAGTCTTGTTTCCTTCAGGAGAGAGAAACCAGGTAGAAATTCGAACAGGGAACGTCTAAGGTAAAGAATAGTAACTGTAACAAGGGATTGGGGTGTGAGATACGCAAGCAAGGAGGAAAGAGAACTGTAAAGGATATAGGAGCAGCCACTACCTCCCAGGCCCGCAATGCACACCCCGGAAGGGCTGAGACCCAGACCTCACCGGGGAGGGCACAGCCCTGGCTGACAGGTCACTGCGGTGCGGGCACTGGCGGAACTTGCTGGAAATCCGTCCTCTGGACCTCGCCCCAAATCTTTCCTCTAGGAAAGCGGTGCTGCAGAAAGCTGTGGAGGGGGGGGGGGCGGGGCATCTCCCCGGGGGCACTGAGCCGGGGCCACAAAACTGCTACTGGGTGCAGCTCGGACTGCGCTGCAGGAGCTGGGGGCTACGGGGGCTGCCTGCGGCGCAGGAGCCTGAGGAAGCAGGAAGCAAAAGCCTCCTGTGCTGTTTCCCCGGTGGCCTTCACTGACAAAGCTTAACAGCACACCGGTCGGCAAAGCTGGACTATTTCAGCGGCTCAGAACCATTTTCACAGAACAGGCCAGAAGGGTGAATTTGGAGCTGAGGGCCAGTGAAGGGAGAACTTCACCATCAGAGAAACAGCTTTCCAGGAAGACAGATGAGACACATGCAAAGGAGAGAAAAAGTGATACGAAGCACGGGAGAGCTTAGCCCTTCCTCCTTACAGAGAGCCTGCACCGTCTTGGTTTTTCTGGGTATTGGCTTTCCTTGTGGACCGGGGGTGTGAAGTTCGAACGGAGGGCCATCCGTTGTAAGAAACAACTTCATGACACTGGGTTATGGCTATAAAAACATTGGCGTCATTATTCGTCGTGCTCCGGCGTGCATTCAGATGAGAAGTCTGCGGGGTTTGCTCTCTGGTTTCACCCCTCTTGTGCAGCTGGTGGGATTCGGAGGAGGCTTCAAAGAAAAAAATTAATGCAGGGTGGCGACTGAAAAAGGAAACGTAAGTGAGACTAACACAAACATTGATAATATGGATATACTTCTTCTGGTAGAACATAAATTTTGCCCTAAGCTTTCTTTCCAGCGGCATTATGAATCAATCAGCGTTTGATGGACTGACTGCCAACAAGGACAATTATTAACTAAGGCGAATCAATGGGGAAACGATGCCTGGACTAGTATGTCTGCACATGGCCCATGTGTTTGAATTTAGTAAAATAAACTCCAAAGAGATGAAAGTTTCTAAAGTCACTTAGGCTTTACTGTTTCTTTTTTCCTACTTTCCTTCCTGTTTGTTTCTCTAATAATTGGTTACTTATTTTTTAAAAACAGATTTTATTAGATGTCTAAGGAATTAAATCTGACTGAACTAATTCTATCTATGATAAAAGGCAAAAATCATCATTGAAAGAGAGGGGAAATTAAAAAAAAAAAGAAACTCGGAAAGATTACCTTTGTGCTTATGTTTATTTGATTTGTTCAAGTCTGATGAGGGGACACAAACGTCTTGTAGGCAGTGTCTACATCGAGGTGCTTTGAATTTCTCCGGGTTTTTCATACAGCATTTCTTCTCTCTCCACTTAAGATCCATCTAGTTTCTCATGGGCAGAAATTATGTATTCTCTGCTCAAAACAAAAACAAAAACACCTTGCAAAATCGGCTTAAGTCGTCTACGCTTTACTATATAGATAGCAGGGAACCCTAACTGGCAGGACAGTTCAGTGTGGCAGAACTGAATCTTGTGCCTATGAAAGAATCTAATAGAGTAATTAACAAAATGTATGTTTAGTAGCTTCTTAACCCCTTTGCTGCCATGAGTTGTTTAGGGTTGCAGAGCATGTCACATGTGCCACTAACACCTGTGCTTCCTATTCTATCATGTTGATTATTTTTATTAGTTATTAAACAAATCGATTCTCTTTTTTAAAAAGAAAGGAACTTACAACGTAAGTCAATAATTTTTCTAGATGCTTCTCAATGGCCCAGCCCCGTGTCCCTTTAACTCCTGGGGTCTGGATGAAGTTTCCCTGTTCAATGAGTTTGTGCTTCATGGGAAAGACTTAAGGGAGTTGGAGCAAGAGTCTGTCAAACAAATATAAATTCCTAATTAGGCAGAATGAAAATGCCCAGAATATTTTGTCGTCACAGCCATTCCCAAAGTGTTGTTAAAGTTACATGGGGAGAGCTTACTCTGGCATTTGTGATCAAGCTCGGCGGGTGCACAAGCCCCCGGAGTCTAGGATGATGCTTTCCGAGCGTATATGCAAATACTTGTACTGAAATCAAGAGACAAATACAAAATGTCAATTAATTCTAAAAGAAATTGTCATTCAGATGGTCTGTTAGAAAAACGAAAGCAGCATTGTTCCTCTCCAAGAAGAAGGCTGAAAAGATAATTAGACATCGGTAGAATACCAAAACATTACTGGGGAAAAGAAACGGCAGAGCATGGGCTTCCCTGGTGGCGCAGTGGTTGCGAGTCCGCCTGCCGATGCAGGGGATACGTGTTTGTGCCCCGGTCCGGGAAGATCCCACATGCCGCGGAGCGGCTGGGCCCGTGAGCCGTGGCCGCTGCGCCTGCGCGTCCGGAGCCTGTGCTCCGCAACGGGAGAGGCCACAACAGTGAGAGGCCCGCGTACCGCAAAAAAAAAAAAAAAAAAAAAAAAGAAAGGGCAGAGCAGCTTATGAAATGCACAGAAATAAAAGTCGGCACAGAGACCTAGACCCTCAACAGTTCTGAGTGGTAAGATGGGTACTAATGTGGACGAACTTGGGAGTTAGGTTAAGTTTCATGCAGTTCCAGGATATTCCTTGGAATTATGCAAAGAATCAGAAAGTGTCACATTGCATATTTCCTTTTGTATTTATAATGGGCAACAAAATGCATTTTGCTAACAGTATGCCTAAATCAATTTGCATGTTTTAAAAGGCCAAATTCAAGGGCACAATTTAACATAAATTGCATGTTAGTGGTTTTGTCGCTCCCCTTAACAGCCACGAGTCAGACCCAAATAAAAGACACAGGAGCTAGAAAAGCAGATCAAAACTCCAGCTTTCTGGCTTATCAAAGCCGGATGGGAGAAAGGGGCTTGTACTCATTCCTCCTCTTTGAACAGATTCCGTGCCAATATTGCCCCTGTCCCCCGCTTCCAGGGTCGGAGACGGTGCATCCTCCGGAAGCTCGAGGCTCCTGGAGGGGATGCCCGCCCCGAGCGAGCGCTCCAGCATCTTCCAAGGGCGGGCGGAGGGGCAGGTGCTGCCCCCTAGCGGACGGCCCCCCGGGACGCGGGCGGCAACCCCGATGGACTGTCGTCTGTGGATGCTCCTGTTTAATTTTCATTCTGTTTGGCTCCGAAAAATGCTCCGTGTGATCCAGAGAAAATGGGAGTTCGTTTCTTGCACTTTAAACTGCTTTCTTTTTTTGTTTTTACAAAAACTTCCTCAAAAAGCCGTTATTTTTTTGTAATTTTAGAAGTTTATTTTTTTATACAGCAGGTTCTTATTAGTTATCCATTTTATACATATCAGTGTCTACACATCAATCCCAATCTCCCAAATCATCCCACCCCCCCATCACTTTCCCCCCTCGATGTCCATACCTTTGTTCTCTACATCTGTGTCTCTATTTCTGCCCTGCAAGCCGGTTCATCTGTACCATTTTTCTAGGTTCCACATATAAGCGTAAATATACGATATTTGTTTTTCTCTTTCTGACTTACTTCACTCTGTATGACAGTCTCTAGATGCATCCACGTCTCTACAAATGACCCAATTTCGTTCCTTTTTCATGGCTGAGTAATATTCCATTGTATATATGTACCACATCTTTATCCAGTCGTCTGTCAATGGGCATTTAGGTTGCTTCTATGTCCTGGCTACTGTAAATAGTGCTGTAAACTGCTTTCTTACTTCGGATTGAGCAAATTCCTTCTTCCCTTGAAACGAAGACTCACTGGTTGCCAGGTTAAACTCATTTTTACTTAGCCAAAATAAGTTAAAATAAGATAAAATAAAATATTAAATAAAATACGGTAAAATACAAGTTAAAAATTTTTGTTCATTCTTACCAGAGTTTTAAGATATACATATATATATATATATATATATATATATATATATATATATATATATATAAAAATACAGCAGGCCGGGCCTCTGTATTTTCTTGCACTGATTAAAATGAAATTTGAGTGACTAATTTAGATCAAAGCAAGAGTCAGAGCTAAGCTGGTTGGGAGCACAGATCCTGGGGCACAGACATGGGTGCTTCCTGTCCAAAACGCAGGCCTTAGCACCTCTCCTGCCATATTGGAGGGTCTAATGAGATCGTGAACTTACCCTGGTCGTTGAAGTGCTAACATTAATCCTTATTAAGCTGCATGTGTGCACAGTCTGTATGAAAAGTAGAGTTTGATTTTATAAGAGTTATAGCTGAAAAAGAAGGATTATGTAAACCATTTAGAAAGATATACTTCCTAACAGTACTACCGTCAGAAGTAATGCATCTGTACCTTCTTTACTTTCTTATATTCTGATTTGGTTTGTGGCTGCTCTGTATCCGTTTTTTCCTTATGTGGCTGCCTTGAAGCCTCATGAGATGTCTGGGACTTTGTTCTGGAATCTTGTCTTCACTCTACGCGACCGTGAGGGCCTGCTGTTAATTTAAGGGCATCAAGTTCTCCCTTCCATGCATAACAGAAAGTAACATCCTAACAACCCCCAAATCTGGTATTACTAACTCAGATTCTTTTGGTTCTGTAATCATTTAAAGCTATTTTTTCTTTTAGAAATGTATTTAACAAACGCTAAGGAGTACTTCCTAAGCGCCAGACACTTCCCCGAGGACTTCATAAGTACGAATTCATTATAACGTCTCTACGAGTAGATTCTATATTTTATCTAATTTTTATGTAAAACAGAAACCAAGGCAGAGAGAGACCGTATAGGCTTGCCGCATATTCCACGGTTCGTCATTCGTAGAAGCAGGATTCCAAGCCAGGGAATCTGGCCCCAGCCCTGTGGTTTTAACAACTCTCGGTGACGCTCATTAAATCATCTTTGGGTCTAATACGGCCGAGGAAGGGAGTTCTAGGCTTAATTAGATGGAGATTGAAGAATTTAAGAATTCTGAAAAAACGTTCAAGCAACGGTTGTGATGTCATCATTGTCCACGGCAATCACAGAAAAGGTGACCCAGGAAGATGGCACATTTTGGACGGTGGTTTTGGTTTGGTTTGGCTCGTAGCACAGAGGAAATGCGAGAGTTCTGAGCACAGAAAACGAGGAAGAGCCAGGAACTGGAGGAGAAAACGGCGTGTTTGCAAAATGTCAGCGCTGGAGCTGCAGAGCAGGAGTTGGTTGGGCTTAGGTTTCAGTGTGCAGTTTCTCATCTTTGCTGAGAGAGAAGTGCAGGGGAAATCGTGTGAGGTGAGAACACGAGGCTGGTGGAGGACTGAACGTTAGAAAAGGTGGGATTGGAGGACGAGGGGCTTTGCTGCCGCCTCTTCTTGTCTGGGATTCGCTACCCCATCTCTCCTGGGCTTTTGAACTTTCTAAGTCGAGAGGTGTTTGTGTCTCAGAGTTATACTTCTGGAGGCAGCGGACACACACTAGAGATGAAATGTCACCATCAGAGTTGCGAGTGACCCCGAAGGAGATGATGCTGGGATCACCGAGCCAGCCACTCTGTGAACACGGCCTTCATCGTTGAGCTCTGGGATAAAGCGGACGCATGCTAACGGCAGTAGAGAGCCACCTGGGCCAGGTGAAGTGTCACGAAGGGACACTATGCTTAGCAGTGTCGGTAGCATAAGGCCCACCCTAGCTGCGAGGTGATGTGGGTTCCTGACACCTCCCCCGCATAGCTGTGGAACTCTGAGCAAGGTAATCAAACCCTCTGCGCACCCACGCCCTCATCAGAAAAATGCAGAAAACACCCAAATGATGGCGCTTGTGAGGTGTCCAGTCCAACCCCTGGTGCGTGGTAGGTGCTTAACTATTTGGCGAATGAATAGGGGGAACTAAAAAAATATTTGTTGTGCACTGGAAAAAAGTTAAAGACTCAAAAGGACCTCCTTATACTAAGAAAAGGACCTCCTTATACTAAGAATTTGTAAAAACACAAGAGAGTAGAGAATAGTCTATCAAACTCTATTTCCACTACCCAGAAATGGTGATACTGCACGGTTGGCAAAGATGCTTCATTCTTTGAATAAGAGAAAATCAACCATTGAGGCTTTCAATGTTATGCTGGGATCCAGGGAATGTACAAGGACTGTAGAGCCTCATTCTCTGGGCAGGTAGCACAGGCAGAGAGATAAGAGGGAGAAACCTTTCTTTGTAGCCAGTGAAAAGGTATTTCAGAGTGGAGCAAACATTGGCTCCAAACCTCCTTATCCAGAGGCATTTCGTCTGAGGACAGAAACAGACTCGTTTCTGCCCTTGGGGTGTCTCTGTGCCTGCGGTATTTGAGGAACTGTGGAGAGGCTGACTCTCCAGAGAAGCAGATAGAGATGGTTCCAAAGGGAAACTGTCTGTGAACTACTGAGTAGAGAGCTTAACCAAGGCGATTGTAGGGGAGGAAACGCTGTCCTCTACCCTTCCAAGTTCTGTTGGCTGGTCTAGTAATGAGACTGACACGAGACAGATTCATAGGAGAAAAACAGGTTTAATTTTGTATGTATGAAGTCCCCATAGGTATAGGGACCTAAGTAGTGACTAAAGGGGGCTGTTCATGTATCTTTTTTAGACAAAGAATCGATTCTTTGTGAAGGTTTGACGAATTAAAGGGGTTTCTGCTTGGGATAGCAAGTTAACGAGGAAGTAATGAAGTTTGTTTACACATCTTTCTCAGCCTCAAATTCCTTGTCCCTGGGGGTAAGGATGCCGTCCGTCTTCCCAGCACAGGGAGGCTACCTTCCCATGGGAGCTTTGTTTCCTGCCTCCAGGGGAACAAAGGAGGGTCAGGGTGCTCTTCACGGACTGGCCCTTTCTTGTGTAACTTTAATTCAAAATAATCAATATGCCACCTTGGCACATTTTGGGGCCGCCTTCCCCAAGCCTCATAACAGCACTGTGGGGTAGTCCTCAAATGAATGGTTAGGGAGGACCTAGGAAAGGAAAGATCGATTGCTAGGACTCAGCAAAGTCTTCTAGGGAAAAAATCCTTCCAGAACCAGCGTTGGGATGTAATTTTGGACTGGTACTCCAGGGCAGTTCTATAGCTGTGTTTAAGTGAGGACTTGATGTGTCCCCGTTGATATCTTTGTTGACAAGGCGATAACTATAGCTATAGACAGGGTGATGATGCAGTCAGACTGGTGCCGCCAGCCGCGGCGGGTCCTCGAAGTGCAGCAACGATCGACGAGACGGGGTAGGGAACTGAACGCACCAAGGTATGGGATCAGAAGGACACAGACAACTGATGGTTGCAAGGCAAGTTTAATAACAAAGCGTAGCCGTATATATACCGCTAAAGCAGGGAATTTGCTTAGTCACGCCTTATCGGCATCAGCTGGTTGATTGGCTTCTCGGCTTAGTCACGCCTTATCGGCATCAGCTGGTTGATTGGCTGCTCGGCTTAGTCACGCCTTATCAGCATCAGCTGGTTGATTGGCTTCTCGGCTTCTCCCTCAAAAGCACCCATTTCCCCTCCAGGGTTGCTTTTCCTAGCTTTAGGGAACAACCAGGGACTCCCAGTAACTGAGCAGGTCCCTGGAGCGATTTGGCCAAAGGCCATCTCCTTTTTTACGTTCATCCCATAAAGTCCAGGATGCAGACCAAAGAGAGTACAGTCGGGCCCTGAGGCTTATGAGGGTCTTAATGGCGCCTTCCTCAGAGGGCAGTGCTCGCCACATTTTCCCCTTCTTTTATTTTTTAAAGCTTGATAATGCAATTTCAACCCATACACCTCCTGACGAAGAGCAGCGAGACGGCCAACAACAAAGCGTAATAAACAAGGTAAGGCAATTAACATCAACAATACACTTGACCCCACGGTAATCAATCCTGTGAGTCCATTTTGAAACCAATGCATTGGGTTTAACCACTGAAGCTGATCCAAGAGTCCTTGAATTAATTGTTGGGGCCCGTCTTCTTGTAGATGAGCTTCTTGAATTGCTTGTATTTCCGCATTAAGTTTTTGTATGTCCAAACTAATGTGTCCATCAGTCCATACACTTAAAAAGTGCATTTTTACTTTGTTCCAATCCCAGTCAGTTTCATTATAAGCGTGTTGAGTCACACAAATCCAAGTATATTTAGCATGGCAAATCAAACGCATTTTCAATTTTAAAGCCATAATTTGGTCTCCTAAACCTATGAGAGCATTTTTTAACTCATCAACCTCAGTTTTTAGTTGAGTATCAATATGACTTTGTAATGCTAATGCAATACTGGTATTTTTAGACAATTGATTAACATAACGTGCTTGTTGTACAGTTTTACTTAATGCTAAACTGGCGGTAGCGGCTGTGGCTGTTAAAGCGGCTAAGGCTAATATGCTACATATTAATATTCCAATGAATCGTTTAGGTCTTTTTAAAGCTTCAGATAATTCTAGACAAGCTTGCATGCTAGTACTATGATACCATGGTTCAGAAATATTTACAGGCAGCATTACATAGGAAGGTTGTTTTAACATCATAACAGAAAAAGTTCCTTTCATAGGCAGAATGCAAGTACTAAAAATACAATTCTGACAAGTTATATTATATCCTAAGGAACCAGAAGTAAACTCAATCTGTAAATCTCCTATTAGCAAGGCATATGAGGGTGTAACACAAGTAATAACCGGTTGATAAGAATAAGACAATGCAAACTTACCAAAATCCCAATGCTTATAAAAAACCAAACTATTATCAGTAACAGAAACTGAAGAAATTAGAATGGTACCATTATTATAATTTGGGGTGCACCAGATTTGAGAATTCAAAATCAGACTGGGGAAAATCAGAAGGAATAAAGGAGGGAAACTTCAAACTTGTAACAGCTTTAACTACCTTTAAACTATGGCCGGCCAGTAAAGTCCCTACCGAGATTCAGATGTCCCTCTCGTCCGGTCCCTGCTCGGGCGCCACTTGCCACCAGCCGTGGCGGGTCCTCGAAGTGTAGCAACAATCGACGAGAGGGTGTAGGGAACTGAACGCACCAAGGTGTGGGATCAGAAAGGCACAGACAACTGATGGTTGCAAGGCAAGTTTAATAACAAAGCATAGCCATATATATACCCCTAAAGCAGGGAATTTGCTTAGTCACGCCTTATCGGCATCAGCTGGTTGATTGGCTTCTCGGCTTCTCCCTCAAAAGCACCCATTTCCCCTCCAGGGTTGCTTTTCCTAGCTTTAGGGAACAACCAGAGACTCCCAGTAACTGAGCAGGTCCCTGGAGCGATTTGGCCAAAGGCCATCTCCTTTTTTAGGTTCATCCCATAAAGTCCAGGATGCAGACCAAGGAGAGTACAATCGGGCCCTGAGGCTTATGAGGGTCTTAATGGCGCCTTCCTCAGAGGGCAATGCTCGCCAGAGACTGGTAAGAAGGTGGTTGCACAACATTTGTATGAAATGCCGAATAACGGTTGCTGACAGCGTGGAGAGAAGGTGCTCCTGGGATGCCCTGGCTCAGTGGCAGTGACCAGGGTATATTTAATAATGGGATGGCTCTTCAGAGATGACATAAAGGTCATTCATGGACTTTCAACATTTAACATTTAGACACTTCTCTACAATTCCATGTTTCTTTCTGGAGGACTTGTTGATTGAGTCTAACAAATGTCACTTTGTAAATGTTAATGTTCACTCCATGAAAGGAAAATGGTAAATCTCTCATATTCACTCATGAAGTCTCTATTGTAGCTGTAACACACTTAGAATTATCTTAAAAGTAAGAATGAAACTCATCCTTTTGTTAAAGCTTCAACTATTCAGGGCTAGTAGTTCATCCATCTTTTATACCTGGATCTCCTCCTTCACTGCATGCCCCTGTTTAATAAATTAAGTTGCAAAAAATGGAATTATGGGTGGCTTTGAGGGATAAACACATCTTTTTTGATTGGTTGTGGTCCTTCATTCATTTAGCAAACTGTAAAATCTCCTTTCGTTTGGGTAGCTGAGTCTTCAGGAATTGAATCGTCATTGATCCGGGCTAATTACAGGAACCGCATATCTTTTGCCAGTGGTTGGTCTAAGGATGTGCATGGGACCCAGTTCTAGCCAATGAGCTCAAACAGGAATTTTGTCGGGAGTTCTGGGAAAGATTCCTCTCCTTGATAGAGAGAGATGGGGGCAGGGAGCTGCCCCCTTTGGCTTCTTCGCTTCCTCCCTTTGGACACTGCTGTGTGAACACGTGATGTAAGGCAGCAAACCCAAGGACACAAGCCCACATGCTGAGGCTCATGGGATGAAGGGTGAGGAGCCCCGAGTGCCTGCTGGCATCGCTGGGGAGGCTGACCACCCCTGGGGGCTGCCTGCTTCCCGATTGGTATCCAGGCAGCGACGCTGCTATCACCTGTTCTTGCCATCAGTTCTTCCTCGACAGAGCCTAACTGACGATGAGCTGGCCCACATTTTTGGAAGGCCCCAGAATAATTTCTTCCAGCTATGCGGGTACAAGGTTAGAACTCTGCAAGTTCTGAGACCGTGTATCCACTCCCCCCAGAAGTTAATGCTGCCTCTGGGGGCTCCACTGAGAGAGAAAAAAAACACCATCTGGCCATTGAGAGATTGTTTTGTTGATTTGTGCACTGTGTTTGCTTGCACGTGCTATGGGAATTAAATTAATTTGAAAGCTCCCTTTTTAGATGGATGATTTGGAGCTAATATTTAAACCATAAAAAAAGATATATGTGTACTGAAGGGGTAGACGTAAAAATAAATGAGATCTGACATTCTCTTTTAGTGCATTTTTCACTTTTATTCTCCATGCCAGTTGATTTATTATAGCTTTTCAGCCGTGAGCTTATCATACTGCAATCTTCCCTAGGAAAAAGCAATTTGAAGGTTGTGGCTGAAGGCTCTTTGTGACGGCAGGAAATCAAATAGAATCCTGACTTTTATTTAAGATTGTCAACTTGATGAATAGAATAGACTGAAGGTGACTTAAAACAGACAGGACCTGATAAAAATGATCTATTTCTAACAGGTGGAAGGCATGTGGAATGATGGTTAAAATAAAGCATATTTGGTTCCTCTGTTACAGAAATTATGCATTTAGCTTCTTTTGAACATTGAGAATGAGAACAAGCTGAGACCCAGCATCTTCCAAACCAAATTCTTTTAAAATAATGTCCGTTGTGATAAATTTTGAAATCATATACGTAATTCCTCCTTTTTTCTTTGGTAGAAATATTAATTCTTTGACAATTATTTTCCCTTTGTTATTCGAAAAGCATTTTCCTTTTTGGAATCAGTTTTCTCTTTCGGTTTGTTGTGAAATCGTAACCTTGTATGGTTAACCTTGTACTTTGTGATTTTTCTTCAATGCAGTGGTGTGCAGCTCTGAGAGTCACTTACCGAATATGGCTGATTCATCTCGTGTTTGTGGACTGCCCTCTCCGTGCCCTGCAGTGCGGGAGAAAGACCTCAGAGCATCCCACGGACATGCTGTTAGAATCTTGAGACTCTGCTGCAAGTGTTGTGATGGAGCAGTCTGGACCCCGATCTGGCTGAGGGTGAGTAAAGTCTGAACTGAAATCCGAAAGACAAACAAAATCTATGTACCAACACTATTCTCATCCAGCAGTTTTTCCCCTTGGTAATTCGTTCTTGAGTGTATGTGCTGTGTTCAGGAGACCTTCCTCTGCTAGGGAACTGGCCTGAGCCCCGACGATTGAAGAGAGAGCCAATAATATCACAGGGAGGCTTAAAGATAGTATTAAAGACAGCATCCTGAGAAAGGCCCGGAAGAGCCTGAGAAGGAGATCAAATGGCAGGTTCCGAGCAGGAATATCCATAGCTCGTTTCTGTAGCTTTTGGATCCAAGAAAACGAAAATCAAGTGATTAATCTTACATGTGAGTAATTTTATTTAATTTCCATTTTATGTCATTCAATCATTTAGCAACTTGTAGGGCCTCCAAGTGACAACAGTTTGAGAGTTTTACTTGAGGAAGAGCAGGCCCAGCCCTGTACCTGGAATAGTGTCACCATCCAGCCCTGGAAAATGTGCTTCCCAAGGGTGGGGCTGTGGTCTCTTTCATTCAGGGCTCTCGTCCTGCTGCCTGGCGCGGGCCAGGCACGTAGGGGGTCTGCAGTGAACACCCGATGAAGAAGGGAAGGAAGGAGGGGAGGGAGGGAGGAAGAGCTATCAGGTCAAAAGTGAAAGTACACGCGGAGAGCTGTGCCTGCCTTAGGAAGGGTGTGTTCAGCTCTCAGTTTTCCGTTCTTTCTCCCACTCCGTCGCAACTTCTACAGAAAAGCTCAGAGGTGCGTTCTAGAGAACCCCTAAATGTATTAGCTTCCTACCTGAAAAAGTTGTCTGTTTTAAAATAATGTAGTGCTTCATCTTGACAAAATTCCCTTACGAAATTACTCCTATTCCCCTCTACTTGCTAGTCACAGGCTCAGAATTCTCCCCCAAATGATGTACAACTTTCTAAAATATCTTTCAACAAAAAGATAATATTACACATGTAGTCGACCATCGTTAGAAAAGGAATCTTTGAATTGATTAGATAATCGGTACATAGGTTCCGTGGACATCCTTGTGTTTGTACAGAGGGAGACTTCACGCTCAGGAGAAGTTCATGGCTGATGAGATGTGTGATGTGTGGGGTGCCCGAAAGCCCCCTTTTATATTCATTTACATTGTTATGGGTAAGATTCATTACTGGGGGGAAAGACAGCATAGCTTTCAGGTTCTTGTTAAATACAAATTCCCCAGGGCTGAGAGTGGGGCCCGTGACAAGCGCTTAGCAGCCTCTAATACTTTAGTATGAATTAGGGTCCTGTCTGAGCTGAAAGCAACTTGGAGACCGTTTACCACCCGCTCTTCACGTCAGAGATGAGGAACCCACAACCCAGAGGGTGTCAGTCATGGTGCTGATGATGCTGGAGAAGGACCCAAAGGGGACAGCGAACCCCTACATTTTGTTGCTCCTGCACCTGATTCACCCATATTCATCAGGACGCCTGCTGCTTTCACCGTTCCCTGGGCAAGTTCTTATTTACGACGGACTTTCTAGGGGTCTCTACAGACCGTAAGCATGCTTCTCTCTGTTCCCAAGCTCACCAGCGAATACGGAGGAAATGCTTCAATGTGAAGAAATGAACATACCCCTAAGGATGAACCATTTTTCCCTTCTCTCTGGTGAGAACAGCCCGGTGGGGAAAGCCCGTGGGGCTGCTGTGGAAGACCAGGCACCAGGAAGCTGGTCTGTTTCTTTCTATTATTGGTTGTACTCGCTAAATTCCCGTCTCTAATGAGCTGATAGACCTTGATAAATGAACACAAAGTTCATTTATTTCCTTTGCTAGGTTTACATATTTATAGAAAAACAAACCCCTCCAAATCCTGAAAGAATAAAGTCATGCAGCTGCTTCAAATCTTTTAATTATGACAGGAACAACTTTTTAGTTTTAAATCAGTAAAGCTAAGTTAAATGGAAAACTGACAGCACATGCCCGACAAACACGTTTTCTTAAACAGATGCAACGCTTTGGGTCTCAGACACAGCTTTACTAGAGTTTTGAATTCCTAGACTTTGCAAAGACCCTGACCCAAGTAATTTTTTTCAGAAGCATCAGATTTATAGCAAGTTTTAAATGAAAACTAGAGGCTTTTAAAAAGGCAAAAATTATTATTTAGGGATTACACACAAGAGTTTGAGTTCCTTATTGGAGGACACAGGAAAATGTGTTGAATCAGAATCAATACATTTATTTCAACAATGTAATTCTAGTTGCATCCCAAGTTAGTTTACATAAACGGTCTTCAGGAGGAAATACCAAAGTTTGGTGAGATTAAATTGATATAAAATCTATCGCACTCAAACTTTGTTTTAGTTGTTGATAGATTTGAAATTAGGCAAAACGAAAATGAAAGTTTATTTTCTCATGAAAATTGTAGCTGAATGCTACCAAAATGACAAATTTTCCTCCAATGTGAATTGAGGTTAATTCTCTAATTCTTTGAATTTTTTACACGACACAGTGTGTTCTTAACTAAGATAAAGTTAAGAGTCTTTAGAGCTAATAGGGAAATTAGAGTTTAGTCCTGTCTTCTCCTCTTGAAGAACATGCATCTGAGGTTGGTGGCACATCTGGGGTATCCCAGGTAGAGCAGTAGACTCAAATCCCAGGAAGCAGGAGCAAGTTCCACACTCTTCCCTTCGCGGGTGTCCTCCGTGGATGCTGAAGAGAGTTTCTTCTGCACGTTGCCTTTATTTTCAATTTCATTGCCTGATCTGGAAGCCTGAGTCTGAAGTCAGTTTCCTTGAGCTAAAATGAAGGTGCCGGCGGGACCAGACGCCCTTGCAGGCTTTGGGGAGGGTTCGTTTCTTGCCTCTTACGACTCCCATGGGCCGCAGGGCTCCCTGGCTTGTGGCTTCACCTCTTTGTTCTGTCTTCACGTTGCCTTCTCTGGCTGTCTTCTCCTCCATGTGCATGTCTTCTAAATAGACATGTGATTGCACTTGGGACCAAGCTGGCTAGTCCAGGACAATCTCCTCTCAACACCCTTGATTTAATCACATCTTTGGCCACGTCCTTAAGGACATGAACTGTGTCTTGCTCCCGTTGGTTTCTCTTGGGTGGGCCTAGCACAGGGCCTGGCCCACGGTAAATAATAAATGCGATTTTTTATTGAATCGAGTCCATCTGTACTCTGGGAGAAACATATGATGGGATCCTTTCTTATTGCTCATATATCCTATTTTGACTGATTCTTTGGGCAATGCTAGACTTGGCCTGGGTATTTCCTCTTAATCTGAATACATTTGAAAGGTAGAAGAATATGCCATACCAAAAGTAGTTATTTAGGACTGAATAGTTTACTCATTTTAATTCTTTTATCCATTGTTGTGTACTCCTCACATGGATTGCCCCAGCTACTTGCAATATAGTGGCTTTTTCCAAAAAAGACACACAGTGTGTGTGTGTGTGTGTGTGTGTGTATACGGTGTGTGTACATGTGGTACGTGTGTTTGAGTGTGCATAAGAGGCATAGCAAATACATATAGGCTTATAAAATCTTGAATTACATTTCCATTTTTTTCCAATGTGAAGAAGCACCAGGATGAACAGGCTCTGGTAGCTGAGGTCTATTAATCACGCTTGACAGACAGGAAGGACGTGACACTTCCCATGTGAGTTCTTTGAATTGTATTAATTACAGAGTCTTTACTACACTCCAGCATGGTGCACCTGCACTCTGCTGTCTGTTACCCACAACACGTATTCAAGTGTAGCCCCATCAGATGCTTTCTGAGCACCATCTAATTAGACCCATGACATGGTAGCATGTAGGGAAGTTGATCAATGGGAAGAGGTCTAGGATAAAGTACTTTTGTCTAAAGAAGAGTAATATTGTCTACCTGGCTAGAAACATAACTGTGACGGTAGAGATAGAATAAATCAATGATAAAAGTCATCATTGCCTTAGATCTTTTATAATGAACTCAGTATGTTATTTGTTACATTTGTGAGGAGAATGGAAAAACAGGCTGAGAGGAGAAACAGAGTAAACACAGATTTGGGACTGATTTCAGTAGACTGATTTTCTTTTGTACGTGTTTTAAATGTACAGAAACATTAATAAATTATGGCCAAACATCTTGATAAGTTTTCACAAACAGAAAATACCCACCCAACTAGCAACCATATCAAGAAACTGAACATAACCGCATCCCAGAATCCCACCCTCAGCCCCTTTCTGGCCACCAGTCTCACCCACCATATACACTACTTGAATTCTAACCTCAGAAATTTATCTTGAGGCTGGCATTATTTGGGGGGTGGATAAATGCAGGTAATAAAACAAAAATATAAAATAAGTATTCAGACAGCTTAGGACTTACTATCCCCTAAAGAGCAAAAGTAATTTGTGAATTGTGAGTTGGTTTTGGTTTTGATGAAGTGGGGAGACTAGGAGTTGGCCAAGAAGAAAAGAGGTCTATGTAATGGCAGCATAAAATGATTATTTTTAGAGGACGGATTTAAACGTTTGTATTTTGGTTAGTTTGAAGGTCATTTCATAAGTACATATGTGAACTTCTTGGTAAACCATAAATATTTCCAATGTGAAGGTGGCTAGAAACTGTTCATGGTAGGCCTTCCAAAAGTTGGATGGTGTTGATATTTTCTTTGAATAACAGAGAAGTGTGTTAAAGAAGTCCAGGGAGAAAACATTCAGGGGAAGAGTGACCGAGTATATTATTTGAATGCCAATAGTAGTTGACCTACGGAGGTGGGTAGCATCTACTCTCAAAGTATCCGAGCAGTGAGGCCTGGGACCCAGGGTGGGGAGATGAGCCGGCGGGGACTTAACACAGGCGAGAAAGAAGAAGGTTCAGAGAGAGGAAAGTGAACCATGCAACTCTGCATCTTGGAATTAGAGGTTTAATTATCTTGAGAAGCAAGCAGTGATAAATAGTAAAACGTTCAGATAGGAGAGATTCAAAAACTCCTTGCCAGATAGAGTTTCTATGGAAATGGAGTGGTAGGAGTGAGGTGTATACACTCATAGCACATGTATGGGAACCACCTGAACTTGACTAATAAGCATAAAGTTATATGAAGCAACTTAAGTGGGTGCTATATTGCGTGTGTTTGTGTCCTTTTCTTATTCACATAATGATATCCCATTGTTCCTTTTCCTTTAGAGAATATATTCAGTACAACACGATGCTTTGATATACATATACACTGTGGAATAATTACCAAGATCAAGATAATTAACACATCTGTCACCTCATGTAACAATGCTTTTTTTTCATGATGAGAATAGTTAAGACCTAGTCTCAGCAACTTTCAAGTATTTATTCAATACCCTATTATTAACCACAGACACCGTGCTCTACATTAGCTTCTCAGAACTCATACATCTTATAACTGAAAAAGTTTGCATACATCACCCCATACTCACGGCTTTTAAAGAGGTAACTAGCAGCAATCTAATTATACAATTCAATAGCAACACCGAGATTATTTTTGGTAACTAACTGCTCATCTGAAGCATTCTTACATTTATCTTTATATAGTTTATTTAATATGGGTTAGATAAGAGCAGTGTCAGTCAATGCAGTTCTTAAAAGTACAATACACAACGCACTGAAACCACCCCCGTGGTACAAAAGAAATATATCTAAGACGGTTTAGCAAAAGACTCAGTGCTGTCTGATACCTCTGCTTCCTGGGCCTCAGCATCCGGGTAATAAACTTGCTCAGACCTCTCGCCTCCTTAACTGCAGCTGGTGTTTTATTCCTCATCACGGGGGAAGAAGATTAGTGGGGAGAAATACAAGTAGCCTGGTGCATGCTGCTCGCCGCAGAACGCCTGCAAAGTCCACAATCAATAATACGCCAGTCTGTCTTTAACTGATTGTGTTGAAAGCTCCATAAATGTACATGGCTTTTCTTGGCTGTTGTCTGAGCTACATGGGAAGGCGGCAGTGGTTATCAGTGGGGTATCACTGTGTCTACACACATATCCAAAAGAAGGTCATGAGGCCAGACACACTCCCACATGCAGGCTCGCATCTGTGTGTGCTGTGCTCCTTAGAATTAGCGGGAACATGAAACTCATTTAGGCACAAAGAAGAAAAGATCTGGCATAACATGGGTCCATGTCTCAGGACTTGCAATTCTACATCTAAAAATATTACCTTAGCTGTTGACATTTAGCGACCAGGGACAAGTTCAGACAATCCAATATCAAAGTGCATTGGCCTGATTGAAGGCCATGTTGAGCCCGTGAGGATGGACTGGAACCTGGGTTGGTCTCTCAACACCTCTGACTTCCATATTGTAGATTTCCTGCTGGAGAAGAGGGTGCCCTTTCTTGCAGAAATAAACCATGTCCCTGGACCAGGACTTGGAGAAGCTGAGGGAGGCCCCAGGGCAAGGTGGAGATAACGCATACCAGGAAGCTGCCGTTCCAATGAGATGAAAGCATGTGAGCAGCAAAGCACCTGGTGCGCGTGGCTGCTGCTTCCCTCCCATCTTCCAAGTCATGCACACGATGTCTCTTTTATTCCACCCTCATGGGGAAGATACTGGGACGGGAATTCTGGAAAAGAAAGTCTAGTTGAGTTGACGTATCGCAAAGCCACTACAGTCCACCCCTTGTCAACCTGGCACCCTCATACAGTCTTTAATCACACTTAAGATCCAAGTAGTAAAGTCATACTTCCACCTAACCTACTACAGCTCTCTCATGCACAATAGAGAGTATGCTGCTCGTCCCCCCAAGAGAGGATACGGTGCCCCTTTGGGTGATGCTCATTCTTTTAAGTCACCCCCTTTGATGTCCAGTAATACTGAGATATAAAGTCTAACTACTTTTAATGCAACTTATCATCGGTGGTAGGGAAATAGGAGAGGAGATGAAAATATTTTGTTAATATCTACAAGCCAATTAATATTAAAATAAGAAAATGCTCGTAACTGTTAACATTCTCATTTCTGCAACTGGCCATGTGGTCATAGCTGGTACTTACAATGGCCTTCTTCAACTACCCAATCTATACCTCCTTTGTTTTTAGCAAGCTCTGGTCTCATGCCTGTGGGGTAACTCAGAACTTCTTCCTAATGTGTCTGGACCATTAATAGTCCTTCCTGTATTGGACTGATGTAGCTCTTAGCGGGCTTAAATCATAGGATACGGGAACATTAAAGGTGCCCTGCGGGAATCTCCTATATATGTCAGAGCAATACCTGCATGCCAAGTGCCAGAGGTGGCGTTGACTTGCTTCAGCGTGGGAATCACATTTGCAAAAGCATCTGAAATTAGAGTCATTAGCTGATTAAGTTTATGGTAATCACTATCGTTTGTTCAGTTTCATCTTCCCAGGCCCAATAGGTGAACCGAATGGTAAGAATCATTACTCTTGTATTTTGAAGTCCTTGATGGTGTCACTAATCTCTGCAATCCTTTTTGGCATGTGGTATCACTTTTGGTTTATTGAGGTAGGTAGAGTCAGTTCCAGGGGCTTCTAAGTAGTCCTCTCTACCATAATCACCCACATCCACAGGCAAGGAATTCGGGAGGGGTTTAGCTAGACAGTTGTTGGCCAGAATCTTTCATGAGGTAATAAAGATGCTGGCTAGGACTTCAGCCATCCGAAGGCTTGACTGGAGTTGAGGGATCGACTGCCATCAGAATAGTGTGATAACAGTGAAAGGATCAACATAGATTAATTGAATGAAGGGAATTCAGAAAGAGACCTACACGTATATGGTCGAATGATTTTTGACAAATTTGCCAATTCAGTTCTATGGGAAAAATAAATAGTACTGGAACAGCTCTATATCCATATGAAAGAAAAATGAATATCTATCCTTACCTTATCCCACACTCCAAAATCAACTCAAAACGCCTTGTAGACCTGTGTGTACAAGCTAAATCTATAAAACTCAAAGAAATCATGATAATATTTGAAACCCGATAGGTGAGTATTTCTTAGGAATACTCAAAGCATGAGCCCCTAAAGAAAAACTGACAAACTAGATCTTATCAAAATCAAAAACACTTTTCAGAAAAGGAAAAAGCAAGACACAGGATGAGAGGAAATTCTCACATACATGTATCTAACAAAGAACTTGCCTCTAGAATATATACAAAACTGGTAAAACTCAAGAAGTTCAACAACCTTCTAAGAAGTGTAAAAATATTTGAACATAACTTTTACAGAAGATGAAAGCTCATGAAAAAATTTGAACATATTGCTTATCGGGGAAATCTAAATGAGATACCACTACAAACACATTAGAATTGATAAAAACCAAAAAAGTGACAGCTGCTACTCTTGGACACTGGTGGGAATGAAAAAGGCTGCACTTTGAAAATAGTTTGGCGCTTTCATAGAAAGTTAAACATACGCCTATGAAGTGACCCAGCCTTTTCTTGTATTTACTATGTATTTTCTCAAGAGAACTAAGAATATAGGTCCACAGAAAGACTTGCATACAAATGTTTCTCGCAGCTTTCTTAATCTAATATCCCCCAACTGGAAACAATCCGAAAGTCCGTCAGCAGGTGACTGGATTAAACAAAGGTGGTATATCCATGCAATAGAATATGACTCAGAAATAAAGAGAAAGAAATTACATGGAGAAATCTTGAAATCTTTATGCTGAGTGAAAACAGCAGATACAAAATAGAACATACTGTATGATTCCACTTATATAAAATTCTAGAAAATGAAAACTAACTTACAGTGACAAAAAGCAGAAAAGTGGTGGCCTAGTGCCAGGGACTAAGGGAGGGCCCGACTGCAAAGGGGCAGGAGATAAGGTTTGGGGAGACGGAAACGTTCTGTGTCTGATTTTGGCAGTGGTTTCGCGATGTACGCATTTCTCAAAACTCGTGTGTTTATTGTATGTAAATTACACCTCAGTAAAGTTGATATAAAAAAGGGATTAGTAAAAAGGAATCCATTTCCGCATGTTTACCCAAATCCTGTGAATTCCTAAAGATACCACGCTCATCGTCACCACTTTAGAATTCACTGTGTACCTGAAACTTGGTTCCTCATAGAGCCCAGCTGTCCTGTGCCCCAGAGGGAAAAGTATCAACGTAACGAGCATACTGTATTTTTCTTCCATATTTCTTTTTTTTTCTTTTTTTTTTTTTTTTTTTCGGTATGCGGGCCTCTCACTGCTGTGGCCCCTCCCGTTGCGGAGCACAGGCTCCGGACGCGCAGGCCTAGCGGCCATGGCTCACGGGCCCAGCCGCTCCGCGGCACGTGGGATCTTCCCGGACCAGGGCACGAACCCGTGTCCCCTGCATCGGCAGGCGGATTCTCAACCACTGCGCCACCAGGGAAGCCCTCTTCCATATTTCTTACCTATACATCTAGTAAGATCAGAATGTGTGGTGGGTGTATGTGTGTGTGTGTGTGTAATATTCCGTTTCGTTTCTTTCAGCATGCACGTGGGACAATAGTTTTTATGTAGCAGAGAAGGTCTGACAAGTTGGTCAGCTTAGTCTGTGAAAATCAGCCTTTTCTCTGATTCGGGACTGCTTCAGACTGAAGCAGGTAACCTTTGTCATTCTCTGGTCCCCTGCAACTTTTTTATTTCTCACTCCCTTATCATATTGTATGAGGATTATTTATTCTGTGTCTGCCTTTCATCCACTAGAGTTTCATCTCCCTGAGGGCAGGGATTGGGTTTTTCTTTCTTTTTTAAAAAAACCACTGTACTCATGGTCTACCTATGTGCCTGGCACATAGGAACCCTCAATACCTTTCCTGAATAAGTTTCTTGAATGAATACATATATATAAAATGAATCATATGCATATATGTATATGTATTTATATACAGATGTATGTATGCATATATACATATTATATCTAATATACATCTAATCTATATTCTGTTAGTCTGTTTTGTGTAACTGGTGCAACTGCTTTATTTTTATGCAATACAAGTTTCTCTTTTACTAAAGATGTGAATTTTACTTCTTATTAGCGAAGGTAATTACTCTTGCAGCATTATTTTTCCAGAGAAAATTAATTCACTTCCCCTCTTCTGTAATGTTTAGCTTCATGCTTACTTGAATGAGCTTGAAAATCTTTAAGGATTGTCACCGCCTCCTTCAAGTATAGCAGACACCTTTTCATCATTGTACTTTCTGATAATTTGATGTTAGCATAAAATGAAACTGTCAGGAAATCAAAGGACACCGACAATCTTAAAGTTGTCACTGAACAAAACCGATTGCATCTAATTCATCTGTCTTTGGTTCCTGACTTACCAATTAATATTTCAGAATGCATTTTTCATTGAATTATTCAAACAAAGTCCAGTCATGAAAACTTTTAATGTTTATTGTCATATTTAATTCTCCCTAAAACAAAAGTGAATACTGTGTAGATTTTTTTTTGAAGTCAAAGGATCTTCCAGAAAAGTTAACAGCTGTCAAAAATGAATGTTTCTTGCAAAACAGCTATAATTTATAACAGTACCAAAGAAAGTGGTCTCATTTCTTCCCTGAGTTATTTCAAGATATCAGGAATGATAGGTAATAGACAGAATGACAAAGAATCCAATTAAAATCCTAACCTGTTCCAGCTGGTTAAATCCAACGAAATGCACTATTTTCTTTTTCATCTCCATCTAAAAACGCCTATTACCTCACATTATGTTACTGATTCCTTCATGTGATTAAGATTAAATGAAGGATTTTGCTTCACAAAATTATTTTGAAATCTTAGATTAGACTTTGTGATGTTTTACTTTTTATTCTTTATGTAAATCACACATGACAATTTATCAGGGGACTCAAATGACTTTATTTTTTAATTTTTTATTTTTTGCGGTATGCGGGCCTCTCACTGTTGTGGCCTCTCCCGTTGCGGAGCACAGGCTCCGGACGCGCAGGCCCAGCGGCCACGGCTCACGGGCTTAGTTGCTGCGCGGCACGTGGGATCTTCCCGGACCAGGGCACGAACCCGTGTCTCCTGCATCGGCAGGCGGACTCTCAACCACTGCGCCACCAGGGAAGCCCCTCAAATGACTTTAAAAGAAAGCTAACATATCACTTACCTACAATATAAGTAATTTAAATATATATATTATATCTATATTCTATTATAGGGCTAAAACAGTTTTTCCAAATTGCATGAATGTCCTTTCCAATATACCTGCTTTAGATACTCATAGCCAATTGACTATCTGACGTTCAATGCCTTACAGGCGGATTAGACTAAATGTAACTTTTAAGTTCTCCATCACCCTATTGGCTCCCCTCAGGTTGGCTGCCGTCATGTCAGCAAACAACACCATCAATCAGGTTTTTCCAGCCCGAAATCTCCAAGTCGTCTGTGATTCCTCTTTTTGCCTCCTTGCTGTTCCTCCATCACAGCCAAACAGCAGCGAATATCTCACACTGTCTGCTTCCGTTGGCGGCACAGACACCTCCTCAGCCAGGTTGGTGGCTGTTCACCTGGATGCTACTCCTGACTCTTTTGCTGCTTTTGCCTCTCACTTCCCCAAAGCCGTCGTCACGCAGCACCACTTGAAAAAGAAGAGTGAATCGGATCATGTTGCTCTTCCTTCTAAAACCATTTGGTAGACTTCCATGACTCCTCGGAAAAATCCAAACATTTTCCTGGACTACAGCGCCCTGTGTGATTTGGCTTTTACTTACCTGTCCGTGTGCTCTCACATCCTTCACCTTTGCTTAAAGCAGCCTCCAGTCAGCTTCTCAAACGAAAGGCCTTTTTCACCCTTGATCCTTTGCATTTGTTGCTTGCATTGCCTAGAATCCCTTCCTAGGCTCTTTGTATGGCTGGGTCCCTTTCTTGCTTGTAGGTCAGATGAAACAGACGGCAAAGATGAACAGGAGCAGGGGGTGGGGGACAAAGACGATGTGCCAGCCGTCAGGCTAGGACGCAGGAGATAGATATCTCCACCTCCACCTCCACCTCCACCTCCACCTCCACCTCCACCGTCTCCATCTCTGTCTACATCTACATACGTATTTGTATCTATATCTCACCATACTGTTGCTCCATATGCTATTAATTAATGCGAGAATAAAGATCAATATATACATTGTTAAAATATTTTTAGACCACATTTGAAACACAAGTATTTTCATGTTAAATTGGATTAAAACAAAATATTCACTTAACTAGAGAAACGTGAGCCTACTAGCTAATTGAGATTTTTTTGTTTCATCAAGTACAGGACATTAGCTCCTGATGATCTGAAAGTCCAAGGTGAAGTAAAGATCATAGACGGATACTGTGTTCATTCATTCTTTGAACAGATATAGCTATTATAGCTATAATAATATATAATGCTATATATGTTTAGAATACTTGTTTATTTATGAAAAATTCTCAGTAACCTAAGTATGTTAAATTAGTTTTCATACTTAGTTCCCTGGGGATTTTAAAATAAAACATGTGTGCATAAATACTGCATCTTATTTAATTCAAAATAAATTACTGTTATTTGAAAATAAAATACTTGATATTGTGCAATTATTAAATGGAGGTTCAGCAGTGACTGATTTTGAAAGCAAAGTTTAGGGTTTAAAACAATTTGTGTAAATTATATGTCTAAGTGTAGTGAATTTTAAACATTTAATTACCACTTTTAGATAAACTTTGTATAAATTGTTCCAGGGTATTATTAAATTAATTTAATAAGCATCAGTTAGGTGTGTATAAATTGCTTCAGGAAACCTCAATTTGAAATATTACCGGAAATGTTTTCTAAATAAGATTGTAGAACACTGTGTTGATCAAATTATATTCATTAATCTTAGAAGGAAAAGATTATATTCCTGATGTGAATTTCTAAATAATAATTAGAAGAGACTTTATTATGAACTTACTCAGTGTTAAATTATGCATCATTATCAAGCCAAGTTTAGAGATAACTTCAGAAATCTTTTCTTCTCAAGGACACAGGCAGCCATGCTACTGGAGATGGAAGAATAAAGGTAGCTCTATCCCTCTTATCCATGTAGGTGAACTCAGGTTACAGAGAATGAGTGACAAGCGCACTGGAGGTTAAAGCAGGAAGAAGGCAGAGCTGGCAGAGGAGAGTCCTCGGAAGCAGGAGGCTACCTTGTAGAGGGAAACAAACCACTCCTCGTTTGTAATATGAGAATCAGTGGGTATTCTGTGGCTATTGGAGCATTCCTAATCTGGCAAAACATCTGTCTAAAAAGGTAAATGGATAGATTTGCCAGTTTTTCAAGAAGTAGGCGTTTTGTGTGATAGAAGAAAGCAAAAATGTTAATGGCAAATAATCTAGTGGCTTCAGATCTTGTCGGCCAACGGAAGGCTCTGTTTCCACTCAGAGATACATGGGTGTACACGACGGCACATTCTAGAAGTCCAGGAAAACTAGCTTAACGTAAAAATAATCGACAAGTAAGTATCACGGTGAGATCCAATCCAAAGTAATTGAAAGAGAAGCAGCAGAATAGTTCCTTACAGTCAAAATTTTCCAGAAAGTCATGCCCATGAAATCAATCAAAATGAAAGCGTACTGTTCCAAAATGAGCCAAAGATATTCAGAAATGCTCCAAGACTGTGCTCTTTCCATTTGAGGTTTAGGGGACCATCACTAACCCACATCCTATTTTGACCCAGCTAATTCCATATATTCGAGTCTGTCTCTTGAGATACCCTAACCCTATTGCTCTGGAATTTCTCAAGACATTCAGTAGCAAGTAACAGAAATGCCATCCAATGAAATTTCTTTAAGAAAAAGGGAATTTCTTGACTCAGATAACTGAAAAGAAAAACGGGGATGTGGTGGCTTCAGGCATGGTTTGAACCGGAGCTCATGACATCTTGTCAAGATGACAGTTTTTCTATCTTTTGTTCCTACATCCACAGTGTTGGGTATATTATGAGGCCAGCTTTCTACGTAGTGGCAGAGAGGGCCGTGAAGAGCTGTGGTGTTAGTATTTGCCACCTGTTAAACCCCAGATAAATGTGTGTGTCTCTTTCCTCATGACTCTAGTCAACATTCTGGTGATGCTGATAAGCCCAGCTCAGGTCACATAACTTCCCCTGATTCAGTTCCTGGAGACCCAATTGCTACATATATTATCTGATTCACTCACTGTTGGCCAAGCTTAGATCCTCAGCTGTGTGCGGACCCGGGGTGTGGTGCTGTCAGTTTCAACAGGGTTACATGGATGGAGAGTGGAGATGGTTTGGCTTTTAAAAGAGAATGAGAAATGTTATGCCCGGAAGAGGGAGAAAGGGGAAAACACAAAATTTTCCCTATAAGATACCATAATGAAAGAAACATAAGCACATTTTTCACAAAATTTTACAATTTTACAAATTTTACAAGCTCATCACTTTGTAGTTTGGAGAACCTAATGGGATTTTTGTTTCTATACAGATGGTCAACAAAAAAACTGATGAAGAGAAACATAAGACAAGGTGTCAGTCTCCATACCAGTAAGTCCTGTTTCATCAGCACTCTTTTTTTTCCCTTAAATTCAAACTGTTAACGTATTCTTTCTATGTGTGCCCAATACAACACGATTAAATCAGGCAGTCACGTGGTAAACTTGATCAGTTTAGACATGCATTGGACTGCCATATTAACAGAACACTCCTTTTTTTTTTTTTTTAGCTGGAGTTCACTTGCTTATTATTGGATGCAAATTTCTAATTAACTGCCACATTCCTACTTACCTCCCTGCTCTGTACATGTCATTGCATACCTGCATTAGCAATGAATTGTAGGCATCTCGGGAAACTAGTGGCTGAGAAATAAGGGCAAAAACAGGAACTCACCTTACAGGTTCCCATTTCTCTTCTACTTTCTTTGTAAGGCACCCAGTTTATCTTTTAGGCATTTTAATGACAATGGCCAGGTTTAACAGTCCAATAATTTAATTCCCAGGTACACTTGCCCCAACTAATCTATTTAAAAACAAACAGCAAACAAGGACAATATTTTAAGTGTTAGAAGACAATTATAATAATCTGTCTTTCTTGAAATGCATAACCCGAAGTTTAATCCATATCTGAGTTATGGTTAGATGCTAAGATTCCAAGTAATATTTTGGGTTTGGAAAATTACAAACATTTATAGACATTCTGAAATAGCTCACTCGGTTGGCTTAGAATTAGAAATATTTGGGGATGAAACTTCTGGTCATCCTCAAGATACCAAAGAAAACCATTGAGTCATTCAAAGATGGTCTGTGGAGTCACTGAAGCCTAAATGGATTATTTACATAAAATTGTTGTGGAGGTTAATGGAAGCGACCCTGGGTCAGAGTTAGGGAGCAGGGTTTCTAGGCAAAGCTTCACCATCTTACTTGCCTAGAGTTTAATGTTCCTGTGCCCTGATTTGCACATCTAATAAGCAGAGTTATTAAATACTAATTGTCTATATACCTCCTTCCCAGAGAACCCAGGAGGATAAAAGAGATAATATACACAAACACCTCAAAGAGGAGAAATCATGTAACCCAAAGTTGGCCAAGTAGCCTATGGATTCTGAGGTTTACCTTTACTCAAAGTTTTACTTAATGATAAACAAAGATTCTAGGACAGATTATTTTTAATGACATGCCTCTAAAAGTTACCTCACGCTAAATGGCGTAAGGTCCATTTATGGGACATTCACATGTCAGTATAAGCTATTGTTTACCTACTAGTGAAGAAGAAAAAGAAATTTATTCCTCTTTAGAGGAGAAGTTACTGTACACCTCGAGTTAATAGTTTCATATCTGTACCAGCAGCTATTTCTTTATCCCAAAGAAGCAGGGAACCCTTTCTTTTCATCCCTCATCCTGAACATCCTGAAGTGAAGAAACCAGCTCCTTCTCTGACTCCACATTCCCCTACCCCAGCCCTATTCCACTCCACCTTAGACTTTGGATTTATAAACATCATTTAATGATAATGATGGTGATAGACATCATTTCCCCAGATCTTGTGTTTTTAATGCTATGGAAACTGAAACAAATTGAAATTTAGGGATTACTGGGTTTTTTTGTACTAACCTCACTGCATTTTTTTGCTGCATGGGGGAATGAGTTTCATTTCTGAGACAGCTATTCCAGGAAATAACAGATCAGAATACTCTGTCATGGCTATTGATATGCTAGAGGTGTGGACTGTTTGAACAATACCATACACAATTTCTTGCACACACAGGACCATGAGCCTAACAATACGAGAATACACACCCTTCTCAGGAACACACAAACATTAAGTAAAAATGACAATACAATGAGTCTGTGAAGCAAATCACAGCAGATTTTTTAAAAAAACAGTGCCATACTTTGTGGTCTTTTACTATAGAGAAATTTAAATTATTACTCAAGAACCAAAAGGTAAGTAGAAAACTCCATACATATTAAAATTCAAAAAACATAAATCTATATAATTGTAATTGAAAGAAGAAACTGTAATTGAAGTCCAAAACTGTAAACTGAACCTTAAAGGAAATACTTCATAAAGGTGCAAAATGCAGAAAATTTACATTTAAAGGGAAATGTATAGGCTTGAATTTTATTATATTATGATTATTAGTTTGGGGCCATGCCTCGTGGCTTGCAGATCTTAGTTCCCAGACCAGGGAGTGAACGTGGGCTCCTGGGCAGTGAGAGTGCCGAGTGCTAACCACTGGACCACCAGGGAACTCCAGAGGCTTGAAGAAAAGAAAGGAAAAAAAAAAAAAAGGAAAAGAAAATAATCTAATAAACTCAAATAAAGTAGAAGGCGTCAAATAAACATTAAATAGTGAGAATCAGCAAGGCCACACGTTGGTGCAGGCATATCTCGGAGATATTGTGGCTTCCATTCCAGACCAACACAATTTGAAGCAAATATTGCAAGAAATCAAGTCACACAAATTTTTGATTTCATAGCACGTATAAAAGTTATGTTTATATTATACTGTAGCCTATCAAGTGTGCGATAGAATTATGTCTAAAAAAACAATGTACATACCTTCATTAAAAAATACTTGGGAGTTCCCTGGTGGCGCGGTGGTTAAGACTCCACGCCCCCAACGCAAGGGGGTCTGATTCAATCCCTGGTCAGGGAACTAGATCCCACATGCCTGCCGCAACTAAGGGTTCGCATGCCGCAGCTAAGACCTGGTGCAACCAAATAAATAATTAAATAAATAAATATTGTAAAAAATACTCTATTGCTAAAAAATGCTAACCATCATCTGAGCCTTTAGCGAGTCATAATCTTTTGCTGGTGGAGGGTCTTGCCTCGATGTTGGTGGCTGCTGACGGATCAGGATGGTGGGTGCTGAAGTTGGGGTGGCCCTGGCAGTTTCTTAAAATAAGACGACAGTGAAGTTTGCTGCAATGATCGACTCTTCCTTTCATGAAAGATTTTTCTGTAGCCTGCAATGCTATTTGATAGAATTTTTACCCACAGTAGACCTTCTTTCAGAATTGGAGTCAACCCCTCAAACCCTGTGCTGCTTTATCAACTACGTGTCTGTAATGTTCTAAATCCCTGGTTGTATTCCAACAATCTTCACAGCATCTTCACCAGGAGTAGATTCCACTTCAAGACACCACATTCGTTGCTCATCATTCATTATATGAACTCCTCATTTGTTAAGCTTTCATTCTGAGATTATAGTAATTCGGTCACATCTTTGGGCTCCACTTCTAATTCTAGTTCTCTTGCTATTTCCACCACACCTGCAGTTCCTTCCTCCACGGAAGTCTTGAACCCCTCAAAGTCATCCATGAGGATTGGAATCAACCTCTCCCAAACTTCTGTTAATGTTGACAGTTTGACCTTTTCCTGCAAATCATGAATGTCGTGATGGAATCTAGAATGGTGAATCCCTTCCAGAATGTTTTCAATTGACTTTGCCCAGATCCACCAGAGGAATCACTATCTATGGCAGCTATAACCTTACGAAATGTATTTCCTAAATAATAAGACTTGAACTTTGAAATTACTCTTTGATCCATGGGCTGCAGAACGGACATTTGTGTTAGCAGAAGTAAAAAGAATATCAATCTCATTGGACATATTCATCAGAGCTCTTGGTTGACCAGATACATTATCAATAAACAGTAATATATTGAAAAGAATCTTTTTTTTCCCTAAGTAGTAGGTCTTAACAGTGTGCTGAAGATATTCAGTAAAAGCCATACTGTAAACAGATATGCTGTCATCCAGGCTGTGTTGTTCCATTTGTAGAGCACAGGCAGAGTAGATTTAGCATAACTCTTAAGGGTCCTAGGATTTTCAAAATGGTAAATGAGCCTTGGCTTCAGCTTAAAGTCACCAGCTGCATGAGCCCCTAATGAGAGAGACAGCCGGTCCTTTGAAGGTTTGAAGCCAGGCATTGACTTCTCCCCTCTAGCTAAGAAAGTCCTAAATGGCATCTTCCTCCAATCTAAAGCTGTTTCATCTACAATGAAAATCTGTTGCTTAGTGTAACTACTTTCATTATCTTAGCTAGATTTTCTGGATAACTTGCTGCAGCACTTGCTGCTTCACTTTGCACTTTGATGTTACAGAGAGGGCTTCTTTCCTTAAACCTCACGAACCAGCCTCTGCTGGCTCCAGACTTTTTTTCCTGCAGCTTCCTTACCTCTCTCAGCCTTCATAGAATTGAAGAGAGTCAGGCCCTTGCTCTGGATTAGGCTTTAGCTTCAGGGAATGTTGTGGCTGGTTTGATTTTCTACCCGGACCCCTAAAACTTTCTTCATATCTGCAATAAGGCTGTTTTGCTCTCTTATCATTCCTGTGTTCCCTGGAGCAGCACTTTTAATTTCCTTCCAGAACTCTCCCTTTGCACTCATATGTTGGCTAACTGTCTGGTACAAGAGTCCTAGCTTTCAGCCTATCTCAGCCTGGACATGCCTTCTTCACCAAGTGTAATCATTTCTAGGTTTTGATTTAAAGTGAGACATGCGACCCGTCCTTTTCACTTGCAAACCCAGTACGACTCTCTTTTTCAGAGCAAACTCACAGAGGCTGATGGAATATTGTTTAAGTCATGAAAACTCCAGCCTGAAACTAATCTGGAAAGAAATGAATGATTTTTAAAGAAAGCCTTGGGATCTGATTTTACTTTTCCTTTACCAGAAAGCCAGTTCCAGTGGTCTGAGTGGTTAGCGGCCTGGTAAGGGCACCACACAAACATCAGCTTGAAGATCTGTTCAGTGATTTTTTTTTTTTTTTTTTTTTTTTTTTTTTTGTGGTATGCGGGCCTCACTGTTGTGGCCTCTCCCGTTGTGGAGCACAGGCTCCGGACGCTCAGGCTCAGCGGCCATGGCTCACGGGCCCAGCCGCTCCGCGGCATGTGGGATTTTCCCGGACCAGGGCACGAACCCGTGTCCCCTGCATCGGCAGGCGGATTCTCAACCACTGCGCCACCAGGGAAGCCCGGTGTTCAGTGATTTTTATGTGATTTACAGCCAACCCTCCCCGTAGGTCTCAGGCAGATAAATGAGCTCTTACCTGAAGAGTAAACCAATTCCACTTCTGTAGCACTCTGATTGGAAAGAAAGCGAAGTCAGCAGAGGCGTATATGACTGAGCAAATCTCCCCAGTCATTCTATAAAAATGGAACCTGGGACATTTCATTACACCCACCAGTGAAATGGAAAATGCCTCCAGCCCACTGAGATCGAAGTCCCTTACTCTGGACCATGGTAATACTGCATAACATATGCAAGAGTGGAGAAGTGTGTGTGTGTGTGTGTGTGTGAGAGAGAGAGAGAGAGAGAGAGAGAGAGAGAGAGAGAGAGAGAGAGAGAGAGACGGTGGGCGGGGGTGAATGAAGTGGAGGAATAAGGAAGGAAGAAAGTGAAAGGGCTTTTCTAGGCTTGAAATTGTGTGATCAGTAAGTGAATGGAATATTGGTCCCTGGTCCTAGGACTTCCTTCCTACGACCCCTCCTTTGTAGAAAGCTTTGTTATTTCTTATTGGATGATGGGACATATAAAATTCATTTCACGTCTGTTTGCCATTTTCTCTAACTTCATACTCCGGATAAAGAGGACGGGCTTTGGGATTTTGATTTTGTTACCCACAACTGTGTGATCTTTCAGAGATGTGTGTGCCTCACAAGTAGAAGGGTGAGGGTGGTTCCTGACATAGGAGTTTTGAGAGGATGAAGTCAGCTGTGACCAGAAGACCTGCTCGGCTCCATGCCCGCTACACACTCAATAAATGCACCTTCCCTCTTCTTCTGTCTTTTTAAAATTTCGAGCCCGGTCTAGAAAGCTGGCGATATCCTAGAGGTGCGCCAGGCGCGCGTGGGGTTCTGTGTGCTCCGCGCCCTCACTTTGAAGGCTGAGCTGAAGTTGCCCAGGCATCAGTGACGCTGCAGAAAACTCAGCCAGGCGGAGCCACACGGAACGAGAACCCGATTTGCTGTATGAAAAAAACACGTGCCGTGTCTCAGGGTCGGTCACAGGTACGTGTCTCTACTCGCCTCCTGTCCACAAGATCTGCGAATCTGCCTGAGAGGAAATTAAAACAGCTCTTAAAGGAACCCTCCCTCACCCTTGCCCTTTCACGAAGACGTTTCAGTTTGTGTCTTGGGAGACGCTTGCAGCTATCTGATAGAGAGCTGAATTCCATTTTTTCCCTTTATGAAATACTCCCATTTTAATCATTTGTCACAGTTATAATTAATTGCAGCTGTCTTCTAAAATTTGACAATGGCTCTATTTCTCCCCACTTGTTTATTCTGTATAACTCAGGCTGACTATCTTTCAAAGTGGATGAGGAAGAAATTTTTTTCTTTAAAAAGTCCAAAAAGTTGAGGTTCACTTATTCATCTGTGCCTTTGAGTGAAATTAGTTCTGGAAAAAAAAAAAAACATTAGAGAAGGGGATTGTCTCTTACCGTCTTGTTTGTTCAAAGTATTTGGGAATCAGACATTTGTCTGTATTATAGGATTCTGAATTTATACATGGAGATAGATTTTCACAGTAAGTTGAGTATTTCTCCTGGAAAAAAAATTGAAGCAATGATTTTCTAAATAAATTCACTTCCCTCTAATGTGCTCCAAATGAAGAAAATAGCTTAGAACAATAGAAATAGAATATTTGGATGGATTTAACTTAAAAAGATGATGGTCTATCCATCCTTTAACATGCAGCCCAGTATCATGATTTTGATAGTGAGTATGAAATAATCATGCAGAAATCCCATGCCCAAGCTCCCAGATAAGGCAGCCTTTTTTCAAAATTGTTAAAGACATGAACTGTTGTGGATATATTTTTCATGTCTACAGTTCTGACCCTTTGTATTGGACTTAGGACAGATTCCGGAGATAATACAGATCATTGTTTCAGAGGTTTCCTAGAGAAACCTTGTAAAACTTAGCATCGAATGAAATGTGATTTGAAAATAATTTTTTCAAGGGATGTTTTTTAACATCCTTTTCCACAGCAATTTTAAAGCATAGTAATCTGAGACAATATAGGTGCAATTATATCATAAATGATGAGGGACTATGTTTGATGGTGTTGTTATTTTCTGGTTCCATTTATCAGGACATTAGCTTTCAGATAACATCTCTGAGTACAGCTTCAAAGTGATTTACCCTTGCACGTGGCAAAGGCCCGTGACTTGCATTTCCATCTAGCACAGAAGCCCTGGTATGATTATTTTGGGGCAGAGCAAAAATAACATGTAAATCTCTTTTGAAAGTGAGTGGGGCTTAACTGCCAGTGCAGACAACTTAGTTGGAGAACTTAGTCTGTTCTACATCGTTTTCCATACCTCGTGGCTTTGTCTGCGTAGGTGATGGTGGTGTTATATCCACTTGGACACAGTTTCTGAACCACTGTATTTTCCCACCTAACTCTTCTGGATTTAATGTTCTTGTTTATTTAAAAGCCAGACAAACATACAGTCTGCTTGTAAATATCAATAAAAGTTTTTACTAAAATAAATTGATATTCAAGAAATTAAAGTACATGAACCAGAGGGCTTTGGTGAGGCTTGGTGACTGGTGGATGAGATGAACAGAAAGTTTGTTCTGTTGCGTATGGAAACTCATCAACAGAATGGGCAAAATTTACGTTTTAGCTTAGCCTTATCACTGGGGAGTATTTTAAAAGTATATCTTAAAAATAATCTTGAAAGTGTTAAACATTTCCATAAAATTTAACAATAAACAATCAAATTTTGATTCATAATGGCTAACCTGCCAGATATTGATAATTGTTAATGTATACTTCATACCTAATGATTCATCAGGATTATTGTTATTTAGAAAATTGCTACTATTAAAATCCCACCTGTGGAAAGTAGCTTTTTTTAACAGTTGGATTAAGGATATATTTATTTGTGTACTCTCAGTAAATATTTCCACTTAAATATCACTATTTATTAATATTTTGTTACCTCCCATATACCTTATTAGTTGAGTTTTATTTTACAGGTTTTATATCTCAAAAAAGTTTACTACCTTGGAAGAAAAATGACATTTCTTAATCTTGGCATATCCCATGTAGAAATTATCTGATGCCTGAGAATCAAGCCATTTTTATTTGTAAAACATGTCACTTATTGTATTCAATAAAATACAAAATAATTTTACATTTCTAAAATAAAATTTCCCATCCAAATGCACTTATCTCCATTCTTGTCAGGTACAAGCCACTTTTGGAGCATAAACGTTTCTGGTGACTTCCTGTTCTACTCCTTCTGTTTCCATGGAGCAGGTTGTTATATTCAGAAAGGACAGAGAGGACCACCTAGACCACCATCCTTGCTCTGACCCGAGGCAGCTTCACAGTCTCAGTGTCCTGATGCCCGTGTGTGCCTGGTGTCAACTCCATCCATTTGAACACAGTTCATCTTTCGCAGGGTATCATCTTTGAGTTGGCTAGAGTGTGGATGCCTCCCCTCCAATTTACTAGCTACCTTGTATATGTGTCAATTTTCTCTTTTTAACATTTTAGCCTTTGGAAAGTCATGCTGTTAAGGCAATGAAGCATGTCTGGGTGCGTGTAGCTTATCCTCACCTGGACATTTTGCTGTATCTGGTGAGAGTCCAAATGTGTCCTTGGATCACCTCACTTTTGTAACAGAAAATACAAGAATATTCTTCTATCTTCTTCTTTTGTCTTCCTCCCAAGGTCTTGTTGACCTATATACATTTCTGGAACTTATTAATTCTTTTTATTTCTACCACCTACATTAATATCTTTTCCTCCCCCTATTCAGTGGGTCCCCCTCTGAATCCCCCCTTGGGTAGCTGTGCACTCTGGAAGCCACAGGTAGAGAACCACATCGTGTGACTCAGGTGCCACACAGGGTGGGCAGGGCCATGTAGGGAAAGGGTTGGGGCAAGGTGTTGAAAGGAAGAAAGGAGTTCTGGTTGCTAAGCAACCGAGTTCTCAGGTGCCCTCCCACGGGTCATGTGACCAGAAACTGGGAGTAAAGTCGAGCATAATGACAATGATTTATTACTTAAAGCACAAAACAAAAGTGTAGCGTTTCTGGTAAGAAAGAACATGTTTTTCCCTCTGTTCCTTTTTCTGAAACCCAGAGTTATCAAGAAAACAAGAACTCTGAAAATCACATCTTCAATGAGATCGTCTTCAATTGGCTGCAACTCCAAAGTAGAGCTTTTGAAGAATAGCACCAAATACGGGAAAACTTGGACCAAATGGAGAGGAAACACAGAGCCAGTGCATACAGTTCCAGGTTTCAGCTACCATTTGGAGATGGCAGACAGGTCACAGGAAAAGCCGGGAGCATCCTTGGGGAGGCGGGGAGGCAAAGTCCCAGAGGGCAGAGAAGCAGAGGAGGCAATTTTGTAGAAGGAAGAGGAGAAGGCATCTTCTTAACTTCCTGCAGACCAGCATCCTTATAACAAGCGTGTGAAGATATGGTGGGATGGAGGAGGAAGAGCTGCTCACGCTTGCTGCATGTACGGATCTCTCTGTTTGGACTGCAGCACTGGGGCTGCTTAGACTTCCCTGAGTGACGCGCCCCCGCAAAGCGGGCAATGTGACGCTCTTCAAGAGAGACGTACCTAGCCAGAGGATGTGGCAGGCAAAGTGCATTTAGGCGCACAAAAAAATTTTTTTTCAGACCCTCTGTTCACCCACCTCTCCCCTCCGTTCAAATCCCCCATTGCAGGCGCAAATAAATAGCAGGTCCAGAAGGGACGGTCTCAGTTTAAACGTGAGAAGTTAAGTATAAAGGATCCACATGAAAGCTCTGCATGGATATAACCAGAAAAAAATAATCAGGAAGGAGCATAATAAGTGAAAAGTAGACAAAGAATTCACATTAGAAGAATTACTCCAGGAAACAGAAAAAAAAAATTCAGAAAAAAAATACTTTCTCTATATCACTGAATAATTTTAAAGAAATGATAACTGTAAAAACAATCCATTAGCAGTAAGATATGAGATGACATAAAATAAGAAAAGCCCATGTAAAGAGTTGAAAGTAAGCTGGCAGACTTTAAGGAAGAATTGAAATTTAGTAATAAAACAATCACAAAAATCAAAGCTGTGATCAAAGAGGGAAAGAAAAAAGTAGGGCATTGCTGAAAGCAGAATCAGGAACACAGAGGAGAGACTTCAAGACGGTACATAAAAGAAGATGGAAAGGAACAAAAAGATAAAAGTATTTAGAGAAAAGATGAAACACAGAAAACAAAAAACTTCCCATAACAAGAATAGTGTTCCCGAAAATGAGAAGGGAGAACATACTAAAACACATTCAGAGATATAATTGAGGAAAATGTTTCTAAAATACAGAACTAAATCTGTTCACTGAAAGCTGTTCCCAGAAAAACTGCAGATAATAAAATATATTCTCGTAATGTCAGTGAACTTCAGCATCAACACAACACAGTTTCCTGTGGACGTCATGGTAGGAAAAAACCATCTCAATGAGGTAAACCTTGGAGACCACTGACCTTTCCACAGCAGCGGTCATTCCTGGAAGAGAATAGAGCAGTAATAGAAACAGGGCCAAGAAATTGTGGAGCTTATAATCATATAACATAAGGTAGTATTTTTTGTAATTAATTAATTTTATTTTTATTTATTTTTGGCTGTGTTGGGTCTTCATTGCTGTGCGCAGACTTTCTCTAGTTGTGGTGAGCGGGGGCTGCTCTTCATTGCGGTGCGCGGGCTTCGTTGTGGTGGCTTCTCGTTGCGGAGCACGGGCTCTACACGCACAGGCTTCAGTAGTTGTGGCACGTGGGCTCAGTAGTTGTGGCTCACGGGCTCTAGAGAGCAGGCTCAGTAGTTGTGGCGCGCGGGCTTAGTTACTCCGTGGCATGTGGGATCTTCCCGGACCAGGGCTTGAATCTGTGTCCCCTGCATTGGCAGGCGGATTGTTAACCACTGCACCACCAGGGAAGTCCCAGTCTGTATACTCTTATGCAGATGCTTTCAATACTTTAGTCACTAACTGCTTGCCTTTTGATTTCTCCCCTAAACAGGAAGTTCCTTGAGGGTAGGACCCTTACCTTCTCATCTCACTTATACCTTATCCTTAACTGCTTATCCCCATGACATATACAAGTGCCTGGAAAATAAATTGAGTAACTAAAGGAATCTCTTTGCCCTTTACGATTCGCTTCGAGGCTACTTACAATGGAACCTGAAAGTACTTAACTGCCTTTTAGGGTTTTTCTTGGAAATACACAAAAACTATTCATATGGTTAAAGAAAAATAAAAGATGTGTACATAGAATCCAATACAACCCTAGGCTCTTTTGGTTCCTGTTAGCAGGTTAAGGCAGCAGAACTCAATCTGTACAAAACAGTGAACAGGAAGTACTTATGGGCCACTTCCTCCCAAGCCCCAGTAGAAACTTTGTCTACCTTTACTTTCTATTATGTGGTCTCTGTTCTCCAATACCCTGTACTCACTCTGTGACTATTTAAAGACCAAGTATCTGAGTGAAAACACACACCAAAAAATCAGTAAGTAACTGAATATCATGTAGACTTTTTAAAGCTATTTCCTAAATTGGTTTTCTTAGAAAAATTGAACTTCCCAAGGCAGTTCGACTAAAAGTTTAATTAAGAGTTACTCTAAAGCAGTGCCCCTCAAATGGTAGCACGAATAAAAATTATCTGTGACATTTGTTAAACCTCAGATGCTTGGGTTCCTCCCGCAGAGATTTGATTCAATAGATGGTGATGAGGAGAGGGTTTAGACATTTCTGCTTCTATCAACCAGCCCCTGTGCAGGCTGCAAAATCTGAAACTAGGGCTGAGTTTTCTCCATCTTCTTTCATCGAAAAGGGACTCATTTTCATTTCATGTTTCTTATTATGTGGTTCAGTAATTATGTCCAAGAAAAATCCAGCTGTTTAAATCACAACGCATTAGATAAAATTTGGAGGATTTCAAATTCTGGCCAGACCAGTGACTCTTTGCTGTGTGAAATCTCTTGTTTTTCAGCCTTCCCTGAAGTTACTACAGATCAGGGTGGCAGTGTTCCAGTAGTTTGGATTTGTAGTCGGTAGGCTTTTAAAGAAAGCTTCTCTATTTGTACTTAGCACTCTGCTTCATATGCCACCTGCAAAAGCATCTTCAATATCATCATTCTACTCTAAGGGCTTAATGAATAAATAGCACTGCAATTACTTCAAACCTGTTTATTCCCTCTGAAGTACTTTTTTTGATTTTTATCTTTCTTATTTTTCACTCAAATCTCAGAGGGGTTTGGCTGAGACTTTTATAATAAAGGCTTCTATGCTCCCATGTCAGTTCCATTTCCCTGAAAATTTGGAGTTTGCATTGCTCATTATCTCTTTTAGATTGTCACAAAAGGAGTCAAACAATTGAGGGTACATTCAAAGGAGAATCTTGTGGGTGGCTGTTATCCACAGTGACTGAGTAACAAAATTGCCTGGCTCCTGGATGAATGAAGGACCGGGAAAATGGATCGAGGGGAAAGACTTTGACCACAGATGGCCCAAGAAGCAGTTAAGGTATCATGTCCTAAAACCTAATTCATGAGAAATTATTTTCATTTCAAACGAACAGATCAATGCTCTAGAAAAGATGTTCATTCTGTTTATTACTTTCTCTAAAATTATCAGTGTAACCTGGATCTCCATTTCCATAAAGTGTGAAAAGAATAAACCTTATTCAACTAATTTACCTCCACCCATTCTCAATGCAGAATAAAACTGCAGCTTTAGGAACCATTTTGTGTTATTTGAAAACTTCCATTTCCAAGGTCTGTTCAGTTTAAATGCAAATAGCTGCTCAATGTATCAATTTCAGCCTCCGTAGCCGCACTAAATCTAACGCCCGCAGGGAGATGTCAGGAATTCAATTAAAATGTAAAAATTTACAATATCCGTTCCTCCCCTATGTAACATAAATGCAAATATAGAGTTTTCCTTCCTCTTTCACTTGGTTTCTGCCATGAATTTTGCTCTAGTTAAGTTTTTACTTAACAGAGAAAAATAACCAGGCTGCTCGTTACCATCTCTCTATCATTCACCTCTAAAGGTCACTTTTTGAAATTTGTTTTATAAAGAATGGCCAGGACTTCTCCTGTAAACTTTGACAGAGTAGCTTGTTATCTATCAACCTGTCAAACTATCCTGCAGCCCTACCATCAAGAAAAACCATAAATGCTGCATAAAATATAAATTTTTTTAAAACCCCACAGTTATTTGAAGGCATCAGGGGGCAGTCAAGGAAATCGGACCTTGTCGGGCCAAGTCAAAGAAATGCATTGAGGTGATACTTTGCTCTACTTTTCCCTTTGAGACAATTACTCCTAAACAGCATATATCGTGGTGGCTGAGCAGGAAACAGCTCAGCTTTGGGCAGTCAGGGGCTGTGGAAGAAAGTGACGGCAGCCGGGACTCGAGGGACGAGATCCTGAATAAAGTTCAATCACAGAGAAGTTGCTTTTCTCCTTGAGCCAGTCACCAGTTCCTACACCGTGTGGGACAGAAGGACAGAAATGAAGGAGAAAGCAGGCAACAAGAGGGACAGCACAAGGCAGAGCTTTCAGTAGACTCATGGGGCTAACGACAAGAAAGTCTGAGTTTATTTCTTGCCGAGAAGGGGGGGGGTCCCTAAGAATCACTCCGAGATTTCATTAGATACCCTGGAGAAGATATACTTTGGGAATACGTCTCTGAGAGTATTATACATACTCGCTGAGAGACTAGAAATGGAGAAAATGCTTTGGAACCTGTTTTATGAAACCAGTCTTACCGTGACATCAAAATTTAAGGCCATTATAAAAAAATAAAATTATAGATCAATCTTTCTCATAAACATAGGTACAATAATTGTAAACAAAATATTAGCAAATTTATATAAAAAGAAGATAATTACTCAGGAGCAACTTGAAACTATTCCAATTATGAAAAGTTGATTTAGCATTTAAAAATCAATGACTATAATCTACTACATTGCTGGGATAAAGGAGGGAAAAAAACAAACATTTCAGCTAATTTATAAAAAACATTTGATAAAATTTAACATCGTTCATAATGAACACTTTCAAAGACCTGGGACTAGAAAAGAACTGCATTAATAAAGAAGTATTTACAAAAAGATGTACAGAAAATATCATGTTTATTGCTTTTAGATTAAGAACATTTCCTTCAAGATCAGGACTTAGGTTTAAGCCAATGAAGTAAGGCAGAAAAAAAGCTAAATGTTATTAAGATTGGAAAAGAAAGAATAAAACTATTATTTTTCTCAGAAGGTATGATTATTTACGTAGAAAATACAGTCAAATCTACAGATAACTGATAGACTTAATCAGTAAATTTAGCATGGACCATAATGTCCATACACAAAAATCAACAGTATTTCTATGTATTAGCAACATATAAAATAAAATTTTCAAAATGTCTACCATTTATAATAATATCAAAATGAAAATATTTGCAGTAAGTCTGGTGAGAGAGTAAATTGGTCGAATCACTCTGGAGGACAGTTTGGTCCTGTCTGCTACAGTTCACATAGCACATATACCCTTAAACCTGGACTTCTACTCCTATGCAAATACCCCACTGAAACATGTGCAGAAGACATGCATAGTATTACCATTTATGACAGACTTGTGACCTCCAAAGGAAGATTGTTTTCCTGCGCTCTACCAGGGTTAGAAAAGAACGTATTCTCTTTCATACACAATTGACCTAAAATCTTACAGGTAATAGGGCTCAAGTTGTAAAGATGGGTGAAAAAGTAGTAGTGTTTCATGTTTTTCTGTCCTTAAAGATGAATGTTGTTTGCCTAGAAACAAAAAGAAGAATCAATCTCTCTGGAATACATAGTAATCAACATTGAGGGAAAACACCCATTCTTTAGTTTTCAGCCATTTGGTAAGTTTTGTATTTCATACTCTTAAATCTTCAAGAATTTGACCTTCCAAGTCTTCTGTTTCAGTAAAGTGCTCTTTATATTTTTTTCATTTTCTTTGTGGCTTCAAAGACCTAAGGATTCATGGTCCTGGAAACTCTTATCAGTATGGTGATAATATTGAATACCTTTATATGAATGTAGCAGAAATAAGATAAACAGTAAAGAGATATAGTGACCTGTAAAAAAATAATCAGGTAACTTTAAAGGAGACTAAAACACAATGTAAAATCATGATGCATCTATTGGTAATTTATCGCTTCTTTTGTGTTACAAATGAGTATTTGCAAAAATTGTGATGTTTCAAATTTCTAATTTTGTTTTTGTCACTTGTGATAGGTAAACATAATTTCCTATTGGTGGAAGTATAATTTTGTATAAATATTTTACTAATGGGACACGATTGGGCAGGCTTATTGTAAGGGCATTATTATTGTTGTAGCTTCTGCTGCTGCAGTTTTTATTATGATTTGTTTTTTTAAAGACAAATCGTGGTTTTCCTGGTCTTAGAGAGAAAGTTATGGCTGCACTCTGCTTGAATTCTTTCGCAGAGAGCGCGAATGATGATTAAGAAAGCACATCTAGGTCACATTATCTGAGTTACTCTATAATCCTTACCAGCTGATGGGAGCGTCATTTAGGCTGCATTCATATGGGCTGAGGAGATATGAGATGCAGTAAAGAAAGATTCATCCCATTTCATCTGCCAAAGTCTCTGCATAGAAACACAGCCCTTGTCCTGCTTAATGTGTTTCAGCTAATGAGACATTATTTGTCAACTGACTGACTAAACTTCAGAAAAAGAAAATCTTTAGATATCAGCTTATTTAACTTTAGCTATCAGCCTATCTGGATATTACAATTCAAAATAATAACATTATAATGGTTTATATGTTTTCAGCTCATAATGCATTTTTACCTACATGATCTCATTTGACCGTGAGATTCTTAAGAGAAGAGATCAGATTTGTACATTTTTGGCTCCTTGATACATAATACAGTTTCTTTTCTGCCAAAAAATAAACACTATCTTAGATTTCTAAAACTATGGTTTTGCCTGTTTCTGAACCTTAAATAATTGAAATTATATGATAGGTACTCATTTGGGTCTAGCTTTTGTCACTCAATATTATATTTATGAGATTCATCAATGTTGTTCATTTTTATGACTGTATATGAATACACATTTACATATACTTTATACTGGTGACGGGCATTTTGGTTATTAACTATTGTGAATTACGAAGCCATGAACATTTCTATACACGTCTCTTGGTGTACCTGGGAACAAATTTTTGTTGGGTGCATATGCAGGCGACAGGAATTGCTGCGTCATAGGTTGCGTTTGTGTTCAAATCTTGAAAATTGTGCCACGCATTTCCAAAGGTGGTGTACCAATTTATGCCCCCACCAGCAGAGAATCAGAGTTCCCTTTGCTCTGTATCTTTTCTAACCTTTGGCATTGTCAGACTTTTAACTTAAGGTCTTCTGGTTAGCATGTGGAAGCGTCTCACAGAGGTTTTCATTGGAATTTCCCTGATGGCTAATGAGGTTGAGTATCTTTTCATAGGTTTATTGGCATTTGGATATCCTCTTTCATAAAGTGCCTGTTCAAGTCTCCAGCTCACTTTTTCTATTAGGTTTCTGGTCTTTTTCTAATTGATTTGTCATCATAGGTATCTTTTGGATATTAGCCTTGTTGGTTATATGAATTGCAAATAACTCCTTCCATTCGGTACCCTTTTTTTCCACTCTCAGAAAGGTATTTAAAGTCTACTTTGTCTGTTATTAATGTAGCTACCTAATCTTTTTTTGGCTAGTGTTAATATTCTGTATATTTTTTCATTCTTTTATTTTTACCTGTTCCGTAGGCTTATCTTAAACGTGCTTCCTGAAAGCCACAGTACCTATGCTTTAAATATTATCCAGTTCAATGATCTCTGTCTTTCAGTTGGATTACTGAAGCCATTTTGCATAAATGTAAATAGGTCTGCAATTCATCATCCACAATTTATCAACGAAGCAAAATTTTAAAATGCGATGTAAAAAGCAGTGAGTCAAGAGAATACATTAGAAAAGTTTCTCTTGAAAAAAGGAAGTCTTGGAGGAAATGATGATTATGAATGAATGAAGAGGCAAGACAGCATTAAAGAAAGGGAGAAAAGATAAAATCAAGAAAAAGTAGTAGGAGGAAGCAACGTTCTACCGGACATTGTAGAATAAGGACTCTGCCTGTTGGGTACGGAGTGGTAAACAGATGAGGTCAGAGGTGTGGGGATAACATGATGGAGAAAGATGACTATTAGGCTAAGAACTTATATCCATTTAAAAAGACAATGTAGGGGCTTCCCTGGTGGCGCAGTGGTTGAGCGTCCGCCTGCCGATGTGGGAGACACGGGTTCGTGCCCCGGTCCGGGAAGATCCCACGTGCCGCGGAGCAACTGGGCCCGTGAGCCATGGCCGCTGAGTCTGTGCGTCCGGAGCCTGTGCTCCGCAACGGGAGAGGCCACAGCAGTGAGAGGCCCACGTGCTGCAAAATAAATAAATAAATAAATAAATAAATTTTAAAAAAATAAAAATAAAAAGGCAATGTAGAAACACTGAAAATACTTGACACTGTTGTTTGTACCTTTTTTTTTTGTTTCAAAGAGACCAAAGTTCTAGCACCTCACTGGGCCACAACTTTTTTTTAAAATGAGACTACTCAGTATAACATATAAATAGGATACTTGTTTTGATTTTATTTAAAAAAGGAGTCCTTAAAATTTACTGTTCACTCTTGGATTTACTGGCCAAGTAAAAGTTACCTGCAAATTGCTTAGACATCAGAATTTTATAACGCCATGAAAATGTAATTGTAAATGTAAAACTACTATCATACCCTTTTATTCTGCTTATACACTGGTCCTTTAAACTTTTATGTATTCATCTTTTATTACATTTCATAGCTCTCACTTTTGATATTGATTTTTTAATTCTCTTTTATTATTTAAATGCTATTCATAAAATACAAACCAGTCACATTTACTAAGCAGTTGCTGTGCACAGACAGTAGTGGAGTAAAGTCAATTTTATGGCCATCGCTATCTGTCCCAGCCTAATCACAGGCTTTACTCTCTACCCATTACTAACCATTTTGTATCTTTAGAGAGTCCACAGGCTTTCTTCAAGGAAAATGTGTTCTATTTAGGATACTTCTCTCTTGCTCTTGTCATTGCCAGCTGGGTGATATTATGGTTGGCATAGAATCTGAGACTTGGGAGAAGAGGTGGAGATACAGACAGGGATGCGGCCAGCCAGAGTCCAGGATGAGGCACAGAGATGGTAGGACACTCTCCCTGCAAGAATTCCAAACACGTTCTTTTTCGGAATCACCTTGGACCCGCAATGTGGATTCGTATGAAAAATACTAAAAACGAACACGTGGCCGGTACTGAACATTCCAGGCCCTGAAATGTGTACTTGCCGTATATTAATTCATTTACTCTTCATGATAAGCCTATGGGGTCAGGGATTATTATTATTACTGCCCTTGTTTTACAAATGAAGACACTACTACCCAAGATCATAGAGCTGGGGCGAGGCAGAGCCAGCATGGAAACCAGCGATGCAGCTTCGGGGTCTGTTCTTTTCCTGACTGTATCATACTGCCTCTTTGAAAATATTAGGGTCCCGATCACAGTAGATAACCGGGAGGGATTTGTGGGCGTGCGACCCGTGCAGTCACTGAGGACCCTGTGCTTGAGGTTTGATGCTAGGCAGTTTCCATCTTGGAATTCTTAATCATCTTATCTTTGGATTTGTGTCCTGTAAGTGAAGAGAGATGGGATAACGGGGCAGGCTCTGGGGACTAGGAACCTCTCTGTCTCCTGGGATGGGCGCTCCACTACCCGGTCCCCTGAACACTTGCAGTTCTTCCCGCCCGATGGCGGACTGGACACTCAGAGGGCGGGGCCAGACCCTCTGCTCGGAGGCATGGGGGGCGGGCCCTGCTCGCCCTGTGAGTATCTCCTGCCCAATCAGCACAGCCTTAAACAGCGAATAAAAAACATCACGACGGGGCTTCCCTGGTGGCGCAGTGGTTGAGAATCCGCCTTCTGATGCAGGGGACACAGGTTCGTGCCCCAGTCCGGGAGGATCCCACGTGCCGCGGAGCAACTGGGCCCGTTAGCCATGGCCGCTGAGCCTGTGCATCCGGAGCCTGTGCTCCGCAACGGGAGAGGCCACAACAGTGAGAGGCCCGCGTACCACAAAAAACATCACGACGAGGGAAGAGACACCACCAAAGAAGTCTCTGTCCCCCTCTTTCCTGCTTTTGGAATCAGGGGCCTCATTTTCATTTTGCACCGGGCCCGTGAGTTACGTTACGTAGCCAGACACGGTAGATGTTATTTGGTGTGTTGTTTGTTGAGATCACGCTGTCATTTTCTTTACCTTTTGTATCTGAAGCATCATTTAAATACCTTCTTCTGTTTAATATTCAAAACACACAATGCTTTCATAGCTCCTGCATACAATTTATACATTACCGTGGGTGTTGACAGTTTACTGAGCGCTGCTTTGTGTATCAGTTTCCACCTCCTGAGTCCGAGAGTGCTTTGGAGAAAATATCTTCATCCCTTCTTTGCAGAGAAATCAGTGAGTGACTCAGGGTTTCTCAGTGAATAAGTGGCTGAACTGGGACTTGCATGTAGGTGTAGAAATTACAAGAACAGTTGTCTTCCTGTTAAATCGCAGCTCACTTTTAAGAGGACATCTTTTTGGATATCATAGAGGAAGTTTTTGTGCCCAGTATGGGCTGTAGGATTTCCACATTGCTTCTTCAGGAGAGCTACTTATTAAGTACAAGCTTTGCTACCTTGTTTTGTTCACATGGCACTTTGTGCCAGTTTTACAGTGTTTTCAACCAGAATGGAAGAAACAAGTAGCTCAAGGTGGGTAATTAGGGCTGTACTGGGAATTTTGGAGGTGGGTGGAATGTCCTTAAGATGTGAACATCTGGTTGTTGAACTTAGTGAGCAATAAATGATCAAAGCATTGCAAAATACATTCCAAAGCTCCCTTTTATGTGATTTTTGTTTTTAAGAGGACCAGTGATAAGAACATAAAAATAATCTAAAACGTGATTTAGATTTAGGGAGAGGCAGATCTAGTCCACATGATATGCCCCCCCCCGTGTCAATCCATCCTTTTTAGTGTCCATGCGGTATATTGAAATGTCTGCGTAGTGATGGTGTTCGTGATCACAGCTAGGTCTGCAATCCCCTCACCGGACATCTCAACGGTCTTCCTCAGTACATCACCCGGAAGTCATTCAGACTGCGTACCTTGCTTTTCTTTTCACGACGCTGGCTCTTTACTAGTGAGACATACTTAGGAATGCAATTCACTTTCTACCTGTAGCCACCATTAACATAACAAAAAGCCAAATTATAACAAAATGATTATGTCATCGTAATAACAGTGCTGAAGGCAAGTAGTGGGGTAGCTTGATTCCAAAATTATTTCTTTCCTGAATTTGCTATTTATTGCGGACCACATAGAAAAGCTGTTGGGTGCTTTGTATGTTATTTTTCTTTCCAGAAAGCAGTGATACATACTGTCCTGTGTATGGAATAGCTGTGTAAATGGAAAGTGTAGGTCTGTCAGTGGGTGTTTGAACATTACCTTCCTGTTCAGTAGAATTTGGGGCACCGGATTAAAGAACAAAAAAGTTTCATTTTGCCCAAAAAGGAGAGTGGAAGACAGAAGTGTTAAAGAAAATTCTTTGGACTATATAACAAAATGCTCAGAATCTGAACCAACAATCCGTGGATCACAGAGGAAACTTTCAAGCTAAGATTATAAAATATTATTGGAGATCTGGAAGTGGTGACGTAAAACAATTTTTGGCTGGTCCTATAGGAGTCTAGATATTGGAGTAGAAAAGACTGCATTTAGCGAAGAAGTTCTGAGACTTGCCAGTGGGCTCAGCAAGTTTGATTTTGTTGGGTTTTCTCTCTCATTTTATTATAGTTAAGAGATGCTAAAGGCTCTTAGCAAGCAGAGTCAGTGAACGAGGAATCAAGGTAAGCCTGCTGTTCGGTCAAGTAAGCCTGGTTGGTAACAGAAGAGTACTTTGCATAATTAGTTTAATGCCGTTCTGTGGTTCAAGGATTTCCGTGGTCGTGGATTCATACCGGGACCGAGAATGGCACCCCCCCCCCATCTTCTCGCTGCCCTGCCCCACCAGCTGACCGGCTGCCCCTCCGCCAGCCTCCCTCCTCCTGCCAGGTCTCTGCAGCGCTCTCCTGCCCGCTGCTCTAGGGATCCAAGCTCAGTTCTGCGGCCAGGGCCCCGCCGTGAGGTCTGCGCTCATCTCTCTGATTGTACGAGAGGCTCCGAGCTCCTTGAGGAGAAGCAGCGTTAGAACAGAAGAAGGGAGTTTTCTTCCCGTTCCTTCCCTTTGGAAGTAAACTGTCTTGATTGTGATGGACAGCTGAATTTACTCAGAGGTCCAACAAGGCCTCTTCATCTCTCCCACGAATCTCTTCTTGCTCTCCAGGACTCCATTCCTATTATGGGAGTTGGGGTGGATTTAAACTGGCCAGTTTCTTGCAGTCGAAAGCAGTAGCTTCGATTCAAACTGAAACTCCTAGTCAGGAGTGGTTTTCCTCTGTCCAAAAGCTTCCGTCTCCCCGCCTCCTTTCCCAGGAGGGAGCTGGGGCTGTGAAGAAGGACGTGCAGCCCCCCCTGCTTATACTGGAATCTGCTATCCCGTGCGGAGTCCCACCAGGTCACTGGGTGCCCCGCACTGGTGTCCACTGAGGTGTGCCCGCGTTGCCCGGGGTTGGGGTCCAAGCTGGTCCCCGCGGCCGGAGTCTGTGGCTGCTGTGCAGGCCTCTGGTCCTGGGGCTTCCAGCCTCCTGCGGCTCTGAGCCCAGCCCTCCCGCAGGCCATCGGTTTGCCCAGCTCCTCTGCCCCTTCCGCGAGGGCGTATAGGGACTTCTGTGCTCCCTGCAGGGAGTGTCCGGGCCCCGGATTCCGGGTACCTGAATGCATCCTTCCTGCCGCCCCGCTCCCTGCAAACCAGCGAGAGACCCTGAGGCACCGTCGGGTTCCCCAGGTCACCCTGGGGAAGCAGGGCTTGGGCCGCCATTTCTGAGCCCTGCTGGTCTACTGGGGTTTGTTTTCTCAGGTTCCTCATAGAACTCTTGGTCTTGAGGGGGCCATCGGGACTTCCCTCTCCCTGCTTTGTTTCTGGCTGGGGCTGGCCCCCTCCCCCTCCCCTGTCCCTTGCTGCTCCTCCCCCTTTAGGGCAATCAAGGCAGAAGGGAGTCAAGGAAACGAAAGAGACCACCAAGACAGAGGACCTGCTACAGGACATATTTCCAAATGTCTTTTCTTACTTACCCTATTATTTTATTTTTATGCTCCGCTTTTTTGTTGAACCAAGGGCGGAGGGAGAGTGACCTTCACCCTCTGTTTAAGAAGAAACTGGGGAGACCCCTCGGTCTTTCTCTCCATCACAGACAATCTCCCTGACCCACTTACCCAACCAACCCTTTTCCCCTCTACCAACGCCCCAATTACGGTCAACCGCCTTCTCAGATAACAGACCCAAAGAATCCTGCCAAATATATCCCAGCTGAAAATTGTCAGTATTAATCTGAGTTGAGAATATATACAATTATATATAGAATTTATTCCTTAGGCTTCTAAAAAAGTTAAATATAAAAGTGGGCTTAGGGCTTCCCTGGTGGTGCAGTGGTTGAGAATCCGCCTGCCGATGCGGGGGACGCGGGTTCGTGCCCCGGTCCGGGAGGATCCCACGTGCCGCGGAGCGGCTGGGCCCGTGAGCCATGGCCGCTGCGCCTGCGCGTCCGGAGCCTGTGCTCCGCAACGGGAGAGGCCACAACAGTGAGAGGCCCGCATACCGCAAAAAAAAAAAAAGTGGGCTTATTTTTGAAACCCTCTATCAAAAGAAGAGAGCACTTCTGATCACTCGTAATTAAGTCCATACATGATTTTTCTTTTCTCCTGCCTTTCGATTCAGTAGCCTTAGGACTAGGACCTAAAGTCCTTTACAGGAAGTGCCCTGCAGCCTCATGTCCTGATTCAGCGTCCACAGATACTGAACTAGCAACGTCCTGATGGAGACTAAGCTGAAGTTCCTCTGCAAGAAGAAAAATATTCCTCAGAGAAAGTGTGAATGGATCATGTAAATTAAGTAGAGAAAACACTATTTAAAAGTCCAAGAGAACAGGTTGTTTCGTCCTCTGCCCCAGAATCATAATCAATGTACGCACAACTGATATGCCAGTTCTACTCCATCTTGCTCTGGTCTAAAACCGTCCACTAATGAGCTGTTACAGGCGTTGTTGTGGACATTCGCGGCTTCGTTCAGTCTTGGCTGCTGTAACAGTATACCATAGACTGGGTGGCTTAAAAACAATAGAAATGTTAACTTCTCGAAGTTCTGGAGGCTGAAGGACTGAGACACCCAAGTTGGAGGTGAAGGCAGATTTGGTGTCTGGGGAGGGCCTATTTTCTGGTTCATAGAGGGCAGTCTTCCTGCTGTGGCCTCGTAGCGGTGAGAGGGAAGGAGGAGCTCTCTGGGTCTCTGCTATGAGAGCACTAATTCCTGTCTAAGGACTTCACCGTCATGACCTAATCACCTCCCAAAGGCCCCGCCTCCTAATGGCACCGCATTGCAGATTAGGTTCAACATTTGAATTTGGGGGAGACACATTCAGTCTATAAGTATATAGACTGTGGTGGGACGTGCCTGGATCCTAGAGCGGCAGAATTCTCAGTTCAAATCCCTGCTCACCAGGAAGTAGCTGTGTGACCTTTGGTAAATCACTTTATTTCTCTGTGCCTCAATTTCTTTCCTTTTTGTATTTATTGTGGTAAGAATACTTAACATACCCTCTTAATAGATTTTTAAGAGTACAGTACATTTATTGTCATCTGCAGGCACATTGTGGTAATGCAGATCTCTAGAATTCATCCATCTTGCATAACTGAAATTTTATACAAGTCAATTAGCAACTCCCCATTTGCCCCTCTCCCCAGCCCCTGGCAAGCATCATTCTATTTCTTGCTTCTCTTTGACTATTTCAGATACCTCATATAAGTGAAATCACACAGTATTTGTCCTTCTGTGACTGGCCTATTTCACTTAGCATAATGTCCTCAAGGCACATCCATGTTGTAACATATTGCAGGATTTCCGTATTTTTTAAGGCTGACCGATATTCCACTGCATGTATATACTACATTTTCTTTATCCATTCATCCATCAATAGACATTTAGGTTGTTTCCACATCTTGACTATTGTGAATAGAGCTGCAGCGAACATGAGAGTGCTAATATCTCTTTAAGATCCTGATTTCAGTTCTTTTGAATAAACACTCACAAATGAGATTGCTAGATCATATGGTATTTCTATTTTCATGTTTTGAGGAACTTCCATACTGTTTTCCATAGCTGCTGTACCATTTTGCATTCCCATCAACAGTGTACAGGGATTCCAATTTCTCTACATCCTCATCAACACCTGTTTACTTCTGTTATATGTCTTTGATAATAGACATTCTAACAGTTGTGAGGTGACATCTCATTGTAGTTTTGACTTGCCTTTCTTTGATGATTAGTAATGTTGAGCAAATTTTAATATACCAGTTGGCTATTTGTATTTTTTGGAGGGGACAAATCTATTCAAGTCTTTAGCCCATTTTAAGATCCATTTATTATTATTATTATTATTTTGCTATTCAATTGTAGGTGTTTCTTATATAGTTTGGAAAAATTAACCTCTTATCAGATATATTATTTGCAAATATTTCCTCCTGTTTTGTAGATTACCTTTTCACTCTGTTGATTGTTTCATTTGCTGTGCAGAAACTTTTTAGTTTGGTGTAGTCCCACCTGTTTATTTTTGTGTCTATGCTTTTGGTGTCTTATCTATGAAATGATTGCCAAAACCAATGACACGAAACATTTCCCCTATGTTTTCCTCTAGAAGCTTTACGGTTTCAGGTCTTACATTTAAGTCTTTAATCTGTTTTGTGCTGATTTTTGTGTATAGTATAAGTTAAGGATCCAATTTCATTCTTTACATGTGGATATCCAGTTTTCCCAGCCCCATTTGTTGAAGAGACTATCCTTTTCCCATTGTGTATTCTTGGCACCCTTGTTGAAGACAATTAGCCATATATATGTGGATTCATTTCTGAGTTGTCTATTCTGCTCTATCAGTCTATATACCTGTCTTTTTGCAAGTATCATACTGTTTTAATTACTGTAGCTTTGTAATATATTTTGAAATCAGAACGTGTGATGCTTCCAGCTTTGTATTTCTTTTTCAAGATTGTTTTGGCTATTTGGGGTCCTCCACTGTTTCATACGAATTTTAGAATATTTTTTCTATTTCTGTATAAAATGCCATTTGCATTTTGTTAGGGATTGCATTAAACCTGTGATGACCTTGAGGACTATGGACATCTTAACAGTGTAAGTTTTCCAACCTATGAACATGAGATGTCTTTCCATTTATTTGCCTCTTCTTTGATTTCATACATCGGTGTTTTATAGCGTTCAATGTACAAGTCTTTCACTTCCTTAGTTAAGTTTACCCATAATTCTTTTATTCTTTGTGATGCTGTTGTAAATGGGGTTGTCTTCCTAATTTCCTTTTCAGATAGTTTGTTATTAAGGAATTGAGATTGGGCAGCTGCTATGGGTCAAAGGGTGGGGAGGGGTGGGGGAAGGAGGCCACTGGACCAAAGGCGGACTAAGTCAACCACTCAGTTTAATGTAAACCAATTCATTTGCAAACAAATAATTTGACATCATAGTGGTCTTACATCAGTTTTAGGAGCTTCGGTAATGTGATTCCACTCCTAACAGATTAAAGTTTTCTCAATGTGTTGAAAACTTCAGATTTCTGAGTCTGCATGTTGAGAACCACACTTAGACAGTGATAATTTCCACCAAGACAGTGTGTTATGTGTTACTTGAGTTGCAGAGTTTACTGTGAGAGCTTTAAAAATAGTGCAGTTGTTTATATAAAACTTCAAGCTTAAGCATAACTAAAAAAGTGAATTAAAAGAAAAGCCTGTCACACAGTATCTGGGTATTCGAACCATTATCCCCTTAAAATAAATATCAACTCTTCTGTGGTAAATAGAAAGTGAGTGGAGAATTCTAAATTGCCCTGTTGCCAGCAGACTGTTTTCCATTCTTTTGTAATATATGGTGTTTATAACCTTACTTTGTGTTGGTCAATGGGCTACTTAGAAGACTAAGATGGTAGAGTTGTACCTAAAAGGCATCCTAGGAATTGAATATCTGTGTGATGCATCTCCACTGTAACGAAGCCCCCTATATTCTTTTGGAAAATATGAGTTTTTCCAAAAATTGCTACAGCAAGCAATTGAAATAATGCATAGTTCAAAGCATTTTGTAAACTATAAAGCACTAAGCAAATGTAAAGTATTATAGTAAAGCAGGGTATTTTTGTCTTTTTATTTAACATGTTTTTTTAAATCCTGAAAATATAAAGCTATGGGTCCATCATGTCAGAAGAACTCTTGTTTATTTTTGCTCTAACTTAATTTGCACATTTCCTTTCTGTTTAAATACCCAATTCTGTGCCCTCCCCAACACACACACACACACACACACACACACACACACACACACACACACACACCTCCTGAAGGGGCTAATTATGCTACTAAAAGCTTAAAGTCCAAAATGGTTATTTTCAAAATAACTTAAGATTGTTTGGCTACCAATTCCCTTCCATATTCACTAAAGAAAGAGGATACGTTTCTATTTTTCTGAAGTAAACATGAGGATTGGCTATCAGTAACATCTGCAGCAAAATCATGGTTTAACCTAGATTCTGGAGAATTCGAAAAAAATAATTGAACATAAGGTAAGTGCTTTTCATAGAGTGAGCAGAAACACTGGGCACAGCAGTAGCAGGGGCAGTGATTTCACTGCATTCAAATTTTTGACCTTGGAGTTCCCACTTTGCTGAGGGGCAGCTATTTGCACTGTCTACTCTGCAAGCTGACTATAGGAGTAGCCAGATGTAATCATTGCTGTTGTTGAAAATTGCAAGTATTTTGAGATTTGTGATCTTTTTATTTAAACAAAAAGCTTCTTCTGTAGGTGGGAGACCAAATGTTATGTAGCAGATGAAGCTGGATAGGGCAGTTGTTAAAGACTGGCATTGTTTTATGGTGGTTTACAGTTTATTTTAGGTGCATTTACACACATGAGTCTGTGTTTTCATTTGAAGATAAAGGAAATAGGTTTAAACTGTTTATTTAAATGTGTGGTTTTTAAACCTTAACACATAAAATATAGACAGTATTAGTTTTAACTAATTGAGTTATTTCTTAAAATTGATAAACACATATACTTTCTAGCCATGTAAATCTGTATTTTAGTCAACGGGTAAGGAAACCCAGTGGAAAATAAGAACCCTGTTCTGGAAAATCATCCCTGTCTCTTGTACCATCTTTGAATCCCCAAGAAGATACAATATAGTCTAAAGACAATTTATATGTGCTTCAGGGAAGAAAGCATGCAAAGAGATGAAGGCAAAAGCAAACCAAATCAAACAACAGCACAAAGCCAAGAAACTGTAATTTCTTATAGGAAAAAAAAAGACCTTTATTCAAGTCATTATTTCATCTTGATAGTTTTGGAACAAACATTATGTAGAACTTTAATTCTGATTCTAGATAGCAAGATGGGAAGCTGAAAAGGAAAAAAAAAAAAAAATTCCAAAACTAAATATTTCTTTTCTGGAAGCAAATGGAAATCTTCAGTTTTCCAGCTAAACATTCTTGGCAAATGTTCTGAAAGACCCACGGCTACTGAGTATGGTGATAGTTCTTCTGACGCAGGAAGACAGCTCTCATTTGGATAAAATGACTTACCTTACATTTCCATGATCTGATAATCAGTTATGACCTGAATGTTTGCAGAAAGCTAAAACACATTGGACAATAAACTGTGCACTTTCATACAATGAGGTCTATCCTTTGATAAGAGGACTTTTAGGTTCTGTTGCCGGACAAAACCTGCACGTGGAGCTCTCTTCTCCCTCCCTCTGCACTCCTCCCCTTCTTCTCCTTCTTCTGTATTTTCCCCAATCCTTTGTATGTCGTCCAACATCATGTTATTTTTCTTTTTCTTTTAAAATTATTTGAATGAATGGAAACGCATTCCTTCTCTTTCTGAAGCAGATGAAGGGTGGGAAGTGAGAAGAAATTACCTTCCTTTCATTTACTCTTTTTTCTTCTCTTCTCTCTTTGGCTCTCCTGTTTTAACTTAGACCTGTAGTGACTTGGCATTGAAAGCAGAGAGGGGAAAGGGGTACTGAAGGTCCCATTTTCTCAGAGTGCCCTTGTAAATGGTTGCCGTGTGTCTCTGCGCCCAAGTGTCGTGGTAACAGGCACTGCTGATACCCCTGCCTCACGCCTGTTGTCCCCCTGAAGCTGCAGGGCTGGTGCTGCCATGTTGACCACTTTCCACTGCAAGCTGGGAGGGTATTTTCTCCCGCCAAGGGCTCCCTCCACCGGCATCTCAAACAGCCAACCTGGATGGTGGTCATAACGATAAGGGGAGGGAGTAACGCCCGCTGGGAGCCCTCCCCATCCTTGAAGGACTGATTCTGAGGGATGTTCCGTAGGTTTCTGGATGGTCCCCAGTTGACAGAGCCCTAACTGCCCATAATGGTAGCCAACTTGTTCATGCGCACTTTATTGAAATGTCTCTTTCCTTCACGCTTTCCCCACTTCCTTCCTTGTGCTACCTGGGGTCACCTCCTAACTACCTGTCCCCGAGTCCTTCCATGAGGGTCTGCCCTCGGGGGAAACCCAAGTTGAGAAGGTCACTGTACCAATTATCACTGAAGACAGAGGGGCTTGAAAACATCCCATTACAAGCAAAATCCACATTGCACTGACACATATATTTGAATGGGATTTCCTACTACTTTGTCGCATTTAGCTACTGCTTATGGTTACCGGTTTGCCTACAGACATGTTATTTACTTTGGTCCTTAGACGTTAGTAGTGCATGCAATGATGATTTATATTTTATGCATAAATAGGGTCAGAGAGGACACGTCTTGCCTAAAGTAACAGAGAAGATCTGGAAAGAAAATCCAAAATCTTTTTGCTACGTGACCTTATGTGTGAAATGCTATTGTAGAGTTAGGCCACTTGACTTTTATCGTCCAATTTATGGAAAGAGAATTTTACTAATTTTAATTTAATTGTCCCTGTTGTCATTATGTTGGCTTTCTAGTTTAGACCTCCAAAATGGTAATACGTGTCTTTCCTGCCCTTCCCAGTGGGGAGTATAAATGTGCCATTTACCTTCGTAAATTACAGCCCCGGTCCGTGCCTGTGTACATCGAGTGAGTGATGTCATCCAATGGTGGGTGATATGATCCCTGGAAATAGCTCACTAAGTGGGAAACTCTGTTCTGTGGTTGTGTGACGACTCTCTTCTCTCCTGTTCCCAAAGTAGCCTTCTAGGAGAGATGGGATGGGGGTGGATGGGGTGGGAGTTGGAGAGAAGAAGATGAATTATGTTCAGCAAAAGAGCAACTCTTGTGAGATTCATTTCAGATTGCCGTGAAGACTGTCATCTCACAAGAAAGCGTATTCTCATAAGACTTCCTGACCCCCTCTGCAGGATATTAAAGGAAAAATGCCTCCAAGATAAACATTTCATCTCTGAATACAGCATAGCAGTTATCTTACTGAAAAGACTGATTCATCAGGTCTTCAATTCTTAACGCTAAAGCCTCAAGTTAAAACTACCATGAAATTCTCAGTACTTTCCTAAACAATTAGGAGGTAAAATTCGATGTGCAGCTAGGCTGGAAGTGCATAGTTCTTGCATATTCTGTATATGTTAGTGCATATATAATGCTAGGATGTATCCCTTGCTTTACACGCGTGTAAAGCGCAACGAAATACCTTAAGTTTTTATAAAGCACTCCGTTTTAAGGGTAGCTTTAGAAACCTCTGAAAAATAAATGAAGAGAGTCAGTGTTGATAACATTTCCAAAATGGACACAAGTTTTATTCCTAAACCTCCAGCACATTTAACTTCGTCGTTTGATCTAAGTTGCCCTTTGGGTTTTGTAATGAGGAGTCACAATATAAACTGTAAGGAACATGAAAGTAAATATAAAATCTGCTCCAAAAAAGAGCAAAACTTAAATATTAATCTCTTTATTAAGCAGAACTTATCTTATACCCAGAGTCTTGTAAAGGTTTGTTGAAATCGTTCTAGGATAAATTGTTTTTATCTTCCATGGGACTTGGGGGCTACCTATAACTTTTTTTTTAACACAAAATCATTTATTTATGTATTTATTATTTTTAAAAGATTTTTTAGAATTCGGGTATAATTGACATATAACAGTATATTAGTTTTAAGTGTACAACTGAATGCTTCAATATTTGTATATTTGTATACATTGGTTGTATACAATGAATATTGTATATTGTATACAATGTATACTGTATACAATGATTCAATATTTGTATACGTTGCTAAATTATCACCACAATAATTCTAGGTAATGTCCACCACGATATAGAGTTACCAAAAATTTTTTATGTGTTGAGAACTTTTAAGATCTACTCTCTTATCAAATTTCAAATACGCAATACAGTATTATCAACTATAGTCGCCATGCTGTAGTTTACATCCCTAGGACTTAGTTATTTTATGACTAAAATACCTGTACCTTTAATCTCTTACTTTATATCTAGGATATAATCAAATCGGGAATAGCTCCTCTTTCTATTTCTTGGCATTTGATTCCTACAGGATCTTCCTTTATTTTTACATGATTGTGTTTGTGGAAATCAATGAAAAACCACAGTTGCCACTTTTTAAATCTCTGGCTGACTTTTGATATCAACCCATCCTAACAATGTGGCAAGTTGGCACAAACATATACATGATTCAAAGACTTCCACTGACATACACTGGTAAGTGGATCAAACATTTACTTTCAGTTTTACTAATCCAGATAATTGCTTTCTGGATTCAGATAATTAATTTCTAAAATTGATTTCGTGTGACTAGAAGTAATCTTCTTGAAGCAAATGCGAACATGCTGTTTCAACTCTTGTATACGCTTTGGTTGAATGATATAATTTCTTCGAGGTCCAAGTATAGGTTGTGTCAATTCCATTTCAAAGGAGGAGGATTCTAATATCTGAGCTGGGTTGAGAGTTGATTTCATTTTTATATATCCGGCATTTCATTCTGAACTTTAGATGTGGTAATTTTAGGCCTGAACTGACATAAATTTAATCATTAATTGAGAGAAAAATGCTTGGCTAATTTTTAAGGTTATTTTAAAAAAATGTTTCTTGTTTTTTGCACTTGTTTTGGGTTAGGAATATGGAGAAGGTAATATATTGGGACTGGACTTCCTTCATTTAGAAAAAAAGACTAATTTGAAAGAGGTTCTTATTTCTGGGAAACATAAAGTAGAAAGGAATGTTTTAATGGAAAATTTCCAACCTCCTCTTCTTTTAATCCAGAGTCAGGCAACACTTCTAAAAACAAGATCAGATTTGACATGTATAATTGTGCAGGAGAAAGAGAACTGAACTAAACGTGGGCTGGAGACCTAATGAAAGTCAAAGTGGAAAGTGTATCTTCTTCCAGATGAAGAAAATGGAAACTTTACCTTTGTATTGATTATTAATTTAAAAATTAATCAAACACTTTATTTTTGCTGTTTTCTACCACTCAGAAAACTTGAATAAATCTTGTAGGGCTAAGCTGCTTTTAACATATATATGAGAAGAATTATTTGAAAGTTTAAGTTTAACAGATCAGATGAAGGTAAGTTAGTCCGTACAATTTCCTTCTCTCAGTACTCTTTACTAGCTGTGAGTCTTTGGCTTAGCAATGCTTTCGTTCACTTGCAATATTTTCACAGGATCCAATTTTTACTTCTAACCCTACCTGTTTTACTTAAGCTTTGGAAAAATCCCACTTCTGTGTTTGTAACAGATTATTCTTTTAAGAAAGGAAATTTAAAATGTCATCTTCTGACAGGTAGAAAGTCTTGGAACAAAAGAATTAACATTGATTTGCCAGCATGAATGCAAAAGTCTCCAAAGACATCTTCTTTTGAGAAAATATATTTCAATCAAACTGACTGTTCTGCTAAAGTAAGGAGTGAGTCTTTTTATCTTTTATTATATTCTGAGTTTAATTTCTTGGAGCAATCACTGGAGACAAGAAGGCCATCATTTTTGTGATCTAGTATTTGCATGATAATGATGAAACAGCCTTCTTAATATGTAAGGATATGCCTTATACCTCTTAGCTAAATTTTAAAAGAGAGCAAAGCTTTGCATTGCCTGGGGTGTCTGAACCAACTGTGGATTGGGAGCTCTGATTTGAATTTCGTGCCAACGTTGGCACAGACTAACCTAGCCCTATGATGCTGAGCCATAATTTAACTGTTCTGGATCACGGTTTCTTCATCTATGATGAGATTGGGGCCAAGTCCTAATCCTCATGGTGTGTCTGATTTGCAATATCGTCACCTCCGTAATGAGTTTTTCAAAAGTAGGAAAGCCAGTACTTACACAATCCGTGGGCTTTGCTGTCGGATACTTTAGCAGTTTTCAAATGAAGACTTTGAATTCTACATTCAAATCAGATGTGAGAAATATTAGCCATGACTTATCAGACAGTGTTCTTTTTTCCTCTTACTGACTAATCCCTCAGGAAATGAAATTAACATAATAGGATCCAAGTCATCCATAATCTTGAATCCAACAATTGCTTCAGAAAAAATGTACCAGTGGGAGATGTCTGGAGGCAACCAAGATCATGGAAACGATAGAGGCAAAGTCAAAAATAAAGTTTCTTAAACTCTCTATACAGTCATAGGGAAAAGACTAATGATTAGTCCTACATTAAAAATAAAAACTACTGTATGACAAAAGACACCAGAACAAACTTAAAAGATAAAAGACAAACTGGAAGATTTTTGCAATGACCATAACCCTATGAATTAATAGTATATGTGTGTGAATGTATACATACATGCTGCATATAAATCCCTACAGAAAAATGAGTAAAATATATTTGCAAAGTAATTTGAGGGTATAAGATGTAAAAATGCTCATTAAATACATAAAAAATGTTCAACTTTTGGTAACCAAATAACTGTGAATTCATATTTCAGAAAAAATGTCTTTCACCACTTAGATTCACAGATTTTAGAAAGAATGGTAACACTCAGAGTTACTATTGATGTAGAAAAACAAACTCTTGGTGAGACTTGAAATTGGTATGATATTTCCTGAGGTCACTTAGAGAAATTTATTTCTATTTAATATGATAAATTATTTATGTACATTATCAAGTTTTTAAAAGTTATAGGTCATAATGTAGGGTATGACAGGGTATTTGGAGAAAAAGAAAAAGAAAGGAAAAATAGACTCATATTTATTTGCTATAATTGAATAGAAAAATGACTGAAGGCCTGTAAGTCAAAGTGAGGTGACCAATTATCACTAGGTTTTAAAATTATGATTATTTAAAATTTTTTGTGTGTATTTTCCAAAACCAATGTGCATTCTTTGTGAAATAGAGCAAATAAAATAAATATAATAAACTACCCTTAAAATTGAAACTAAGGTTTGTGTTTATACCATTTATCATTTTAATTCCACTTTTCAAAACTTTCATAAGAAAATAATAGGGTACATGGGAAACTTTTTTATGTAATGAAATTTATCACAATGTTATTTAAAATTTAAAAATGGGAAAAACTTAAACGTCCAATGAGGAAAGATTAATAAACTATGTTACTTCTATGCAATGGAATTATTATTCTTATTAATATAAGAAAATATTTCATGGAGTAAGTGGAAGATAGTAAAATCCCAGTTATGAACAACAAAAAGCATTTACACATACATAAAGGGTTAAAAATGAGTGGGTAAGCACACACACAGTTCACAGTGTGTGTGTGTGTGTGTGTGTGTGTGTCTCACGCACAGTCACACACATACACACCTGCCTGCTTTCCTCTAAATACGCATCTATTCCGACAGACCAAAATGTTCACAGTGTTTACATCTACTTGGTGTGGATTATGAATGGTTTTCATTTTCTTTTTTATATGTTTGTATTTTCTAAATTCTCCGCATTAAGTAGTACTTATCACTATTTTAAAACACCCCAGGCCACATTTAAATGCCCTGAATTCCTGATGTAGGCTCAACAGTGTTAAACAAACAAACAAAAAGTATACATTACATAAATTCATTGCTGTTAAATAATAGTTAGTTCCTCTCCTTCCAAGGTCCACAATAAAAACATACCTGCCCTGCTCTGGCTGTTCTTCTTTCACCTTTTCTTTCTCTCTCCCTCCTTCGTCCTCTTAATTTTAGCACAGGCTACAGTTTTTTAACAATTAGGTTTTAGATCCATTTTCATGGAGGGTTAAGCAAATATTTCTCCATAATTATCACCCCACAAAGACTATCCTCACTGAATCGCCAGGTGAAAGGGCTGCTAAGAGTTCCAGGGCTTCTGGGGGCATCTCTCAGAGGTCATAGGGTGGAAAGCTCTACGGTGGAGAGATAGAGTTAAAGCCTTTATTACCTAGTTTATATTCGATTTTTAAAATTGAACATAGATTTAACATCTTTTCAGGAATCATTTCCCACAGATGTGGTGCAAAATTTTCACGAGCGATTATTTTTTTAAGCACTCACTTGTAATAGTACTACCTCTCTTTGTCCGTGGGCTTGGAGTAATGACATTATCTTTCCAGACCCAGTGCCTAGGCCAGAACTGAATAAAAATTGCATTTCAGTGCCACCTAACCATGCAGTGTTATTTTTTTTTTCAACATGTTCTTGAAACACTAGTTATTTTACACAAAGCAAAACATCATTTTTTGAGAAAAGGTTTCATTTTCCAATATAACATTTTACTAGAGTATAACTTTATTACACTAGAACCAAAATGTCATTGTTTCTGGATTGTAATAAATGGAAGACTTTCCACCATTGCTATCTCTAAAACAAACGGCTACTAAAGATACCTTTTTATTAGATAAATCATGCACAAAATTGGAAAATGAGAAAAGAAAAAGAATTACTTAAAGTTTCGCTCCCCCCATTTAAGAACAAGTGGGCATTTGTTCGTTTCCTTCTTTTTCAGACACAATTTCTTTCTGCATTGAGTTTTTAAATCAGAGGTTAATAACACAAATGGTGATTTTTAACAAAATTGCTTCAGAAATTCTAAATATCTTTCTCATTTGTAGCATTCTACGTAAAAGTGTGAATTTAGCACACGACATAGGAAAATAAGCTCATAATTTCCTAAAACAAACAGCTCAATTTAACCAAGCAAGCCATTTTCTAAATAAGTTTAAAGAAGTAAGTTTTAGGTTGACATTTAATACTGGATATTTATACACGCCTAAGCTTGTGATGTTTTATCAGGAATAAACTCAAAAGGCCAAGCTTGGACTTGACATCACCTTTGCACTTTGCATCTGTGGATGTGATATGGATTCTATGCTCACGGAAGGGACTTGTAGGGACCTAGGTAAAGGAAGTATGTAAAGGAAACGCAACTTTTCTTTTCTTACAGTTTTAGATGGCTGTAGCAGAAAGAGGAAGCGATGTTTGTCCTATGGTTAGTATTAAATGAAAAACACACTACATAATTAAATGTGTTAAAAATATCCCACAACAAAGCATGTCTCCCTCTGCTGTCGGACACAGGAGTGATTTTTTTTTTTTTTTTTTTTTTTTTTTTTTTTTGTGGTTTTTGTGGTATGCGGGCCTCTCACTGTTGTGGCCTCTCCCTTTGCGGGGCACAGGCTCCGGATGCGCAGGCTCAGCGGCCATGGCTCACGGGCCCAGCCGCTCCGCGGCACGTGGGATCCTCCCGGACCGGGGCACGAACCCGCTTCCCCTGCATCGTCAGGCGGACTCTCAACCACTGCGCCACCAGGGAAGCCCAGGAGTGATTTTTAATTAGAACAATTAATTAAATTTAATTATTAATTTTAATTAAAAATTTAATTATTTAATTTTAATTAAATTTAATTATTTAATTTTAATTAAAAATTTTAAATTTAATTTAAAAAATTAAAAATTTTAATCTTTTAGATTTTTAATCTTTAGATTTTTAATCTTTCATTTTTAATCTTTCATTTCATATATGTCCCAAATTGTCTGTTATAAATATATTTTACTTTTATAATAGGAAAAGGACGATATTTTGTTTCTCCTATTTCAAATTTTTGTTCAGTTAGAGAAAAACTACTATTTTCCATAGATGATTTTTGTACTTTTTTTAAGTTGTCCTTAGTAATGTATCCAGCTGTTCATTCTGATTGGCTAAATAATTCTCTTTAGGTTCAAGATTGTTTATGGTATCAATTGTGTGTGTGTTTGTCACTATTCAAAAAATTTTTTTTTTTAATTTGGCCATTACTCTGGTAACTTTTAGGTAATAATCTATGTACTATTTCTATCTTTTACAATTTTTTTAAAGTTTTCCCCCTGAATCATGTTTTTTTTAATCCATTTTTTCCTCTTTGAAAGAATCTGTGACTTCATAATCCTGTTAAAATTATAGCACCATGTACATTGAAACTATCCCATAAACTTTCCGTCGGTATTGTTGTCTTACATTGTTGCCTTTAGTTTTGTAAAAACATATTTAGCTGACATGAAATCCTAATATAGACAATGTAAAATTCTCTAAAATATTTTAATATAATAATGTAAATAGTTTTATGTAAAATAATGTAATGTACTAAACTAATAATTACTTTACATAAATTCGTGATTCCTGGGTCCTGCTGACCCAGAGCTCTCTTTTCCAGAACACACTATGGATGCTGCCAGCATCCGGCACCCTTGAGGAACAGTTACTTTCTGCTATGCCTGTGCCCTTGAACTTTCATTGACCAGTTAGTTACCTGTCCAGGTGTGTCGGGCAAGCGACGTCCACTGCCGTGTCCTTGGGATTTCCTTAGAGTTGTACTTATCATGGGAGTTTTATTTTGTCTGGACTGACGGGATATTTCCGAGTATATATTTCATGATGTCTCTGAACCGCAGCAGGCTGAGACAGAGGTGTGGCCTTGACTTCCCTGGCCGCAATCAAAGTTGTCCTTCCTTACTGCCCGACCTCACCGGGGAGACACAGATGGTGAAAGCTACAGAGTCACGTAGACATTTCACGACACAGGAGCCACACCCAAACGCGATAAGCATTTCATGACAACCTGTCAAGGTGACTTTAAAATATTATTGTTATGGTTAAAAGTTTATGCTGTTTATTTAGCAATTCAGAGCTGTGGAAATCTGGCAAGGGGGAGAGAGGCCAGCCATCGGTTATTTAAGAATGGCTTGGCAAGGGGAAATTACAGAGACTGTTGATCTCTAGTGATAAGATCATGCCTTGCATTTGCAGAGTGCTCTATATTTCCCAAAGTATTTTAATATATACCAATTTCATTTTTACTTTACTAAGGGCTGATATTATTTTGATAAACTATGATTACGGGAGCAAGAGAGGTTTTATCCTAAATAAGAGTAAGGACATTGCCTCTTTTGTTTATATTGTATCCTCAGGATCCAGGACAGCTCTTGGCACATGTTACATTTCCCACAGGAATCTGTTGAATGAACGAATGACAGAAAAAGTTAGCCAAGACTGGAATCTCCCCACCTCCAACTCACCCATGGATTCAGAGTCTTGGTTCAGAGGTTTTTTTTTTTTTTTTTAAATACCAATAAACTTATTTTCTAGCATGACAGATTAAACGAACAATAAAAGATATTTAGAAAGAATATTCTGTGTTATGCAAACTTTAATTGAAAAAATGTTCACTGCTATACGTGTGGACTTGGCCATGTGTAGGAATGTGGTTATTAATACCACAAGCGCAAGGTTTCTTAAAAATCTGTTGATGTGCATAGATTCAACGATGTCAATGCAGGTTTATAGAAAACAAAGGGAAATAAAGATTTGGTGGCTGAGGGACATAAAAAGCTAGTTATGAACCCCTATCCACTCACCTACCCACCCCTGAAATAAATCAATGATGAAACAAACAAAAAGTATGTAGAATCTGGACTGACTACTTATCTAGCTTACATTTACCTGATCCTTACCAATCTATCACTGTTTACTTTAAAAAGTCATGAGCAAATATATATGACTAATAAACCCAATGATGCTCTTTAAGACTACACAAATTCAACAACCAAAGAAAGCTTTCTCTGAATATTTGACTCAGAAGAAAAGATGAATAATGTATTTGGAATCAGTAAATGGGAAATCATTTTTCAAGTTGAAGTAGCTATAACCCTGGTAGAATATTGGAGTTGAACAGACCTCGTTATCAGCATAATTCACTTGAAGCTCCTTAGGGCTAAGCCGTGCTCAGCGGTACACTAAGAATTGATTGAGCGATCACAGCCGAAGGAACAGGTGGTACATATCTGGAGACACTGACAAACTCTTCTTGAAAAATCAGCTCTAAAATATCCTATAATTGCCTGTTGCACACAAGACAAAAGGTTTGGCAAAAAACATGGGAAAATAAGAGAATAAATGTTGCAATAAAAATGAATGGATGTGGAACATTTTCCTCTATTTCAGAGCCAACTGTTGTTATAAATTATGAAAGTTCCTTGTTCCTGAAATGAAGGGGTGAGGACTTCATGAATCTCCCCCTTTAACACTTTCCCACTGGTTCTTATAGGTCTTTTTATCATCCTGACAAATAGTAAAAATGAAAGATCTTTTGTGACTTTAATAATAAATTTTTATGAAACTCAGAGAAAAAAACATTTGTTTGAAATGAAGGGAAATGATGATGACAGTCTTTTCATGTTTTTGTGGTACTAAGAAATAGTTTATACATATAAAATGTTTAAAAAAATTTTTTTGAGCATCGTTGATTTACAATGTTGTGTTGGTTTCTGCTGTACAGCAAAATGAATCAGTTATACATATACATAGATACCCTCTTTTTTAGATTCTATTCCCATATAGGTCATTACAGAGTATCAAGAAGAGTTCCCTGTGCTAGACAGTAGGTCCTTATTAGTTATCTTGTGTTTGTTTTTTTTTTTTTTTTTTTTTTTTGCGGTACGCGGGCCTCTCACCGCTGTGGCCTCTCCCGTTGCGGGGCACAGGCTCCGGACGCGCAGGCTCAGCGGCCATGGCTCACGGGCCCAGCAGCTCCGCGGCACGTGGGATCTTCCCGGACCGGGGCACGAACCCGCGTCCCCTGCATCGGCAGGCGGACCCCCAATCACTGTGCCACCAGGGAAGCCCTAGTTATCTATTTTTAAAAAAGAACAAAATGATGTCATTTGCAGCAACATGGATGGACCTAGAGATTGTTGTACTGAGTGAAGTAAGTCAGACAAAAACAAATGATATCATATGATATCACTTATATGTGAAATCTAAAAAATTGATAAAAATGGTTTGTATTTTTTTCTCTTCTTTAGGAAGAAGCTCTTTAGAGCAATAACAATAAAATTATCTTGAACAGAAACACTTCTGCTATTGTTTCTGGTTTAGTTAGACATAAATTTAAAATTAAGCTTGGGCAACTTAAATTTTAAAAAGGTGTTTATTCTCAGTAATTACTTCAATTAGTGACAGAGAGAAACTAGTTAGATTCTGGGTGTAACCCGTGGAAGACACTACCTCCTGTCTCCACAAATGTCTTTTAAAAATAACATTATTTATCAGGGAAAACACATATGATATGCTATTTGAGCCTAAATCTTTTCTCCCTTGGAGTAGTTGAATCTTTTTGTAAAATATGATGTAAATTATGATATGGTAAACTGTATAAATGAGTGTATTCATAAATGTGCATATGACTAAGACTTGAATATAGACTGCTTTTTATATGTCATTAGTTTTCAGTGCTATTATACTCATTCTTTAATTTAAAATATTTGGTAAGTTGCTGCCAATTATTCTTTCAGTATAATCAAATCTTCCTACTTCTTAACATTGCTTATTATCTGTTCCTTACTATCTATTGCTTATCTATGCCTGCCCATCAAATTACCCCCAAATTTAGTGGCTTAAAACAATAAACTTAAAAACAACAACTCACAGTTTCTTATATTCAGAAATGCCAAAGCATCTTAGCGCGGTGGTTTTGGCTCGGGGTCTCTCATGAAGCTGCAGGTAAGATGTTGGCCAGGGCCGCTGTCACCCGTCATCTGGATGCTGACACCTGAGGCGGGAGGTTCTGTTTCCGAGGAAGCTCACCGAGATGACTGTTGGCCAAAGGCCTCAGTTACTTGCTGGCCGTTGGTTGGAGACCTTAGTTTCTTGCCACCATGGTCTCCCCATAGGAGTTCACAGACCTGACCTCTAGCTTCCCCTAGAATGAGGGATCTCAGACCTTTTTTTTTTTAACGCCATCACACCTTCTAAGGATTTTTCTTTCAGTCATTTAACAACCATAATCCAGGATTTCTTTCTTACACTCAATGTCAGTATTATGCTATGCTCACTAAATAAAACTGCTGTCTTCCAGAGCATCAAAATAAAACTTAAAGTTCACTATTGGAGATTAAATAAAGGAAATCTGAGTGTACTTGTCTACCTCTTCTCTTACTCCAAACCTATTAAAAATAGAAACACTATCTCTAAAAAGGAAGAGAAACGTATGGTTCTGAAAAAGAAGCAAAGGTCTCATAGGTGGACCAGTAATTAGGAGAAAAATGTTCTCAAATTATAGGTCTTTTTATCATCCTGACAAATAGTAAAAGTGAAAGATCTTTTGTGACTTTAATAATAAATTTTTATGAAACTCAAAGAAAAAAACATTTCTGCTTGAAATGAGGTGACAAGTTAGCATGTTGTGACTTTTTAACAATTTAAGGTAAACAAAAAGATTTTTCAAATCAATTTAGATTTCTGGCTTGAAAATTATGTTTCTTATGAGGAAAAAATATAACACAAGTTTTGCTTAGATCAACCACTGGAGATTTCCATCTCTATTGTCTGTTTCCAAAGTCATCCTTAGAGCAGAGAGAACTTAGTTCTGGCCACTACTAATCATTTCCGAAAGAGAACTGAAAACCTGCGGGCAACTCACATACAGCTGGCGTTTTAATTCAAAGCCAGATGGGTTTGAAGGCACATCTAGACATGTCTGTGTGGGCCGCCCAGATGCATATTTGCCCATGGGACCGAAGAGCATCCCAAGAGAAAACTCAGAGTGTCAGGAAGGGGTCAGGCTCAATGAACCTAAGCCTATTCAAATGCTTTCAGTAATGGGAGGGGAGGGAGAACTTCTGAATTTGTCTGGTGTCTGTCAGCTGGATTTGTCTCCCAAACCTCAGAAGACTGGATCCTCTGGAAAACAAGCAAGCAAAGATGGTAGGAACAGTGTCAGTGAAATCTCTACAGCGGCCCTTTCTCCATTAAGGACACTGCTGTGAGAGGGTCCGAGCATCTCAGGCCCTGCACGTGGCAATAGCTGGGACCCAGCAGAATCATGGGACCCTCAGAAGCAGCATCAGCGCCAGAGGGGGAGCAAACACTTTGTGAACGTACGTGCAGCACCTCTGTGAATTCCAGGAAATACTGGGGGTCACTGTGCATCAATTTGAGAGCATTTTGGCTGATGGGGTAAAATCAGTTAGATTACTGCTTTTATGGGACCCACATAAAAGCAGCCTTCACATCCTCTACCCAACACACTAAAGCAACAAGAAAAGAATAATATGCCTGTCGACACCACACACACACACACACACACGACACACGCACACCCATCAGACTATGTATTACACTTTTGCGGTTTTGCATCTCTTAAGACTTGCCTTGAGAATCGTTTAATCCACTTAGGGAGAAAGTTAAAGATTGGAAAAGAGTATGGCATCTTCCCTGGAGTCTGCACCACTTCACATATACACACCCTTCGCCACAATGCTCTGCTGGAAACGAGAAAAATGTCTTCCTTTTACAAGCACCACAGAGTACAAATAATTCAACAGGAAAGCCTAAAGTACTTGTAATAGAGCTTTTATTCCATACTGAATTTCATCACTGAATTCAGTAGCAAGGGGTGAAATTTACAGCTGTACTTTCTTATAAGCACTGTCGTAGGTAAAGCCAAAGAACCACTGCTGGCAGTTGGATGGAATCAATATTCAGTGAATGGCTATTTGGAGTAGCAGAGGGCCTGAGATACAGGTGAACAACTTAGGGACCGGGGAATGGCATCTCTGGTTATGGCTGATATTATTATTGAACAAGAGTCATGTTCTCATTCTAGCTTCCAACAGTGGTTCTCTTTGGGCCTTCTGTAAAGGGCCGGTGTGTGCTAATGACTTAGCAAAGGTACAAACATTTCTGAGAATTGCATTGGGTTCTGAAGTAGGTGTCGCACCTGGTATGATAGTCAAGATCTACCATCTCATCTGTCATCAGTGTCTGTGACCCAGACAGGATTGTACCAACCAGTTATAAGTAAAAGATTACCAAGGAGAAAGAAATGTGGCCAGTAATTGAGAGCGGTGCTTGTCAAACTGCAATGTGCACAGATGTCAGCTGGAGGGATTTGTTAAAAGGCAGACGCTGACATAGTAAGTCTGGAGTTGGGCCTAAGAATTTGCTTTTCTAGCAAGTTGATGCTGATCGCTGTTCAAGACAATAGTCTAAGACAGAGTCTGGGATCTAGATAAAGTGGTACCTCGCATGCCTATGAAGGGGCTTGAAAATTTTTCTATGGCAGTAAAAAACGACAGAAAAGTTTATGTCAAAAAAATAGCACTACCAATCTAACTTTTGGGGAAGGTGACGTAAAGGTGAGCCTGCACCGTAAAGCATGGTGTTTGATACTACAGGGATAAAACAATTCTAAAATATATTCTCTGTTCTAGAAAGAGACTGCCGCCTCACAAATGACAAAAGACACTGGGCATTCATATTTTATTGTAACCCAAGTGTACCACCAATCTATGGGCTCAAATCACATCAGGGAAAGTTAGCGCTCAAATTTCCTGTCCCCTCTCCACCTCTCCGTCCCTTGTCACTCACTCCTCCACGAGGAAAGAGGTGTGGAAGGAAATGAAACACGTAGTCTGTCTTCTTTTCTCTCTCTCTCTCTCTCTCTCTCTCTCTCTCTCTCTCTCTCTCTCTCACTGTGATTCTCAAAATGTGGACTTTGAACCAGCACTTCAGCACAACTGGGAACTTGTTAGAAATGCAAATTTGGGGACTCATATCACACCTACAGAATCAGAAACTTGGGGACAGGGAATGAAGTCCAGTGACTTGTCATGGATTCTCAAGAAGAGGCTCTCAAACGTTAGAATGTATCAGAATCACTCCACAGTTTCTGCTTCTGGATAAAGAACTGTCTTCAGGAAACAGGATTCTCCAGGACTTCTCCAGGTGGGGTTTTGCTTTCCTTGGGTTTAAAGTTACATAGGGGCAATGACGGCTTATTCTTCCTACAGCAAAAGCAAACTGATGTGTTTATCAGAAAAATTGAATTTTAAGCCACAATAATGCAACTTATCAACATCCACTCAGAAGAATAACAAGACAGGGCTTCCCTGGTGGCGCAGTGGTTCAGAATCCGCCGGCCGATGCAGGGGACACGGGTTCGAGCCCTGGTCCGGGAAGATCCCACGTGCCGTGGAGCAACTGAGCCCGTGCGCCACAACTACTGAGCCTGCGCTCTAGGGCCCACGAGCCACAACTACTGAGCCCACGTGCCACGACGACTGAGCCTGTGCGTCTAGAGCCCGTGCTCCACAACCAGAGAAGCCACCGCAATGAGAAGCCTGCACACTGCAACCAAGAGTAGCGCCCGCTCGCTGCGACTAGAGAGAGCCCGCGCGCAGCAATGAAGACCCAACACAGCCAAAAATAAATAAATAAATCCATAAAAAAATGATAACAAGACATAATTTGTAAGGAAAATTATATAGCTGTTAAGGAGTAAGATCACTCTTTCTGACCTAGCAGTGATTTGTAACCAGGAAGGATAGAGCTGCTTATTTTGAAAAATAACAAAGAACTTTGCACTTCTTTAGGGGAAGGAATTTGTACAGGTAACATTAAATATAAATGCGTGGCCTTGAAGAGACTTTGTTTTCTGAATTTATTCTTCTGTTCTTCAATCAGCTGTGATTCTTTACTTATTATAGAATTAACTACAACCCAAACAGTATCTACTGGGAAGACGGTGAGAAGGAAATCCTGATAAAAATCTCTCTCTCAGGGCCACACCTGTGCAGCGTGAGTAGAGCTCAGAGAATGTGAATTTTGGCACTTTTGCAACAAATGCACCCCCAGAAAATATCTACTCATTTACGCATTCATTTATTTTTTCGTTATATAATTCCAGATACTTTTTTGAGCACCTACTATGTGCCAAGCTCTGAGGTTGTAAACCTGATAATTGATAAGAAATGTGGCTATATATGTGAAAGAACTGTGTCAATCATTTTATCAATCAATCCCACGTGTGTGGGATTGACACAGTGCTTTCACTGTGTCATTCAGTTTCCCCAAGAACCCTATGAAATGGGAGTCTGCCTGCCTTTTGTGGATGGAGAAGCTGAAGGAGGCTTGGCCACATGGGGACCCTTGCGCCATCTTTGAACTCCCTTCTCCTTCACCCCCCAATAACTTCTTATCCCACGCAATCAACTGATTTACCCTTAAGTACAGGTTCCTTTTAGGTAATAGATGATGGATGTGGTTATTCCCGGTTGGTTATTAGGCAACTGTGGTGGGTTGCACGGTGGCTCTGTCCAAAGATATGTCCACCCAGAACCTGGGAATGTGACCGTGTTTGGGAAAAGGGGCTTTGCAGATGCAGTTAAGGATTTCAAGATGAGCTTATTCTGGATTAACCCTGTGGGTCCTAAATCCAATAACAAGTGTCTTTATAAGAAGAGGAGAAGACAGAGGAGGAAAAATCCCAGACGGGAAGGCCACGTGAAGAGGGAAACTGAGATTGGAGTGATGCGGCCACAGCCAAGGAACACCTGAAGCCACCAGAACGTGGAAGAGGCCGGAAGGATTCTCCCCGAGAGCCTTCAGAGGGAGTGTGGTCCTGCGACACCTGGATTTCAGACTCTGGCCTCCAGAGTGTTCAGAAAATAAACTTCTATTATATGAAGCCACGTGTTTGTAGTAATTTATTATGGCAGCTGTAGGAAACAAAGCTAGCAATCCATTTCTGAAATTACTTTACTCCCCTTGACAACTCTATGTCATGTTCTATCATGACAAATGTGTATTTGTCATCTTTCTCTAATTCTTTTTTTCCTTCTTTCTTTAATTCTTAATCTCCTGATAGCAAGGACTTCTTTTTTCCATTGGAACATGTTCTGTTAAAGTCCTTGCCAGGGAAGCATCTTTGAAGAAGAGCTTGAAATAATGGAGAGCATCCAGGGATTCTTAATGTACATGCAATTATCCCCAGAAGAAGCAGAAAAGAGAGAGAGAGAGAGAAGCTTCTTTTTAGTTATCTGAAATTACTTTACATTTGTAATTGGTTTTATTCTACAGCTAACTTTTAAGGTGATTATATACTTTAAGTTAATCATGCCGATTTCTTATAAAAGGACATTTCTGAACGCTTCAGAATGAGTGCAGTGCTCTAATCAGCATTAGTCTTTCCCTGCACTATGGCAGCACCTCCAGAAGGCATTAAGCATCCTGTCATTACCCTGCTCCGGGCAACAGTTCCGTTCCCGCAGCTGTAATGACTGATCCTATGCCTACGCTCAATGGCTTTAATCATGGTGTGTTTCCTTTCAGGCAAGGTTAGCTCCGTGCAAAGCCTCACCAGTGGATTTTCGTAATTGTCTTTTATTCACTATACAATGAAAGAGAAGCAAAATCGAATGTTTTTATTTCCTAAATACCTTATGCACAGTGTATTACACTATATAATTACACATTTATCATCATAAGTGGATGCAGGTTGATATTTTAATTGCATTTTTAGCCAGCCCACTTTGGAAGGACGTATTCGAGGGAAAACAGAAAAGTAAATGTACAACTCGGCACAGTCCTAGCCTCACGCCACTCATATATGCAGTGACTGGACTTTTGAGATCAGTTTGCTGAGAAGGACACAAAAGGCGACAAAGATCTGATGACCCTGGCTCTCAGGAACTGAGGAAAACGGTACGAAAATGATACAGAACAGGCTTTACTATTTTTATCCTAAAACTTTTTTTAAGAAATGGAGCAAAAAGGTTAAATGGGCATGGTGTCCATTTCTAAGTAGAATGGCACGTGGTCGAACAGCCTGAGGGTGGATTCTTGACCACTCATTTAGGTAAAGTTTTATTTGAAATAAAATTAAAAATAAGACTCTCCATTTAGTGTTTACAAAGAGTGTAACTGGTGGAATTTCCTCAAGACTTTAAATGAATGTTTGCTTTTGAGGTGTTTCCCACAGTAACCTCACCAAATTTTTTCTTGCACTTTTAGGAAATTCAGAAGTTTCTTGGGTCTGGTTAAAGAAAAAGTAGGAGAAAAAGTTTTGCTCTTTCATCTCTGCCTGAAACTTCTTAATCAGAGCCACTTAGCTAGCCATAACTTCTGAGTATATTCTCTCATCAGTGTTGCCAAGGCTGTCTTATTACACCCAGATGATAATGAATCATGATTTCTTTCTGTCATCCGGAGTGGGTGAGCGTTGTCTTGGTCAGCTCTCTGTTGAGGTGCCCTCGATAAAATTGTTCAACACCATAAAAGTTACGGTAGTTATTTCTGCAGATGAGGCAGAGCCTCTTTGCCAGATGGCAAGGTGGTACTCATAAGCCAGGGACAGCAATCAATTCTAGGAGCCAAGACACGAGCTCTAAATAGAATCTCTCTTTATATGTGAACACATTATCACTAACACCGAAGCTATCTCTGAGGCAGACAGACAAAAATAAATTCTATTCGACTTTGTGTTTGAATAAGACTATCTGTTGGGTCTTAGCTGGAATTCAGTGTGATTCGGTGTAATAAGTATTAAAAATGATTGTTTTCAGGTGCAGTCTAGCGGGACAGAGAGACATTTTCAAAGCTAAATACCAAGTAGAGTGTGACCAGTGCTTTCACTGGAAAGAAGCTGGACTATAGGGGCCAGGGTGGTGGATAAGATGAATCCCAACTGGATGACTGAGGAAGAGCTTCGTGAAGGAGGTGATGTTGAGTTGAAGCACAAAGGAGTGGCTAGGATTTCAGTAGGAAAAACCAAGGAAAGACACTCCAGACTTCAAAGTTTACCGCCAACAGGCTGATAGATTACAATGAAACCAGGGAAAGAGGTAACGTTTCCCCACGTGGAGAAACACTTGTATTCCTTTGTAACTCAAGGGAGCGTAAAATGTACACAGCCCAGATCGGAGACCCCAAGAATGCCCAAGTTCTGTCCTCAAGTTCCCAAAGTCAGCAGAACTGGGCAAATCTGTAAATCTGTTCCATGAGCTATGTCTCTGATGAAAGAATTCTGCTGGCTCTTTCCTTTTCCTACTATTGCAGTTGTAGTAATCTTTCTACACTGATTCATTATGTGGCTCAACTCTCCAACGATTTGTCACAGAGGGGATGCTGACGTGAGTCAAAACGATCAACGAGCTTGGTAAGGAAAAAAGGACTTTTCCAAATTTAGAACATCATTTTCAGAAGATAGTTGGCATTGTTATTCTAAAATGTCTGCCTTACGGTCCTGTGACAAAGTTGAGGTCATTTTTCTATTTTTATTTATTTATTTTTTTTTAAAATTTTTTTTAACATCTTTATTTGAGTTTAACTGTTTTACAATAGTGTGTTAGTTTCTCTTTTACAACAAAGTGAATCAGTTATACATATACATATGTTCCCATAACTCTTCCCTCTTTTGTCACCCTCCCTCCCACCCTCCCTATCCCACCCCTCTAGGTGGTCACTAAGTACAGAGGTGAACTCCCTGTGCTATGCTGTAGCTTCCCACTAGCTATCTAATTTACATTTGGTAGTGTGTATATGTCCCTGCCACTCTCTCACATCGTCACAGCTTACCCTTCCCCCTCCCCATATCCTCAAGTCCATGCTCTAGTAGGTCTGTGTTTTATTCCCTCCTATTTTTAGAAATGAGCAAATTCTTTGAGAAGGCATCTCATTTTACTTTGTTTATCGGAATGTTATAAAGAATTTTATAATTATTATTTTTAAAATAATAATTGTTTATTATTTAGATAAATAAAAAACGTTATCTGAAGGGGAAAATACCTGTCTATTGAACTCTCTAACGAGATGCTTTGACTTCTCTGCTTGCATCCATCTGTGAAGAGGCGTTGGCTTGAAAGGCAGTTTGGTCTCATAACAGGAGCTTGGGAGCAGGAAACCAGATGTATGGTGTCGTTTCTATCATCATGTGACTTTGGGCAAGAAATAGCGCCTTCTTGTGCCTTGGTTTCTTACCATTCTTGTTCTGAAAAATGGACATTAACCAATATGTATCCCTAGTTATCTCACGTGGGGGAAATGGGACTGAAAGGAGATGAGCGGAGGAGAAAAATTTAGATAAAAATAGTTGGGTTATCGCAACAATTCTTTAGTAAATTCTTGTTAATCTCATGAAGGATTCAAAAGGTTATACAGAGAAGCCTACTAATAAATACATGATTTCACGCTGAGCCGTAGCCTTTGTGATGTGAGATTGATTTTTGATACGTCAAAGGATGAGAAATTTGAGCAAGACGGCCTACAATCACTCTGGCTAGAAATCAGGCTGCCTACAAATTTTACCAGGGGAAATTTACTCAAGGCATTAAGTAAAGGTCAGAAATCAAGTATAATACTCCAAATTTTTTTAAATAAAGGATTGAGATTTAACCAGTGATTATAAATTCTCTCGCTGGTTTATTTCCATTGTTGGTGTCTGAGAACTTTTCTGTGTGGTGATCTCTATCCGTAGGCCACGTCCCCCTGGCACATTTTATTGTGGTGTTCTCCTTTGGACATACAATGGACTCTCTCTTTATTCCTCTCTACTGTCTCGCTCTTTTTTCACTTCTTCTGGATGCTTATACCTGGACAATCTGTACCCTTTAAAAATAATCTTTGTACTGTATAACTGTCATCTTCTGAGTCACCAAGGTGCGTGCACGGGACACTTTGAGAGTGTGTGTTACCTGCTATCGGCAAAGAAAACGGAGCCCAAGAAGAAGTTATACTGCGACTCACGAGGGCGTTAGCCGAGCCCAAACTCCAGAGCACCCCTACCCACACAGAGGGGTGTCACACCGACCTCAGCACACAGCACAAAGTTCTCAAGTCAGTAAGTGATCTCAGAACTCCAGACTCCTCATAGGATTTTGTAGTAATTACAAAGGATGGTAGTTAAGTTTTATGGAAGAACTATGCTAAAACTCCATGAAATGAGAGGAAAAACATCAATAAAGCATGACATTGATGTTGATCAACCTACCATGTATATAAAAGGCATCAATTATTTAGCAGTCATGGTCAAATATTATATTTTGTTCACTGTTAAACAGTGGACTTTCCCCCTCAGTTATGAAATGAAGCCCTTAAGGTCTTAATAATTGGTTTTATTGGCCAGGTAACATAGGGTAATAATGGCTAAATGAGTGACTTCTATATGCCAGATATATAGTAGGGCTAAGATCGTTATACGCTTTATTTCATTCCGTCTGCACAATAACGCCAGAAGCCGTGTACCGCTGTGTTTCCTGTTTCACACATAAGGGCACTGTTAGCTTGTCAGGGCCGCTGGAGCAAAGTACGACAAGCCGCGGGGCTGCAACAGCAGAAATGTATTTTCTCACAGTTCTGGAAGCTGCAAGTCTAAGATCAAGGCGTGGAGGTAGCTCCCTCTGAGGTCGCTCTCCTCGGCTCTCTCTTCTCCCCGTGTACTGACGTGGTCGTCCCTCCATGCCTGTCTGTGTCCCGATCTCCTCCTCTTATAAGGACACCGGTCAAATTGGATTAGGGCCCATGTTAATGACCTCATTTTAACTCAGTTACCTCTTGTAAAGACCTGTTGACACAATTGATTACATTCTGACGTACTGGCGGTTAGGACTTCAACATCTGAACTTTTTTGAGGGGACACAATTCACCCTATAACAGGCACTGAAGGCCAGAAAGGTTTAATAGCCTCCCTAAAATCATACAGCTTGGGTGGGGTCAAAAGTTGTATCAGCCACCATGACTGGGAGTGATGCTATTTCCCTCTACGTTGTGGTCTTGTTTAACAGGCGGAAAATCTACAGGGAGATGTGTAAGAGAAGGTGAGTAGTGAACTGTATATTTTCATAGAGTTTAATAATAACCATGGAGTATCACTGGGGGGCTGGATTGAACTGGTGCCAAGTGGCCAACTTTGGAGCCTACATGCGACCATTAACTGCTGGTCAGATGGATGAGCTTTCAGTCCATCAAGAGCTGCCTGACACCCAGGCAGCATGTGGAACCTCACCCACGCTTGAATATACTTTCTTATTCGTTTATTCCTCAAACGTTCACTGTGCACCTACTTTGCTCTGTCGGACCACAGGGGCTCAAGTGCATACGAGATGGTGTCCCTGCCCTCGTAGCCCTGGGGCACATGGGCAATTCGCACCTTATACGTGATACTGAATTCCCTGAGCATAGTGTGCCAAAGAGAAAGTGAAGCAGGAAAGGGGAATAGAAAGATCTCCACAAGAAACAGGAGATCGGGGACAGTGCTCCAGGCAGAAGAGAGAGAGAGTGAAAGGCCCCCAGGCGCTATAGACCACGCTGCTCCCCTTTCTTGAACAGCAAGAAGGAGGGGCCGGCTGGAGCACAGGAAGCGAGGGGCCTGGCAAGGCGATGCCAAGGAGAAGGCTGGCGGTCAGGGCGGGAAGGGGTTGGGATTTTATTCTAAGCGTCATGTGAGAGCTTTGGGCTGCGTGTGTGCGTGTGCAGGGGGGCGGTATGTGCTCTGATTCCCACCTGGAGAGCGTTATTGTGGGAGTTCTGTGGACTTCGCTGGGGTTGGCATTGGGCAACGTGGAAGCCAGGGGTCCAGTTGGGATCATTTGCTGAATCAATCAAGCAGAATGGTCTACCGCATGAGGGCACATACGTGCAAGACGAGATTACATCCCGGGGCCCTCAGATCTTGAGTTCGAGTTTTGACATGACTATCGACTCCATTTTCTGTGATCCTGAATCAGCTGCTTCTCTACAGAGAGGCCAATGTGCATCATCCAGTAATGAAAATGTTAAAAGACTTTTTCTGCCTTTAGATGTGTGAGCTCTGGCTGTTTGATACGATGTGAGATTCTAGGGTGAGGACCCAGTAGGGGACAGTCAGAATATCATTTGCCTCGAGCTGTTGGTATCAGTGTGATCACTGTACTTGCTCCGAAATGTCACATCCACATCGAGGCAGAGAGAAGCACTTAATGCTGGAATTATGGATGCTCCAGCTAATAGGCTCCCCCCCCACCCCAAAGCAGACTTCCTGTCTGGCTAGAAGCCTGGAGACAAGGCCTGGGCTGACCTGGTCGAGCAGCAACTCCGCTACAATCAATCCCCTGGATCCTGTCTGGCTACCAGGGTGGAAATCACCCTCACTTTCCAGGCAGCCGCAGTGGCTGCCTTTCCTCTGCAACCCAATTCTTTTAAAAGTACAGGGCCAAGTCCCACAGAGCGGGAGCCAGGAAATACTGGCCACCTAAGTTTGTGAGAATCAAGGAGTCACAGATCCAAAGAATGTTGGCTTGTGGTGGCTCGTTGGCTCCGAGCCGCCTGAGAGAGATTCCTGTAAATGGCCTGAATATGTATTTTGTTTCTCACTGCAATAACACGCGAGCACATTGCCTCTGTTCAGAGCTCTCCTGAGTAGGCCGCAATTACGCGCAGTGCAAGGAATCTCTGTACATACACCTTTGTAAATCGGGCTCTCATTGGTGGAAGTTTCTAACACCCCCAAAAGGAGAGGGTATGCTTTTTTGGCATTAGTATTAACCTGAGCCTTTAAGGAACTGTCACAAAGTATGACTTTAGACAAATGAGAACAGTGTAATAGAAAAGTCCAAAGTTTCCATGCAATTCTATATACCAGTCCCTGGACATGAGATTGAAGAAAGTTTCAGATGCTAGTTACCTTTCTGATGGATTAACTCTGAATCAAAAGGAAAACAAAGATATTAGTTACTTTAGAATTAATTCTCATTTCAGAAAGAAATTTATTTGTTGGATTTAGGGCTCAGATTATGTAAAAAGGGGAAAACACCCTGTAGATAACTTATTATATTCAAGGGTGTTATTTCCTTTCCAAAATAAGAACATAATCAATTGCAAAAATTGCTTTGAGAGAGGAATATTCACCATGGGGAAACTTTCATCTGTATCGTATACTAGCAACATTAATTCTTTTTCTTCCTGTTTATTTTTCATAATAACTTTCATAAATTTGTCAGTCTTAAACCACATTTTGTTTAAGAAGGCTTTACTGATTCTGAGTCTGTCTTCTCTGATTTTTTAAAATAAATTGAAACAAATTTAGACATTCACTGTAACCAAGGACATCAATACGTGTCAAAAACGCAGAGGGCTACAGCTTTCTCGAAGGAAGTAGAGGAAATGGTTCTAAAGGGGGATCGGGGGGTGCTGTTTAAATGAACCCAGCTTTCAAGGTGTTACATGCAAATGGGGGAGAATATAAGCAAAGTATATTGAATATTGCCTGTTACGAGTTTAGCAGCGGGGACAGAGGTGAATTGATATCGCAAAGACATATGAGATCGAGTTTGCTAGGTACCTAGAGTTTCCCTCTTTCCTTATTGCACGTCAGCTGCTGTGAAAATGCATTCGTGTTCTCTGAGCACACATCCACATGCGGTGGGTGTATAATTTAGAAACAGGTTAGTGAGAACACAAAGCTAGCCCGAGTCTAAAATATTTACAGATCACTGGCAGCGTGGCCTGTGCACCTGCCAATCGTTGCACGTTCATTCTTCATGGATCTGATGCATCTTCCATTTGTTGGGGGTTTTAGTTCTGTAGAAGAGCTTAAAGGTCTTGTGATGTGTATCCCTTGGTGGGGGGGCCCGGGACCCTGACAGCGAGTCCTTGATCAGGTGATTTCGATTCCAAAACTATCCTGAGTGTGGGAATGACATGTAGCCCACGTCAGGCAACAGCTAGTCATTTCCCAGCGTTTCCCAAACGGTGAGGTCTTTGCCGTGGTGTAGAGGTGTGACTGGGTATTGGAAAGGCAGGTACACACGTATATCTCTACTCAGGTGAGACATTGCTAACCAGTCACTCCCAACATTCTTCTGAGTCCAGATACAGCTTCAGAATCATTCTCAACACAGCTCTCGAGGGACCCACTGCCAACTGTTTAAAGCAGGCATGTCAGATGGAGCCTCCTTAACCTTGGTGTATAGACATGGTCCCAAAGTTTTGAATGAAATCCTAACGGGCAAGGTGACTACGCTGATGGGGGAAGGAGGGGTAGGGGATGGAGAGAGCAGTTCAGAGGAGCCTTCGCTGATGACACAGCCATAACTAAAAGCTGTCAAATGACTAGGTTAAGTCCTTTGGCCTTGGGAGTAAGTTTTTGGATTTCAGAGTAAGTTTTGCAAAATACCAGAAGGCTCCATTCTTTTTTTTTTTTTTTTTTTTTGTACGCGGGCCTCTCACTGTTGTGGCCTCTCCCGTTGCGGAGCACAGGCTCCGGACGCGCAGGCCCAGCAGCCATGGCTCACGGGCCCAGCCGCTCCGCGGCACGTGGGATCCTCCCGGACCGGGGCTCGAACCCGTGTCCCCTGCATCGGCAGGCGGACTCTCAACCACTGCGCCACCAGGGAAGCCCTAGGGCTCCATTCTTGTCTGATATTTTAATCATACAATTTGACTCAGACAGAGAAGTCATGCTGAACAACACTGAGAAGAATGACAGTAAAAATAGTATCACTTCTTAATTACTGAGCGGCTACCTTGTAGTGGGCATAATAGACACTTTTATATATATTATCTCTGATCCACTCCTTAACCCTGCAAAGTGTGCTCAGAGGAGATGAGAAATTAAGCAAGCCTAAGCAGGTAGAAAGTAAGGGAGATGGTCTGCAAGCCCAGTTTTTGTGAGCCCCTAAATCTGTGTTCTTTCTGTTCCATCATGTTGATTTTCACATTTCCGAACAACACAACCCTGGAAGGAACAGCTGATATTTTAGATGACAACCAAGACACAAGTGATGTAGCAATTAGTGAGCTAAGGTTAAATTGAACAACGATCAATTTCAAAATCTTCTAGCACAATGCTTCTCTATGGTTTGGGGAAAGTATGTGGCTTGACCATCTTTCAATTGAAAAAGACGTAAAACTTTTATTTTACTAAGCTCAAAGTGTGCCATTTATCTTAGGTTTTATTACTAGACAGAAACTGTCTAGATTCAAGGAGGTGCTTTCCAAATGGAGTCCGGTGGGGAATCAGGAGACGATGTCCAGGAAGGATTTATCTTGGTACTGAAAGCTCATCCTCTGTGCACCAGTGCCGAGCTGAATCTCAGAGACAGAGTTTTGGGTGAAGTAGAAAAGAATAGCTTTATCGCTTTGCCAGGCAAAGGGGGCACGGTGGGCTTGTGCCTCTCAAAATTGTGTGTCCCAAGCCTGGGGGAATCGGTGACGAGTTTTATAGCAATAGGTCAAGGGTGGGATTGCTGACGAGATTAGAGTGTGTGTAGGGTGTGCGCTCCTCTAATCTAGTCTCAGGTGGTCTCCTGATCTTCTCTGAAGAATGTTTCATCAAATAGTTAGCATCTTCCATTTGTTGGGGGTTTTAGTTCTGTAGAAGAGCTTAAAGGTATTGTTATGTGTATCCCTTGAGGGGAGGGGGACCGGGACCCTGCCCCAAGGCTGCACTATTGTTTCCTGACTGCTCCTCTCTTATCTCCGCATCCCCTCCCTTCCCTGATTAGCAATTGTTTGAATCTGCCCATTGGAACCCAGGGAAGGTCATGGAAGCTGGAGTCCATTCCCTACAAACAAGGAATGGAGGACACGGAGAAGCTTCCTTACACAGAAGCCCCACAGGGTCCTGCTTGGTTTCAATGTTCCCAGGTATTGATAAATGAACCAACAGAGAGAGGTCTCTGTCAGGGCAATCAGTTTTGATAATTTTGTCCAGGTTTTTTTAATGGGAAAGGGAGAAATTGATTTTCTATTAACTAAAAAAGTTTATACTTCTTTATGTATAAAATAGGTGATTTACTCATTGAACTGAACATTATATTTATAATTGTATGTGAAATGTTCTTTCATGTCTGCTTTTCTGTCACTAGAGCTAGAAAGTATTACCCAAACACAAGGAGGATAGGGGTAGTTTACATGGATATTGTTAGAAAGCATTATTCAAAACATACATATGTATTTATCTTTTGATCTTTCATATCTGCAAAATATTTTGTATTTCTTTCTCTCTTCAGTTCTTCTGTTATTCTTCTGAACTAACAACTTCTTGGAAAGCTTATTCAAGGTGTTCGCTTTAAGGGACCATAGGTGATTTGCTAGGCACTATTTGGCTTCCGAATGCTGCCTCTGTGTCGGCCCATTTCAGGTGATTGCCAGGTGGCTGGTCTCAGAGAGGCTGGTGGGGCAATTGGGGCCTTTCTGGTGCTGTTGGAAACCTATTCACTGGAGTACTTTTTTTTTTTTTTTTCCTACTCAAGTATGGTTTCCAAGACAAACTTGCATCTTGCAGTTGTATAAGGGGAAACCTGATTAACCAAGACTATATCCATTTCATTCCCATGATATTTTATTCCCATGATAATTTCATGTTCCTTTTAGACCAGCTGGCTGCCAACCAGTCCATACTTTATCTTTTGCTCTAAATGAAAAAAGGTCAACTGCATTTGGGTACGTTGACTATTGAAATCTTTGCTTTTATGACTTTGAACACAGAAATCCTTCCCTCCTCATTATTCATAATTCAGAGCTAATTTGAAAGGGAAATAAGGGAAAGGAATGGAAATTCAAATATAAGCGCTGCACGTATGGCTTATATTATACTGACAGGTATGTAAAAATTTGGCAACATCACCAAAAGTACCTCCCTTACCCCCCAAATGAAGAGGAAAGTCTTAAATAGAAAATGGTTTTTATCGTCTTCATGGGTATTTTCCAGCTCTTGGAGAATGCTGTAAGCAGGTATCATGGTTTTAGAGACCTGTCTGGCTCACAGTTTTCCACATTCCTGAGAAGTCACACATGCAGCTTTCTGAACTTTATAGATTTTCAGATGAGGCCCGTAGAGCCTAGGTGAAGCCATTTGACTAAGCTTGATGAGCTACACTGGGGAAATAGGGAAGAACAAGTAAAGAGTGTTCTTAAAAGTAGCAACAGAATTTCCCAGGCATCACACAGATGCTCCTAATAGCTTGTTTTCTTATAATTTTTATTATTAAACTTCTGTTCCCTCTAGGCCACTAATGGTGACATTGGAGGTGTCACCAGGCCTCATCCTCTTTCTTTATGGAAACATGACAGAGGATAAATAACATTTAACTACTTTTTAAAAAGCTCCTGCAAACCTTGTCGCCGCAGGGGCTTACCTGCTCTGAAGCATAGGGGTTAATATTTCAAGATAAGCACACGTTTCTCAGCTCTGTCAAATTACATCTATGCTTGCGTTCGGAGAAGGCCATTTGCTAAAGACGCAAGTTTTGTCAAAAGGGGATCTTCTAAGTTGCTTTAGCAAATCAGAAGCCAGGCTTGCATGACATGGACTGCAGGATTCTCAGTAGGTGCGTAGGAGTTTCTGATGTGTGCAGAGAAGATATCCCTATGACAGGAGATTTGAGAACCTGCTGTTTTGTTTTTTTGTTTTTGCGGTACGCGGGCCTCTCACTGCTGTGGCCTCTCCCGTTGCGGAGCACAGGCTCCGGACGCGCAGGCGCAGCGGCCATGGCTCATGGGCCCAGCCGCTCCGCGGCACGTGGGATCTTCCCGGACCGGGGCACGAACCCGTGTCCCCCGCATCGGCAGGCGGACTCTCAACCACCGCGCCACCAGGGCAGCCCGAACCTGCTGTTTTTCATTGCCTGTACACCACGCATCTCTTTATGCATCCAGACTGGTGTAAAGAGAGGTGGGTGTAGTGGGGGGTCTCAGACAACAAATATTTTGCCTGAAGAAATTCTATTTGTTTAAGATATCAAGTCCTGGCTTAGGAGGAATATCGAGGTAGTCATAGAAAAACAAAGAAACTTTTTTTTTTTCACATCTGACTCTGGTTTAACAAACTTCAGACCCAATGCCAAGAAGAAAAGAGCTGGACAAAGGCTTGTCCTTTGTTTATTTTCAAGGTCTGATTTGAGCCTCGTGGTAAGAGGGGAGAGGGATGCAAGCCAACAGAGAGGACGGTATTTCATCAGCAGCGACTTTGTGCAGCCCATGGACTTCTGAGGGTTCATGAATAAGTCTATATATCCTATAGCTCCATATAGGAAACCTCTGAAATTTTATCATGCATGTTTGCGCATTTGGGGAAGAGAGAGAGTCCATTACTTGTGGCAAATTATCAAGTCTATAAGACAAACACAGTTAAGAACCATTTTCCCAGCACTCTCATCCCTTCACCCCAAGCTCAGCCCATCTGTTTCTGACTCTTTAAGCTCATCTCATGTGACAGCTCTGAACGAGAGCCAAGAGCAAAAGACCTGAATCGTGGGAAGAAGGGGTGATGTTTAGCTGGTCTGTAGAGGTCTCTCGAGAGCAAGATCTTTGGAATTATTCCAGATATCCCAGAAGCGTATGAGGTGGAGGTAGAATGCTTAATCTCACCCTGAGCTCACTGGCCAATAGCCCGTCCAAACTGGACATTTGGGGTTGAACTCCTGAGATACTAGAATGATCTCAGGGATCACGGAGCTGGATAACAGACTAAAACAGACACTGTGGTCATTCTGAGTTCTATGGGGAGCTGTAATTATGAATGTTATGGAGACGTAAGTAAAGGTAACAAAGGTATATAGGTTTGAGTGTTTTAACTCAAGACACTGGCTTTCTTGTTCTAGAAATTAATGACACTGAAATAAGCAGTGGAGAGCCACTTGTGTGTTGGGTTTAGAGGTGTTTACTCGCTGTCTTGAGGTTGTGGAGTTCTCTCCAATTTTCCTACCTATGTTTTCCAGGCCCCCAGGCTGAGGATAGGAGCATCATAGCCACTAACTAGTGCTTCTTTGATTGCACTCCCTACCCGCTCTGTAGGAACTCTGGCAAAGTGAGTTGGAAAGTTGCAATATTTGTCTCCCATGAATATTCATTGTAATATTCACTCCCAATGAACACCCGCTGGTTTTCACACCCCTTGTAGCTCCTACCCCACGGTGAGTCTCAGTTGATCCTGTGCATTATTTTAACCCGTAGAACGTAGAGGAAGCGATGCTGGGCCAGTTCCAAACCTGATCCTTCAGAGGCCCCAGCGACTTCTCTTCTTGCTTTTAGGGGGCCCATGAGCTGCAGCTTAAGAAGGCCCGCTGTGGTGCTGGATACCACGTGCGGAGGCCACGAAGAGGGGCTGTTTGAAGAGGGAGAGGCCCTGAGACTCGCAGGGAGAAGGTGAGAGCCTCAGCCATCCCGGCAGCCCTGCCTGAGCCCAAGACACGCGAGTGAAAGCACCCAGTACCGTCCATCCCACCCGTTTCGGACTGCGGGTGTGGGGGCCATACAAGCAGAACCACTACCCCGCTGAGCCCCAATCAATCAGAGGACTGTGACAAATGGAGAAATGGGTGCGTCTTAGGCCACTGACCGTATGTGGTTTGCTATTCATCAATCAATAACGAAACCAGAGCCATCTAGCTGAGTCCCAGGCAGCCCACAGAAACATTAAAAATAATCAGGTGTTCTCAGTTTCAGCCACTAAGTGTTAGGATGGTTTGTTATGCAACAAGAGTTAAGTTGAGCTGAAACCAAAGGTGGTTGGTTCCCTTTGCCCTCTTGTGACCCCTTCCTGGGCTTCTTGGATGTGATGTGTGCTGCCCGCCTGCATCCTCCTCTACTGCTGTGGACACAGATGCCTAAGGTCAAAGGGACTGTGGGCCCGTGGTGCCCTCTGAAGGCACCGTCGATGTCACAGGGGCCCGGAGCTACTGAGACCCAGCAGGCACCTGTGTCCGAGGCTGGGAACTCTGAGAGCCCTATCTGAGTGTCCTTTCCAATGCCGCTAACAGCGCGTGAAGCTGCCATCTTTGCTCCTACACCACTGCCTAAGGCGTGGCTGCCACCAGCACCTATGTTGCAGGACCCTGGTGGTCTCAAAGCTGGTACAAGATTCTGCAGAAACAGCTCCTTCCGCTTTTACCTGGCCTTTGTCTTAAGACTCAGGCACCGGTCCACGGAGTCAGTAGGAGTCAAATCCCCGCCACGTCCTCAGAATCACCTCTGTCCTCAGACTCTCACCTACTGGCCTTGACACTTCCTTAGAGTCAGCTGTTCCCCCAGCTGGCTGGTTGATCGCACGTCACCCGTTCTCCAGCTGTGCCCGGACACCCTTGAGTCTAGAGTGAACATCACCTAAAGGCCAGCCGAGGCCTCTATTGCAGGTAGGTTGCTATTTTAAGGAAGAATTATTTTAAAAGGAGAATTTAAAATAAAATGCCTAAGAGTCCAGATGCGGATGAGAGTTTCCAGAATGCCCTACATTCATGTAATCCATCATCTGAAGTGTTCCCCGATGGTGGCTGGCTGTTTAACGGCCTGTCAGAAGCTAGCTGCCATAGCTGCTGATTCTCCTGTTGAGTGGCTATGAAATCATAGACGCAGCCTGTTGGCCACCTTTGAGGAGGCCCTCACTGGTATTTGGGCAGGAAACACCAGCTGACCTCAGAGCTTAGAGGTGGCTTCCATTAATGGAAGTCATAGCATTAGAATGGATATTTTTTAAAAGATTACAGTAAATCGGACACACTGACCCCATTCTTCAGATAGATTTTTAGGAATTACTCCGGCTCGTGGAAATAACTCTATTACTTCTTCTACCAAACGCATGTGCATGGGAATCCTGGACCTTTAAGGAACATTTCCCATCTTCTCTCTCTCTCTTTCTCTCTCTCTCTCTCCATTTTTTTGGTTCCCAACCTGTTGGCTTCAGCAAATAGGTCTTTTAGAGAAGGTGCCATTCTGACTGAGACAAATAATAAAGTTAAATAATTGGGGTTTTATAAGAAAACTGCCACTTAGTTGAGATATGAAATTAAAGCAATTGTCTCTGTATTTTCTTTGATAGAAATACCAATATATTCTATATGAGTGAATTCACTACCTATATTTTAAATGTATCTATTATATGCCTTCAAAACTAACCATAGACATTAGAGAAATGGATTGCTTCAACACTTGTCATCAAATAAAATTCAATGGAGAAAATGAATGAAAAAGGATGTCATGCCCTCCATTTAACACTGGATTTCTTACAAGGCCGCAATGCAGACAAGCTAATCAGGATTGGTTTTGGGTTTGGGTTTGGGTGGTTTTTTATTTGCCACTGCACATCACATTCAATCAATATTTCACACACACACAGTTTGTCAGGTTATTTAACAATAACAGAATGTCTTTCAGACATCTAAAGGGAGTGGATGAACTGTATTGCTTATTCGTGTCATGCGTAGTTAAGAACATTTTGTTTCTCACGTTTGAGATCTCCCGCATGGTTCCTGTGGCTTCTGTCCCACCTCTTTGCACTGCTGGTCCTCGAGGGACAGGGCGGCCTTTGGGGAACAGGTACCAAGTAGGGAGTCACACAGTCCATCTTCGTCCTCTTTGGGTTCTAACGCTCTCTCTGACTGCATTTTCATGTAAAATGATACCTTCAGGGATCTGTCAGCGCCTCTCGCCCTGTGACTGGGAGATTTTCCTCCACTTTCCTCATGCAGACGCCCCAGCACGGTTCTTCTGAGCTTGAATAAACGGGTCTGTGAGCCCCCAGCAACTTTTTGTGGCTTCTGACCCATACATACTTGTATGAATCACAATCCCACACACATAACCTCATGAATCAGAGAACGACAAACCCCCCAAATCTTAATCTCTTACATCTCTTGCTGCTACTTTCGTAACTTACATAATTAGTCTTTACAGGATATTTTTGTTTAATTTGCTGAATTCCTTTTTTAAAATCTCATTGATCAACACTGCTGCATTCATGTTCAAAATAGACAAAATAATTTGACATTTTTACTTTAAGAAATGTGGTCATGACAAAACGTGTTCATTTTCTCCGCAGAGCCAATCTTCTTTCCGTAATCCAAACAGCAAGCAGCTTTGTCTTTCTGGTTTTATAGAAGAATCCCAACTGTTTCTGATGCGGGCTTCATATTCTAACAATGTTTTCTTTCTGTACTTTGTACTGACTGCACATTTGTTTTTCCCCTCCCTCCCTCCCTCCCTCCCTCCCACCATCCCTCCCCCTGGCCACCCTCCCTTCCTTCTTTGTCCTTTATTGCACAATAGATTTGAAATATCTAAAAATAATGATGGAAAGTACTCAAAAGTGTCACTCCCTGTTTCCTCTTTCCCACATGAAGTTGTTTTAAAAATACCCAAAGAAAAATGTATCGTCCATCCTTAGTTGAGATTTCTCCTTGGGGTGAGGTTACATAAATAATACTAACGGAGTAATAATTCTAGCTTCTAAGTGTAAATGTACACATCTTTTCTCTTCTTGTTTTTCCAGAAGCACCGTTTAACAAGTACAACTCTCCCAAGGTCTGCAGGATGCTTGTGAATTAGACTTTGGAGAATTTTTCCAGCTTCAGTGTCACATATTTTCAGGCTGAAGAAAATATAAAACAAACGGTTTTCATTGGTTTGAAACTGCATCCTGATTCCTAAATAGCTCTTTCCAAAGTTTCCTTGAAAACATTTCTTCTGACCAAACAGTGCTGGAGCCCTTTCTCTCACGTGGGAGCAGAGGATTCCTGAGCTCTGTCCTCATGGACCGGCTCTCCCTCAGGCTCCGCCCGGGCAGTTAGAGCACAAGCCCTGCGATTCTACAGAGACCTGCCTGCTCGGCAGCGTCTGCAACCTCTGGGTTTTAAACGCTTTAGCTCTTTAGCGTTATAATCAGCAATGAGAGTGTCATTGCATTTAGATCTCCTGTGCTGGTGGGATCACGATCTGGCAATTGGTTCAGTTAAGAGAAAACAAAAGCAAACAAACAACTAGTGTCTCTCAGATGTTATAGGAAAGAGGTGGCTTCAACATAATGAAAGTTTATTTTCTGTAACTCAATGACGAGGGAGCTTCCTTTGTCCAAGTTTAATTCCAGTATATGCTTTAACCTCCCCGCCCTGAGATGCCCGAGAGCGTCAGTGCATTGCGTGCAAACACACACACACACACACACACACACACACACACCCGCCAAGGCTAACTGGTGGAGAGGGGAGAGTAAGGTTGAAGGTTAATGCACACCCCAAGAATGACCACATGCGGGCACATTTTGCCAGGAGTTCTTCCGATTTTCGTTGAAGGGAACTAGAAGGAAAATCCAGCAGGCAGGTTTGAGTGTTTTTATAAAACTCAAGTTAGAGATTTTATTATTAGTTTTCTTCGACTGCTATAACAAAGCGCCACAAAGTGGGTGGCTTAAGAAATTTACTGTCTCACAGCTGTGGAGGCCAGAAGTCTGAAAACAAGGCAGGGCTGGTTCTTTCTGGAGGCTTTTCTGGGAGAACCTGTTCCATACTCTCTCCAAGCTCCTAGTGGTTTCTGGCGATCCTTGGCCTTCCCTGGCTTATAGATGGCATCCCTCCAGTCTCTGCCTCTGACTTCTCATGGCGTCCTCCTCTCTGTGTGTGTCTGTGTCCAAATTTCCCTCTTTTTATAGGGAGATCAGTCATATTTGATTTAGAGCCACATTATTCCAGTATGACCTCATCTTAGCCTGATTACACCTGTCAAGACCCTGTTTCCAAATAAGGTTGCATTCACAGGTTCTGGGTAGGTGTGGTTTTTGAGGGGATACTATTCAACTTAGTACAGAGACTGTTTTGTGTTGGGAGATATTGTCATCGTTAAAGACCCACCATCAGCAGGATGCACGGCTCAGGATTCTGTGTGCTGCACCTGGCCTGTCTCACCTGCCATGGTTAAGACAGATGGGTCTTATGCTCAGTTAGTTCCTATTTTAGAAATATACACTGTTAGGACTTCCCTGGTGGAGCAGTGGATAAAGAATCCGCCTGCCAATGCAGGGGACATGGGTTTGATCTCTGGTCCGGGAAGATCCCACATGCCGCGGAACAACTGAGCCCGTGTGCTGCAACAAGGGAGACTATGTGATGCAACTAAGGAGCCCGCCTGTCACAACTAAGACTCAGTGCAACCACATAAATAAATTAATTTTTAAAAAAAGAAATATACACTGTATGTAATTTTAAATGATTGTTTCTTTTAAATGAATATCCTTACCCTTTTTTCGACAGGATTCTATTGCCAGCTTTCAGAAAACAACTGTTATGGGGAAAAAAGCAAGTTCTCCTTTAGCAGCTTAAATTGAGGAAGAAATTCCAGATCTTTATACCTACCAACATTTTTTGCAACTAACTCTGTTAATGTCTACATTTTCCCAGTAGTTCGAACACTACTTTAAAATTTTACGTTTCTAGTGGTTGCCCTAGAGTAGTTTGCAATATACATTTACAGCTACTCCAGGTCCACTTTCAAATAACACTATACTGCTTCATGAGTAGTGTGAATACCTTATAGTAACAAAGTAATTTTAATCTCTCTCTTTTCCCTTGTATCATTGCAGTCATTCATTTCACTTATATAGAGGCATTCATAAGTATATATATATATATATATATATATATATATATATATATATATACACATATACACACATAGCATATATAATCAAATACATTGTTGGTGTTGTTATTTTGAACAAACTGTTATCAGTTAGGTCAGCTAAGAATAGGAAAAATAAAAGTTTTTGTTTACCTTGACTTATTCCTTGACTCTTCCTTTCTTCAAGTAGATCTGAATTTCTGACCTACTTCATTTTCCTTCTCTCTAAAGAATTTTTAGAACATTTCTTGCAAGGTAGATCTACTGGCTATAAATTTCTTCAATGTTTGTTTATCTGAAAAATCTTTATTTTTTTCTTCACTTTTGAAGGATAATTTCAAAAGTACAGAATTCTAGGTTGATGGGGATTTTTTCTCAACACTTTATATATTTTACTCACTCTCTTCTTGCTTGCATGGTTTCTCAGAAGTTGTTGATAATTCTTATCTTTGTTCCTCTTTATGCAAGGCGTTTTTTTCCTCTGGCTTCTTTCAAGATTTTGTTCTTTATCTTTGATTTTCTGCCGTTTGAAAGTGATATCCTTGGGTGTAGTTTTAGCTGCATTTATCCTGCTTGGTGTTCTCTTAGTTTCCTTGCTCTGTGGTTTGGTGTCTGACATTAATTTTGGAAAATTGTCAGTCATTATTGCTTCAAATATTACTTCTGGTTTTTTTTTTTCTCTTTTCTTCTTGAGGTATTCCCATTGTGAGTATGTACACTTTTTATAGTTGTCCTACAGATCTGAGTCCTACCTACTTTGCTGAGATGTCATAGGGAGTCAATGAAATGATGTAGTCAAAGAGCTTAGCACAAGGCCTAGAACATAGCGCATGCCTAAAAAAAAATTAGTGATTACCCTCTGTTCCTCACTAAGATCAAGAGAGCCATCCCCAGGTGGGGCAGGTTGGAGTACAAGGTCAGAAGGGAAGGGTCAGTGCGTGGCTTCGGTCCCCTGAGATGGCTGGACTCAATTAACCTAGAATTCGAGATGAAATTCAGTCAAAACATATTAGTTTACACTTCTATTCATTCATTCAATAAAAATTTATTGAACCAGGCATTGCTCTAGGTGCTTAGTATACATCAGTGAACAAAACAGACAAAGATTCCTGCCCTTAGAGAGTTTCTGTGTTAGCAGAGAAAGATAGACAATAAAGAATTGGCTAAATAAGTGTGGAAATTATCTCATAGGTTAGAAAGTAATAAGTGCTACAAGAATAGGGAAGTGGATCAGTGCAAGGGGACCAAGAATACAGCGGGGAGGGACTGCTTGTAATTGAATAACGTGGTCAGGGTTGGCTTCACTCCCAAGATGATATTTAAATATATGCTTGGATGGGGTGAGGGAAGACAAGGAAACAGCTTGGAAGACGAGCACAGGAAGGCAGGAGAAGCCTCCGAGAACGTAAGGCAGAAGAATGACCGACTATGTGTAGGTCATTGGGAGGAGTTTTGGCTTAAAACTCTGAATGGAATGGAGAGAAGACATTGGAGGGTTGTGAGCAGAGGAGGGACTTGATCTGATTCAAATTTTAAGGCACATACTCTGGCTGCTCTGTTGAGAAGTAAACGTAAAAGAGAAACAGTGGAAGACATTTAGGAAGTGATTACATTAATCCAAGCCTGAGATGGTAGTGGCTGGTGCTGGAGTGCTAGCTCTGGAGATCATAGGGAGTGGTTGGATTCCATATATATTTTGAAAGTAGAATCAGTAGGGTTTCACGAAAGATTCCTGAAAGATTGGATGTGGTGATGAGGGGGAAAAAGGACCCAAGAATGACTTCAAATTTTTTAACCTGAGCTACAGGATACAGTTGAACAAAACGATGAGCTAAAAATGGGAGTGGCCACCGACCGAAGTGGGATTCCACATCAATGATTATGGCCACTAGCAAAACCTCAGCATATTTGCTGAACTTCAGACTTAGCTATGGTCCAAAAAGCATAGTTTTGAATTATGGCAGGTTCAGTGCAGAAGTACTTGGAGGGAAGGAGATGTTGATGTCCTTTTTCTTATTATGAGCAGTCCCATTTTGTTGTGCCATCGTTTGTCACCCTGGTGCCTGGGGTTCAGTAGTGACTATCACAGCAGTCTTCCAGGGGTAATTCTTGGGCGTGTGGTTATCAGTTAGAGGGCAACTGAATTTGTACTGAGTTTCAGTTGAATACCTAGCACTAAAACTGTGGGACCTCTGCATGCTGTAGCTAACAGAAAAACAGAAGTATGAGCAATGATAATAGCAGTTCTTGAATTTATAGTGCTGTATTATAATTTTAAGAGGTAAAGTTATATTTAATTCTGTCTGGATAAGAAAGCAGTACTTTAGCTGTGGATATAACTATGGAAGTGTTTAAGGTAGGGACAAAGCTATTGGATTTCCATAAACTATTAAAGTGATTCCTGAGTTGTTATTCCGTAAGCCACCAAAAAAATGATAATGCATTTTACCAACAGTTTAAACTTTGGTACATTATGGTCCTCAATTTTTTTTTTCTGTTTAAAACTTACTTGTAATTATTTTTCTCCCTTAGACCATAAAAGTTCCTCCCAACAACTCATGGGGAGTTTTCCAGAATTTTCTGCATAGCTTGCCCAGTCCTTGGCCAGTTTTTTAATATCTCTAGATACCGAAGAGTCTCTTTTTGAAGATCACATATACAAAAATGTTCTGCAGGGCAACAAAGATATTCTTATGCAAAATATCAATAATCAGTAAGTTACGATTTATTTATTCACTATACACACACACACACATGCACTGACCACTTAATATAAAACAGATATTGTGCTTGACTCAAAGGATGTCCCCGATCAACTAATAAATAAAATGTCAATAAATAAAGTTTGAAAAATCCAATAATAAAAAAATGGCACAATGGTAACCCAGAATAAGGCATGATCGGGTATTTCTGGAAAACTGGGGAAAGTGATACTGAGGTGAGTCTTCCGTGCAGAATAAGGGATTTCCATACATTTCTGCTGGGAGACGGCACATGGAATAAGCACACGGAAACGGAGGGTAGCATGAGATGCATGGTTTATTTGAAGAATTGAGAAAATGGTATACAACTGAAGGAAAATAAGAGAAGTTCCTAAAAATATAGAGAGTATTATGGGTTGAATTGTATCCCCTAAAAATTCATATTTTGAAGTCCTAACTCCAGTAGCTCAGCAGGTGACCTTATTTGGAAATAGGGTCGTTGCAGATGTGATTAGTTAAGATGAAGCCATTAGGGTGGGGCCCTAACCTCATAAGACTGGCGTCCTTATAAAAAGGCGAATTTTGGACATAAAGACAGACATTCGCACAGGGAGAACGCCAGGGAGAATGTTCAGGAAACTATAGCAGAACACCGTGGACTGGGTGCTTGTAGACAACAGAAATTTATTCCTCGTGATTCTGAAATCTGGTAAGTCCAAGACAAAGGAGCCCACTACATCGTGTCAATAAATATTCTTTCCTACATACATATAAAGCGTGTGAGGGCCACGAGCACAGGGCAAGGTGGGAGAAGCCCTGCAGAGAACAGAGCTTGCTTCGAATTATGAGTCCCTTTGAAACCCGCACAGCTAAGGAAACCCAGGCTTCCTGATGTCCTTCTCTAGGCAGAGATTTGAAAGCAGTAGGGGAAGCCTAAGACTTCAACCTGGAGCTGCCCTGGGCAGGGACTGAGACTGTTTCACCTACTCTGTGTCTGAACAGTTCTGGCACGTGGCTCAGTGCCCAGCAGACACTTGCTGCAGGAGAAAGGGGATTCCATGAGCTACGTGAGGGGCCCCACCTGGTCGTGAAGAGCAGTGGAGATGGATCTCTGAGGGCTGGAAATAAGCTCAGAGAGGGTAATATAGCTGTTTTCTGAACAAGGGAGTTTGTGTTCAGTCTCTGAGAGGGTGGAAGGACTTAAAATGGGATTCAGTTATCTCTCAAGAACTTTCAGAGACTGAAGGAAGAATCTGATTATGAACATCACTTAAAATGGAAAAATAATACTGAAAGATCACTGACAACATATTCCTCTGCAATAGGACAGACAACTGAGAGCATACCCTATGTCTTAGCTCAGGAATAACTAAATCCTTAGATCCCTCTTTTGCTATGATTACAAACAAATTGAGATTCTTTTACTAGAACTGAAGACAAAAGTAATATCCAGAAAAATTCAATTGTATTTTAATTCCTTTTTTTGCAGTACCTTTGGAAAATATGCTAAGTAGTTATTAGGAAAAGGAGAAACCGCCATATTTATTTGACATACTGCTGTATATACAAAGGATACCCTCTCTGAGGCACAGACTAGGACAGTCTTCCTAATGCTTGTGCAAAGTAGGACAGCAGACTTCCCATTGAGGCATTTTATTTTGATGGACAGAGGGTAAAGGACTGGGGGATGTGTCCTCATCTGACACAGTTACACAACCCCTGGACAGTTCTTCTAGTCTTTGTGACAGCCCTGATGGAGTCTGACGCCACTGCACTCAGAGACGGTTTCCTTCATTTTTTGTTTTACATCCCAGTGTATATCGGAGTGCCCCCGTCATGTAGTGAATGCTTGCTAATGAATAATAAAATAATGCCTAAATTCACCAAAAATTCTGCTCCTTTTCTTGAGTTGCAATAATAGCAATGCTCAAAAACCAATTAGATATGTACACGTATAGATAACTGCTTCAAATATATAATATCCTATGAGTGTTGACCACAGGTCAGCCGGGTGGCCATGCCAAGTCATTTAAGTTATCAAATCCTTAGTTTCCTCAACTAATGGGAGAACTGGACAAAAAGACTGTAACTTACTTAAAGCTTCAAAAAGCTCAATGATTACATTCTCTCACTCCAGTTTGGACTTAGATTTGAAAGGATTTTAATCACCCTTCCTTTGTTCCTAATCTCCAGACTCTTTTTCAAGAGGCTCCGAGCACTGGTTTAAGGAAAATGATTTTTCTTTTTGAAGCATTTAGTGAAAAACATTGTGTTCCTTTCTAATTTATGAGAAAACACTTGAGGAGAGAGACTTGCCTTATATGAGTTATGAGACCAGGGTTCAGCCTGTACTTTCTTCCTTAGCTAAAATGAATTCCATTTTCTCCTTTTCAAGCTGAAGTATATCTTCTTTCTTGTATATCAATTTAATCTTTGTCCTTAAAATTAGGACCACCGAGAGAACACTTAGCTTGTCTTGTTCAAGTGCTGGACTAAACGTAAGCGTACATTTTCTTTGACATTCTACTCTACAGGCTTGAGGATGCTGGTTACTGGGAGCCAATAAAACAGCAAATCGTCACATCCCTTTTAGGGATCCATAATTGGGAGCGTTTGTTTTGATTCTCATTTTGCAAAGGACAGTTCCAATTAACTGGCTGACCTTACTTACGGAGGCTTGACATATATACTGAGTATGGTTTCTTATGCTTGACGTATTAGTTATAATCTATGCATGCCGAATCAAAATCTATATGGTAGAGCACAGTGAAAACCAGCTAGTAGTTTGGCTTTTGCTAAACCTTATTTAATATATTCCCACCTGAAAGCTCCGCCACTACCTACCTCCTTCTTGTTCACCAGTGCTTAAAAACTCTGCTTTGCCCATTTTCCCCTAGAAGACTCCAGAATATTGACTATGTCTTACCTGGGGAAGGGTATGATTGCTTTTCTACCTTATTTATTTTTAGTCCTGGAAGTGAATGCATCTCATTGGACAGATTCAAATAACAGATACCTATTAAAAATAGAAAAGGCAAGTCTTCCTTTGGCATCCCATTCCCTCCTCAACCTCTCCTACGGCACGACTGTCAAGTGCAAACTGACAATGGATTCTGTAATTTACATTAAATACACACACACCCCTGACTTGTGTGTCTCTGTTTGTTTTCTCTTCCTGACTATGTGGTTCACCCTACACTGACTTTCTGTAGCTTCTGTTTTTTCTTTAATATTTATACCCTGGAAATCATCCCATGTCAGAAACAGACATCTATCTCATGCTCTTTAATCACAAATATTCTCTGGTATGAATGAATGGATGTATCATAAGAAATATTTTCATTTCTTACTGATAGAAATTTACCATCCCAATATTTACTGTTAAAACATGCCACCATCTTTGGACATATATCTTATATACACACACATATTTTTCTGCTGAATATATTCATTCTTGGTTTTGGAAGTATTAGTATAGCCAAAAGGCTATACTAATTTATGCTCTTATCAATTGTATATTAGAGTATCTTTCTTTGCCCATTTCCTTGCCAACCCTGGATATTATTAACCTTTTAAATATTGTCAATCTAGTGGTGAAAAATACCATTTCACATTTTAAATTGCATTTGAGATTGATAGTGACGTTGCTGGTATTTTCACGTTTATGGGACATTTTTCTTTTCCTTTTGTAAATTACTATACACACACATATATATGAAATGTATTCTTCTAGTTCATTGGCTTTAAATTTTGTTCATGATATCTTTTGAGATATAGGCAGAACTATCAGTCATTTCCAAACTGGGGGATATTTTTTGTCTTATCTGAGAAATTTTTCCTGCTCCTAAATGGTTTTTTAAAGTCAGCTTATATTTTATATTAACTCATTAATTTATCTGGGCTTAATCTTTGAGTCTGGTATGACATAAATATCTAAATTAATTTTTCCCCTAATTTCCCCCAAATTAGTTATTACTAATTTTTTTGAGTAGTTTACCTTTTCTTTACCAATTTAAAATAGCAAATTTATAAAATATTCACATGCACATTTATATGAATGTGTTTCTTCACTTTCTACTGTCTTCCATTGATTTATGATCTATTAAGATAGTCCAAACATTTTAAATTAACATAATTTGATGTATGTTCTTATTTTTTTCAAAATATTCTTTCCAATATTCATAGATTTTTCTCTTCAGATAACTTTAAATCAAGCATATAAAATTCTATTAAGAAAATCCTTTGGGGATTTCGATGGTAGTTAAATAAGACTAATTTGAAAAATGTTTATACGTTACAAAATTGAACAAAAATTATGTAGATTTTAGATTATATATTGTTTTTACATAAATCTTTATATGGTTTTTCATAAAGATCTTATATGTTTCTTCATAAGTTTTTCCTAGGCATCTTATAGTTTTATTTTGTTTTTATTATTAGAAAATAGATTTTTACCACATTTTCATATTGACTGTTACTGACGTAAGGAAAGTTATTGGTTTATCTTAAATACAACAAACAGTAAAATTTTGTAATGGTTTTAATAGGTTTCTAGGTTATTCTTGATAATAATGAGACTCATTGTTTTTTTCTTTTTTCCCCCATTTTTTTTTTTTTTTTTTAAGGCTTGGTACGTTGGCCGTACCTAAGAACTAAGTTAAGAACTAGATGTGCAAGTAGACTATCTTGTTCTGTCCTCAAATGTAATGGTAATGCTTTTGATGTCTGTTCATTAATTATTATCCTTTATATGTTTTGTATAAATATACTTCATCAAATTATAAATTTCTATCAGATGTTGAATGGGTTAACAAAATGCAGTATATCCACGCAATGGAACTGTATTTGTCCATAAAAAGGAATGAAGTACTGATACATGGTACAACTTGGATAAACCCTGGAAAGATTATGCTAAGTGAAAGAAGCCAGTCACCAATGGCCATGTACTTTGTGATTCCATTTTTATGAAACGTTCAGTATAGGCAAATAAATAAGGACAGTTGCCTAGGGCTGGGAGGGGTAGGGGAAGAGGAGTAATGGTTAGTGGGTATGGGGTTTTCTTTGGGCTGATAAAAATGTTCCGAAACTAGATTATGGTGATAGTTGCTCAACTCTGTGAATGTAGTAGAATCCATTAAATTTTACATTGTAAGTGGGTGAATTTTTTTGGTACGTGAGTTTTATCTCTAAGAAGCTCTTCTTCGAAAAGAGGAAAGTGGAAGTGTACAGATGCATGGTGAGGTACATAGCTAAGCAGTTAAAGCAAAGAAGGCATCTTCTAGATGAGAAGACCAGAGTATGTTCTGCAGAGTGATTACGAGTTGGTCTGCTGAGGTGCAGGAAGGATGGGAATGGAGTTTCCGGCAGAGGAAACAACAGGTACAAAACCAGAGACACATGGCAGGTCTAGTGAATGGTGAGCGGGGTGTATGGAGACACGACCTATGGGGTGGTGAGAAGTGAAACTGGAGGGATAAGAAAGGACTAGATCATGAAGGGCTAACGCCATGCTTAGGAATTAGGACTTCATCCAGAAAGCCCTGACGAGATGTTAATTTAATGGTGGAACGGGACTTCCCTGGTGGAGGAGTGGTTAAGAATCCGCCTGCCAATGCAGGGGACATGGGTTCTAAACCTTGGTCCAGGAAGATCCCACAGTCCGCGGAGCAATTAAGCCCCTGTGCCACAACTACTGAGCCCGCGTGCCACAAATACTGCCCCTAGAGCCCATGCACTGCAATAAGAGAAGCCACCACAGTGCGAAGCCCACGCACCACAATGAAGAGTAGCTCCCACTCGCTGCAGCTAGAGAAAGCCCATGCACAGCAATGAAGACCCAACGCTGCCATCAAAAGAAATAAATTAAATAAACAAATTTAAAAAAATAAAGGTGGAAAATAACATGGTTAGATTTTTGTGACGTAGCATAGTCACTTTTGTAGTGGGACTGAAACTGGTATGGACAGGAACAAGGAGGCAGGTGAGAAGGCTGTGTGGTGATCCAGGAGGGGCTTGAATAAGGTCAGAGCCCAAAAGTCTTCAAATGGACAAGAGCTTCCATAGACACTCAGACCTCACTGTTGTCCATGTTAACGCCAATTCTTGACACCTGCAGTTCAACCAAATTGGAAAACTCTTGGTTACATTCAAATACAAAGGGCATAGTTTTGGAGATTCAAGACCTAAAGATTCTACTTCCATATCTGAGGTTCACTGTCCCCCAATTAAGGACATAGAGGTAGTTATCATCCACCACACAAGACAACCCAAGTTAGATGTGTCATCTGAGATAAACTCACTTCCACCAAGAGACTGACCCAGCTAATTACAAACTCATTCCATCACACATACCTAAGCTTCAAATGGAAAGTCAAGTCAAGCTTTGCTGACTCTCAACTGTTTAGTCAAATATTTCAGGTTCTACTGAGTTTTGTCATTATCAAGTGTGGATTTTTATATTCTAACTTTCAAAATATAAAGTGTTATTCTGAAAAGGTTTATTCTGAAGCTATCCAGACACCAATTATAACCTGTATTGACCGTGGCATTGAGCCTAATGAGCCCGTTCTCAAGGATACAGAGGGGACAAAAGGATGACATGCCCAGGGGCCTCGAGAGCCAGATGGATGATTTGATTCTCATTAACTGACTATTTGTGGTGTTTCAAAATAGCTGTTACGCTCATAAGGGGACAAAGTTCTATTGGCGATTGACCCGTCATCATTTTAGTGAAACTACAAGTGGAGAAAAGTGTTATGCCAGCTGAATTAATGCAGCATCTTCCCCTAATTTGTACTTTATCCAATCAGTCATTAATGTGTGTGAGTTAATAAATGCCATGATCCTCACTTTACAGACTAGGTAGTAATAAGTAATTTGTAGAAAATTAGTGATAGGACAAAGACTTCATAATTTTCAATGATAGTGAACTCACTACCATTTTCCTTGGACAGCTCAATTGCTGGCAACATTTGTTACACTCCTCTCTATTCCCTATACCTTGATTTGTTTCTTAGGGTTACTCAAAACTAAATGAAACATTCTTCAAATATTTGGACACAGTTGATGTGTTTTATCTGTTCTTCTCTTCCTTAGGCTACACAACCCCAGGGAGATCTGTCATGTTCTTTGTGACATGATTCACAGATCCCTGCCATCTGCCTTTGGGCGCATCTTTGTTTGCCAATACCCTTCATAAAATGTACGTCTGAGAACTGAACATAATGCAGTAGACAAAATAAAATAAAAATGAGTAATCTCAATTGTAGTATATTTTTCAGCTCAGCTCGAAGCACATCTCTTTTAGTCAATCCCCAGTGGGTTAAAACAGTACTACCCACGTGCTCAATGTCAGGTTAGCAGTGAGTTCTTACTAATTTGTTCAGTTAGTGCCTTACCTTGAAGGGCTGACTCTTTCTGTTTCCCGGGACAGCCGGCATCCTGAGTCATGGCCACAATCCTCATTTGAGTATAGTGCGATTTCTCAAGTAACTCTTCTCAAGCAGAGGTCTGGCCATTCTCAGAAAGCGTTAACAAACTCATAAAGGCCCTTGCAATTATATTTCTTACATGTTGAGTGCAGTCTGACCCATGAGCTCTCGTAATTATCTAAATATTACAGAACAAGGTGTCATTGAAGCATTTATATCACAATGTAAGGTGACCTGAGGACATGCATGACTGTAGGGGCTTTGGTTATAAGAATGAGAAAAAAATCAGAGATATCATATAAAAAGGGAATTAATAACTCTTACGGAGAACAAAGACTCAAAGAAAATTTCACCGACTCCACATTTCCCTAGGTGGTTCAATCTTAGATTCCTTCATGTCCTTGACAATGTCTATCCCAGTACAATAGGTAGATTGGATGGAATTGAAGGAGAGAATCAATTTTATTGATAGGACAAGGTAAATGCTCAATCAATATTTTCTGAATTTAAATTTATGACCAGATCAACCACTTACAGCTACATATATAAATTTTCTTTAGAGTAAGTTCACATAAACCGTGAGGATATGGAAGGAGTACTGGTTGAAATCATGGGCCTTGAATGTGAGGGTCTTGGCTTTATAAACTAATCTGACTATTGTGCATATATATTACCCTACGTCTCTAAGCCTTATATTATCTTTCCGTAAAATGAGGCTAATAAACCTCCCTTATTTAAGTTGCTATGGGGATTAAGTGAGTGAAATGATTTAGCAAAAGAGCCAAAAGCTTGGCAATAGAAAATGTTCAATAAATCATAGTTAATATTATGTGTGATAAATTTGCAAATAGCCAATCTGTTTGGCCATTTGTATTTAGCCTGGAATTCTACAAAAAGTCTCCTATTCTATTCATCAAAAGATGTTTCTCTATGCCCCTGTGCTGTGTTTCATGCTTCTTTGCCTTGTAATGTAGTTTCTTTTTTGTAGGAATAAGGCCTTTTTTATCACTACTGAATCTGAAAAAATGTGAAACCATCTTTTGCTTCTAAAAGCTAGGAAACAGTTCTTATACTGTGATAGAAGCATTTCCGTGCCCATAGTTTGATACACAGTAGGAATCTGTGGGCCCTGATGCACAGCCGGGAGGGACCCACACCATCACAGGTTCTAGCAAGTGCAGCCTAGCATCTGTTTCGTCAAGCCTTGTCAAGGAATAAAGAATTCCATACGGATGGGATACCAAGAAAATGGAGGACTACCTTTCTCAGAGTTCAGAATTCGTTATCTTTCCCCAGGTTCTCATAGCTGGATAATAAATACAGACAGAATCAGAACACTGATTTCTTATAGGAAAAAAAAATTAAAAGAAAAAACCTGTTTGAGTCCTATTTGAAATAAAACATAAGTGAATAATCTCTTAGGATCCTTCCAGCAATGAGCAAAGGAAGGAAGCCTCCAACATGCACGTCAGTGTGAGTTGCTATGATCACACATGGTCTCCCATTCGCTGCAAGAGCAGTTTAACAGCTCTGTTGTTTTACCCCTGCTGTTTTTCACATTAACTAGAAATCTGGTCTTTAGACATTGAACAAGTTGAGGCCACCTAATTTCTTCTATGTTAGTAGAAATTCATGGTTTGGTGAGTCAAAGTTAGCAGAAATTCATGGTTTGGTGAGTCAAGGTTAGCAGAAGAAATGCTTTACACAAATTGGACATGTGAAAACTTGGATGCATTCTTTTTCATTTTAAGGGCTCATTGGAAATATTTCCTAACCCAATGTTCTTACAATAATATTTTTAAAGAATGAATTCCATCTTTGATGAAAAGGACAGTGAATATTTTTCTTACTACTTGCTTAAATTACTTATTAATATTAGACTTTATGAATTTAAATTGTACTTCCTGGTTCTTTATTTCAAAAATAATTATTTTGTTAACAAGCATGTTAGCTTGTTAGTATTTATTTAAAATAAATACTATGTTATTTATGCTAGCATTTATTTAAAATAAATATTATTCAATATGAGTGTACAAAGGCATGCAGAGGAAATTACTATACAAAATACAGAGTATTTAATAAATATAAAAACTAATTTCTTATAAATGAATGTGATTTGTGGGCAAAGTAAAAGAAAAATCATTAAAATACATTAAAAAAATCTACCCTGGGGATTCCGAATCAGATGCAGAAGTTATTACTAATAAATATTAATGCCTATGTACAAATATAAGGATATTGCAAAATCATTGTATCATTTGACTATGCTTTGGGGTATTCTTGCCTTTGTTTTCTTTACTATTTCAAGTCCTAATCATTTCAAAAGGACTGGTTCTTCCGTAAATATAAGTGAAAGTGAAAAGCATCACTTTGTTTTGTAGTTTCAGAAATTCCATTCACTGTCAACAAAGTTAATGACTTCACATAGAATATCCTGTACTCATTCATTCTGCTTTATTAACTCTCATTAGAAAGTGACATGTGAATATGCCAGATGCCTAATACAATTCCTGAGGCTTGCTAGGCACCCAAATATTTTTATAGCAACTAAATACATGGTCATGAGTAAACTTTCTTCTTTCATAAAGACCTAAAATATTAAAGACATAAATGGACTTTTACATCTTCTTTACACAACTTTATAGTTTTGTGAAAGAATAAATTAATTTTTTAACTCATTTAAGTTTATTGCATTTTAGAAGTTTGCAAAACCTATTTGCCTGGCCAGGGAGGGGCTATTGCAATTTGCAAATCTGTTTCCAAGTCTTAGTAGCAATTAAGAATTTTGTTTTTCATGTGCATGCTGAGATGTGGAAAGACAATGATAAAACTCTTGGATTTGCAGAAAAGCAGAATCTTTGAACAGGAAAGGACACACATACATACATAAATATATATATATATATATATATATATATATATATATATATATATATATATATATATATATACACCTTTGCTAACCTGCCAGAAGATCCTGTGCTCTCCTGGCCATGTGTTACCTCCGTATTCGTTGATGCTAGACAAAAAAGGACTGGACTAAGAACAAATCTCAAAGAGGTAAAGATCTGTCAGTCATTTTTCTTCTTGCTTGTTAGACTTTCCTTGCTTGTGATATAAGCCATACAGTTTATTCTAGGGGTGGAAGGATAGTTTAATGTTAGAAAAGCTTCGTTCTTCAACACATTTATATATTAAAGTTGGAAAACATTTCAATGGATCCAGAAGAAGTTTAGGACAACATTCATAACCTATTCATGATTTAAAAATCTCTAAGCAAGAAGGAAATATAAGGAAATTTCCTTAATCTGATAAAAGTTATCTACCAGTAAACATCAGTCCCAGTGGTGACAAATTAGAAACACTCCCTTTAACATTAGGAGCAGGACGATTATGAACTATCAGCTCTAACATGGTGCATTGTACTTGAGGTGTTAGCCTGTGCGGTTCTGACTTAGGGATGAACAAATCTAACAATGGAATGGAATTGTGCCCTGCCGGTGAGTGTGTAAAATGGTGCAGCTGCTACAGAGAACAGTACAACCGTTCCTCAAAAACTTAAACCTAGAGTTAACATATAATCTAGAAGTTCCGCTTCCAGGTATATACCCAAAAGAACTGAAAGCAGGAACTCAAACAGATATTTGTATACCAACATTTACAGCAGCATTAGTCACAAGAGCCAAAAAGTGGAAACAACCCAAATATCCATTGACAGATGAACGAATAAATGAAGTGTGGCCTATACATACAATAGAATATTATACAGCCTTAAAAAGAAATGAAATTCTGACACATGACGCAGCATGGAGGAACCCTGAAGATATTATGCTAAAGTGAAATAAGCCAGCTCCCAAAAGAACAGATATTGTGCGATTCCACTTACATGAGGCACACAGAGTAGTCAAAATCATAGAGACAGAAAACAGAATGGTGGTTGCCAGGGGCCGGGAGAAAGGAATCGGGGGTGGGATCATTGCTTAATGCGTGTAGAGTTTCAATTCGGGAAGATGAAAAAGTTCTGAAGGCTGATGGTGGTGTTGGTTGCACCACGATGTGAATGCACTTAATTCTACTGAACTGTATACCTAAGGGTGGTTAAAATGGTAAATTTTATATTATGTGTATTTTTCTATAATAAAAAATCTTTCGTAGATACAAGTTCCCCAGTGATTTTAACTCACAGCAGTTTCGAGAACTACTGGATTGGAATAAATGGCCTTGACAGTTTAGAATGAATAAATTTGGCACTTTATGCCATCTGCAGCCGCATGAATGGACCTAGAGACTGTCATACTGAGCGAAGTAAGTCAGCAAGGGAAAGACAAATACCATATGATATCACTTATATGCGGAATCTAAAATAGGACACAAATGAACTTATCTGCAAAACAGAAACAGACTCACAGACATAGAGAACAGACTGGTGATTGCCAAGGTGGGAAGGAGGTGGGGTGGGGGATGAACTGGGAGTGTGGGGTGAGCAGATGCAAACTAGTATATATAGAATGGATAAACAATGAGGTCCTACCGTATAGCACAGGGAACTATATTCAATATCTTGTGATAAACCATCATGGAAAAGAATATGAAAAAGAATATATATGTATGTATAACTGAATCACTTTGCTATACAGCAGAAATTAAAACAACATTGTAAGTCAACTATACTTCAATAAAAATAAATACATAAAAATAAATTTCACAGTTTTAGTCTCCTAAAAAGTAGACTTTTATCAGAAAATTTATCTTCAAAAGTCTTTTGTTAGCTAAAAACAAAACATATTTGTATTATTGGATGGGCTCAGAGACCCTTAGGAAGACATACACGTACTAACAGAGGCAAGACAAAAAGGTCTTCAGGCCCCCACCCAGACACACACAAACACACTCTTTGTAACTGAGTACCTCTGGACTAACTACAGAGCACACGTAAGTGATCCTCTCTTGTCAATATGGAAACTGATTGTTTCAAATTAGCCAAACAGCTTCTGCAAGGGGCACCTGGCTGAATTCCCAAACATGAGCTTTAGTATCTTAGTCTTCATAATCTTGAAAATGACATTAGACCCTTCGTCATGACTCAGTGTTTTTATAAAAACCTCCTCTTAAACCTTGAAATTCAAGTTTCATATGACAGTGAAGATGTGGGTCCTGCCTTTCATAAATGTTCTGCTTCTATGGGAGAAACGAACTCAGCTTGACGTCCTGCATCAGGGGAAAGGCACGTGACTTAGCAGAACATGAACCAGATTGGGAGAAAATAGACATGGGTTCTCCTTCTGACTCTGCCATCAGCTTCTGGGTAAACCTGGGCCTGTCACTGAAGCTTCCTTGTCCTTAGTTTTCTCATCTGTCCCAAAAGAGGGTGATGCTAGAGGAGTGTTTCCCAAACTCCCATTGTCTGAGTCTCCATCACCTTTATGACTTTTGCCAGAGATACATTCTACCTGCAGTATTATTGACTTAAAAACTTTCTTTATATTGATCCACTCTGCTTTAGTCTATTTTTAATAAAATTTTAATGGTTTCTGTAAATATATAATCAGTATAATATCTTATAAATAGATAGTGACTGCAAAATACATATTTTCAAGCAGGCAGTGTGAATAAACTCCAGTCAGATTCTCTTGTCTGACAAAAGCTCTGAGCAGAAACCTTTATTTCTCTTGATGAAAAAGAGAAATGACAAATTTCAGAGCTATGTTAAGGACAGGCTAGCACAAGTACAATTTTTCTTTTATCTTATGAGGAAGATTAAAAGAGAATTGCAAAGGGAATTTTCTTTTTTTCTCCCTATGGGAGTCACGTAAGTTTAAAATAGTAGTTCATGTTTCATGCTTTGGGGAACACTATACTGGATAGTGATTAAGGGTTTGTCCAACTCTGATGTTCTATCATCACCCTGTGACTCTGGGTCAGGCGAAAGAAATAGAAGAGAATGAAATATCCTCACAGGACAGGAAGGATCTGCCCTCACCCCATCACCATTACCTATTGTTTATGATTCAAGCAGAGGCAACAAGTTTCGTAATTTAGAAAGAGAGAGATCACGTAGCTATGCAAGAGATACGTTAAGTCTCAGGGCAGAAAAAAAGATTCTGAGAAACAGAATGTATGTTGAGCAGTGGTAAATGGTATATGGAATTAGGCCATCTTCATGGTGGTCTACAGCCGATGCATTGTTCATGAGGCTGGCTGAACGAATACATGTTTTGTGGCTGTCTGAAGTCTCTCTTGTTTAGGAGAAGAGTTACTTTTTCTTTATTTCACACTCTATTGATCTCTCAAAGGTAAGACATCAAAGTCATTCACACAACTAAATGGGCAGCAGTTGCCATCTTACAATATTCTTCAGAGGTTATAAATGTAATGCGCTGGCTATTAAACCTGCCAAATTTCCACTCACCCATCTCTCAGCCCTGTGTCATGCATGGCACTGGAAAAGTCAAGCTTCCTCAGGCTGGTGCTGTTTCGTGTAAAGCCCCTATTCATGCTGTTCGATACTTACTGCCTTCTGGAAACTGCAGCCAGTTTGTAGATCTGCATGAAATAACAAGCTGATTTCTTTATCAGGCACCATCTTAAGGAAATCTCATTATTTACCTTATTTAAACCATAAAATGTATATTGGATTTCAACCTGACCTTTCTTACCTATGAGTAAAACTAAGGCGATATCTGTCATGGAAAGTAATTCTGCCTTTATTAAATGACAATAAACATTGCAACTGTTCAGTTCTCTCATCTGAGGCTCTGGTCTGGATATTGCTCAGGGGAAAAAAAAATCAATCATGTATCTTAAAAATTCTGGGGGAAGACGTGCTATTTTCCAGGTATAATATCTATGTTGTTTAGCATTTTCTGGAAATCAAAATGCTCCAAAACGAGACGGATTTTAGAATTATTTGTTTCAACTTAAAATCTGTACTACCAGAGTGATCCTTCTTTTAGACTTGAATGTCAGCCTCACCTTATTTTGACTCTCAATCGTTTGTTTTCTCAAATGCTAAGTTATGATCTGGTTATATAACATTTCAAATAAAAAAGGCACTGAGTGAAAGGGGTTATAAGGAACTGATGGAGAAATATGAGCTGGAAAAATTAATAAATGGAAGGAAAATAAAAGAGAAATATATTACCCATGGGGGGAAAATCTTAGAGAAAGATATGACTCTATGACTCTCTCTCTCTCTCTCTCTCTCTCTCTCTCTCTCTCTATATATATATATATATATATATATATATATATATATATATATATATATATATATATATACCTGTTTTCTAAAGGGATTAGTGGCTTTTGCTTGAACCACTATTTTAATTGATCACCACTCCACCACACAGCTGGGAGAATGAGTAGTAATAGTGAGAAAGGCTAGGCAGAGAGACCAAGTTATCCATGCATAAGGTCAGTGCTGCTTTCTTTTTTGAACCCAACTCATTCAACTGTTGTAACAATCAAATAGTATAATGTGCATGCAAGTATTTTGTCAACTGTAAATGTGGTATGATTTCTTCTTTTGTTATTATCCCCCAAATTATGGAATTTGGTTCATCTACTAAGCATGGAAAGGACTCCTTTGGTTGTTGAGAGGTAGGCAGCTCGAGCCCTGCAGACAGTCTTAGACCTTAGTTTCTACTTAATTAACAGACCTCCTGTTAAATATGACCCAGGCATCTGCCTTAGATTATCTAGTAAATAGAAAACCTCTGACTCTACCCGTAGCATCCAACAGATGAGACGTGAGGATTACCAGGGGACTTAGGAAATCAGGAGCTTAGAAACACTGGAGTAGGCCATGAAAAGATCTCTAGGAACACAGAAAACAATATTAAGCAGTTATAGCTTATTTTTACTAACTAGAAAATCAAGAAGCTGGAAACAAGTGAGATGCCTCCTCCTCATAACCTTCTTTAAGTGAATCCAAGACATCTATCCCTCAGTGTTTATATCATCTTGACAATGATATACTTATTCATAAGTGTGTTAAATGACATGACCAGTAAATTTCAAATTACCAGAGTAAATTAAAAATGTCCTTTCAGTTATAGTAACTTTGACTCAATTTTCTTTTGTTTTTTTAGATTTACTAATTTATTTTCAAAAATCAGTAAGCATCCCTCACATATCATTGGTGTAATTTAAAATTTTAATGAGTAATGTGTTTTCTTTGGGCACATGTAAATAGTCTGCATAATTTCCAATTAGACTTGAATTTATAATGTTTATGGATGTTTGCAGAATGTAAACTAATTAGCATAGTCACTCAAGTTTTACCAGATTAGAAATGATACCTTCAAAACTTTTTGAGCTTTCATAAAAGTACTCTTTCCTACCTAATTAAAAAAATATCCAAAGATCTATAACTTTCTATATTAGATAATGGGATATTAGACAATTGAGATCAATTCTTCCCTGTAAAACCCATTGAAAAATAGGAATAAAATACCTATTTTAAAATTTTCATAAAAACATTGAATATATGATAAAAGAAGGAATTACAAAAGAGAGGGGGAAAAAAGAAAGTGGAATAAAATAGAATGCAGAGAGATAAAGGTGCACAAAATCTTTAGTCCTGAGGGCATTTCAAATGGGGGTAGGGATTAGTAGAACATTTACCAGCTTAGAGTAGAGCAGGACAGAAAACAGAGTGGACAGGGTAAGAGAAGACTTTCCCTACAGTAATATAAGATCCTAAAATGTTATTTCCCAGGGTTAGGGTGAACCAGATGTGGACAGACCACAGGAATTACAGCCAAGGTCAAATCTATCATTCTCAAGCCTTCAGCTTGGTTGATAGGGGACCAAATCTCCAGGCAAAAAGCAGATACAAATCTTCTCTGGAGAAAAAATATCATCATTTTAAAGCCCAAGTTGTTCCCATAAATTATATTTCAAATATTCTCTTCAAGATAACAATAATAGGGCTTCCCTGGTGGCGCAGTGGTTGAGAGTCCGCCTGCCGATGCAGGCGGCACGGGTTTGTGCCCCGGTCCAGGAGGATCCCACATGCCGTGGAGCGTCTGGGCCCGTAGGCCATGGTCGCTGAGCCTGCGTGTCTGGAGCCTGTGCTCCGCAACGGGAGAGGCCACTACAGTGGGGGGCCCGCGTACCGCAAAAAAAAAAAAAAAAAAAAAGATAACAATAATAAGGCACAAGAGGAAAATCCACGAGTGAGAAAGAGCAGAAACAGAAAAGGACTTGATAATCTTGAAGAATTGAGATTACTAGATTCAGACGGCAAAATACCTATGCTGATTATGTACAAGGAAATAAAACACAAGCTGCAAGATATTTGCCGAGAAAAGAAAGTGATAAAGAGGAACACGATAGATTAGAAAAAGAATAAAGTGGAACTGTTAGAAAAAATTCAAGGGGAAACTTCAGCTTCTGCCCAAGATGTAGTAACAGAGACTGGATTTACCCTCTTACCTTAAACAACAAGAGATGAAATATATTAAAACATTCAGTGGGGGGGTATGTTTAAGAGACTCGACACAGCTGATGAGAGAGTTAGTGAGATGGAAGGTAAGTGTGAATGAACTCTCCAAAGTTCAATAAGGAGACATGAAACGATACGATACAGAAAAGAAGGTAAGACATGTATGTAAGAGAAGGATATGTTTACTCAGAATCCTGGAAGGAGAGTAGAGAGAAAATAAATTACAAGAATTCCTTTTACACTTCTGTCAAAATGAGTTGATCATACTTGTGTGGGGCTATTTCTTGTTTATTTTGTTTCCTTGATCCATGTGTCTTTCCCTCCACCTACATTGTCTTAATTACTGTAACTATATATTTGACCTTTAATCAGGGTCTTCCTACTTCACTCATCTTTTTCAAGATTAGCTTTAGCTATTCTAAGATCTGTTCCTTTCATATAAACTTTATGTTAAACTTATCTGTGACTACAACAAAATCCTTGCTGGATTTTTGAAAGGAATGACACTAAGCCTATAGATCAATTTGAGGAGAATTTACATCTTTACTATGTTGAGTCTTCTTATTCGTGAACATGATGTGTCTCTTCATTTGTTTAGATCTTCTTCGATTTCTTTCATCAGTTCTGTGGTTTTCATCACACAAAACAGTGCATCCTATACATGTTTTATCAGATTTACAACAAAGTATTTCATTTTCTTTGGCGTGATTGTAAATGGTATTAAGTATTAATTTTGGTTTCCACATGTTCATTGTTGTATACAGAAATGCAGTTGATTTTTGTGTGTTGATCTTAAATCCTGCAAACTTGTTAAACTCACTTATCAGTTCTGGAAGTGTTTCTTTAAATGTAGATTCCTTGAAATTTTCTATATAGACAATTGTGCAGTTGGTAAATAGGGTTAGTTTTATTTCTTCCATTCCAATTGGTAGGACTTTACTTTCTTTTTCTTGCCTTACTGTAGTGACTAGGATTTCTAGTATTATTCTGAATAAGAGTGGTGAAAACAGACAACCTTACTTTCTTCTGGCATTAGAGGAAAACATTCACTCTATTATCATTAAGTGTGATGTCAGCTGTAGGTTTTTTGTAGATGTTCTTTATCAAGTTGATGAAGTGCCCTCTATTCCTTTATTAATGAGTGTTTTTATCATTAATGAAAATCGGATTTTGTCAAATGCTTTTTCTATGTCAAATGATACGATCATTTGATTTTTCTTTTTTAGCTTGTTGTTATGGTGTATTACATTGATTGTGGTATGTAATTCTTTTATGCACTGCTGAATGCAATTTGCTAATATTTGTTGAGGATTTTTATATCTAAATTCATGAGAAATATGGATCTGTAGTTTTCTTTTTTGGTGTGAGCTTTGTCAAGTTTTGGTATTGGGATAATAAATACTAGCCTCTAAAATGAGCTGGGAAGTGTTTCGTCCTTTTCTATTTCCTGCCACTCTATTTGTAAGAGATTTTGTAAATTTGGTGTTAATTCTTCATGGGATTGCCAACTAGCCTTTTTTTTTTTTTTTTTTTTTTTTGGTATGTGGGCCTCACACTGTTGTGGCCTCTCCTGTTGCGGAGCACAGGCTCTGGAAGCACAGGCTCAGTGGCCATGGCTCACAGGCCCAGCCTCTCCACGGCATGTGGGATCTTCCTGGATCGGGACATGAACCCGTGTCCCCTGCATTGGCAGGCGGATTCTCAACCACTGAGCCACCAGGGAAGCCCCCAACTAGCCATTTTTGACACTGCTTTTTTCAGTTTCCTGATGATGGATGGATGGATATGGAGGTTTAACTGAACATATTCCTTGCTTACACCAGGGGTGGGGTGTAGAGGGTACCCTAACTTGCACCACCAAATTCAGGAATGTATGTACCCTCAAATGTAGTATCATACAGAATAGTTCCTCTGCCCTCAAAGTCCTCTGTCCCTGCCTGTTCTTTGCTCCCTTCCTCCTAACTCCCAGCAACCAGTGATCTTTTACTGTCTCCATAGTTTTGCCATTACTAGTCTCTAAGAAATTTAAAGACACAGTCTAAGGACTCAAGAAGCACTGCAAAACTGTCACAAAGGGAGTGGTTTAGCTCTTCTCTAAAGCCAGTAGTATCATAGAAAACAGCCCCAGACCTCCATCTTCATCTGTGAAGGACCGTCCATGGACAGGATCTCCATCCACAGAGGTTCAGGCTCTTTCTCCTGCTAAGTGATTCAAATGCCTAGTCTTTAGTTTAATCCCTCTTTTTTTTGGACATCAGAGAAATTGAGTCAGTGAACCAACTCTCTTCTGACACTTGGTGCTCCAAGTCCCCTGAAATGAGATGTTTCATGTCAAAAATGACCTCACAGCCAGCTCCCTCGGAGGCAGGAAGCTTTCAAGGGAAAAGAAAGAGATGTGAGGGAGTCTCAGTTGACTTTCTGTTGACTTTCCAGGAGGGTCAGGCTACGTGCTAGGCTTTCCCGTGGTGCAAGCTCTGTACTGTAGTTCCACACACCGAATTTCTGCTATGAGGCTGCATCCTTGCATCCCGCTGGGCTACGCGCCAGGGTGAAGCGGCCTCTGTGGTCAGGAGCTGTCATAACGCTCCCTGCAGGAACCAGATCAGGGTGTCCTTCACGGCCACCCCAAGGCTGCAGGGCAGCTCTCCTTCTCCGTCTTGGGCAAACTCCCTTTACATCAGCAGCCTTTGGAAGGGAGGCCTTCTCCCCAGGGATCCAATCTTAGACGTCTTCTAAAGCCGGGAATTCGAGACTCTGCCTTCTTCCACTTAGCTTAGCGCTTTTGAGAGCCATCCAAGTTGTGGGGTTCAGTAGTTCACTCCTTTTAATTACTGAGCACTGCTCAATTGTACGGATGTACCAGTTTGTTTATCCATTCCCCGTCGAAGGACGTTTGGGTTGTGTCTGGTTTGAGCAATTATGGATAGAACAGCGATGGACATTCACACACAGGTTTCTGTGTGAACCTGTTTGCATCTCTCTAGGGTAGATACCTACCAGTGGGATTGCTGGGTCCTACGGTGTGCAGGAAAGCGTCACTTCTCCTCCTGTGTTTTTCCTTCACTATTCACACAAAACACTTCACTTCTCAGTCTTCCGGCCACAAAATGTGGCCAGGGGGCTTCCCCCACCAAGCAATTCTGAGACACCAAGCTGAGCATCCTACAATTTAACTCAGTTCCGACATAACCTACCTGAAGATAGTGTCAGATCCCACCAGTTAAGGGCTCAGTCCCACAAGACAGCCTCTCCCCCCATTTCAGATGCCAGCTACAAATCTGGGTTGTTTCCTGTGCTTCTGATTAATGGACTACACACGGGAGGTTCCCAGGGTCCTCTCCTTGGGTTCCATCACTTGGCTAGAGAGGCTCACGGAACTCAGGAAGATTGTTTACTTACTGTTTACTGGTTTATTATGAAAGGATATGATAAAAGGTACAGATAACGACCAGATGGGAGAGAGGCAGAGGGCAAGGTATGTGGGAAGGGGTGTGGACCCTCCAAGCTCACCCTGAGCCCGCCATCCTCCCAGCACCTCCACGAGTTCAACATGGACACTTCCCAAACCCCATAGGACTGGGACTTTTATGGAGGCGTCATTGCATAGCTATGATCAATTACTAACTCCATTTCCAGCCCCTCTTCGCTCTCTGGAGGACGGGAGGTGGGGCTGAAAATTCCACCCTTCTAATCCTGGCATGGCCTTTCTGGTGATCACCTCCTATACAGAAGCCCACCCAGAGTCACCTCATTAGAACAGAAGACACTCCCTTCACCCAGGAAATTGCAAGGTTCTTAGGAGCTCCGTACCGGAAACTGGGGGCAGGGATCAAGATATATATTTCCTATTACGTCACGTAAGGTAACTGTGGGGAGATAGCACAAGGAAGTCCTCTGTGTGATGGAACTGTTCTGCATCCTGATCTAGGTGGTGGTTACACAAATACATAACTCTTTTAAAAGTCACAGAGCTAGACACAAAAGAATCAACTGAACCGTGTGTTAATCTAAAAAATAAAATAAAAGATTTCCCATACTGGCATTAAAAAAAAAATAACAAAGCCAGGAATTTGGAGTTTTTGTCTGTCCTTTCACTCATACAGAGAGCTTCTGGGTAGAAAGAGTACAAACCATTGATGTCTATGCGAATGGCCAACCCAGTGCTCCCAAAAGAAGCTCAAAAACTTTCTGCAGAGAAGGTAGGAGGGCTGCCGGACCAGTTCTGGGTGGGAGGGGAAGGATGTAACCATCTTGACTTTTATGCCTTTCCATCAGAGGTTTATGCCAGGGCTGGATTTGCGTGTGCAGTGCCTGCATCTTTTATTAAATAGGATCATCCCATGTGGGCTGGAGAGAGGTGCTTCCTTACATGTTTGCCAGGAAAGAACAGCTGGCAGCACAGGGCCCTGCTGTTTAATTTAACAAGTATTTCTGGTGTGTGCTGCATTAGTTTCCTGTGGCTATTGTAAGAAAGTAGCACAAACTTGTAAATGGAACTTTATTCTCTCACAATTCTGGAGTCCAGCCATCCAAAATCAGTGTCACTGGGCCACCATCAAGGTGCTGGCAGGACCGTCCGGCCTCCCGAGGCCCCGGGGAAGAGTCCGGCATCCCATGGCTTTTGGCCACATCACTCCAATCTCTGTTTCATGTCACGTGGCCTTTTCCTCTGCAAATCTTTCTCTGCCTCCCCTTTTTTTAAAAAAATTTTTATTGGAGTAGAGTTGCTTTACAATGTTGTGTTAGTTTCCGCTGTGCAGCAAAGTGAATCAGCTATACGTGTACATATATCCCCTCCTTTTTGGATTTCCTTCCCATTTAGGTCATCACAGAGCACTGAGTAGAGTTCCCTGTGCTATACAGTAGGTTCTCATTAGTTATCAATTGATATTTTATACATAGTACTCTATATATGTCAATACCAATCTTCCAATCCATCCCACCTCTCCTTTCTCCCCTTGGCATCTGTACATTTGTTTTCTATGTCTATGTCTCTATTTCTGCTTTGCAGATAGGTTCATCGGTACCATTTTTCTAGATTCCACATATATGTGTTAATATACGATATTTGTTTTTCTCTTCCTAACTTACTTCACTCTGTATGACACTGTCTAGTTCCATCCACGTCTCTGCAAATGGCAGAATTTCATTCTTTTTATGGCTGAGTAATATTACATCGTATATATATACCACATCTTATTCTTATAAAGATGTATCCCATTTAGGGCCTGTCTGGATAATCCAAGATAATCTCTCCATCTCAAGATCATTAATTTAATCACATCTGCAAAGTCCTTTTTTTGGCCAGTTTCTCCTCAAAATGCAAGAGTTTATTTTTCACTCTTGCTTCATTGCTATTGGTCTATTAACAACTGAAATGCAGTTTCATGCCATTTTTCAACTTCACTGAAACCGTATTTGAAGCTTCTTAATGTCTTTTCAAAAGCCCCAAGTTAATATAGCTCTTGTATCGTTTATTGCATCTGAGCAAGAAACCTCTGCACAGAAAAAGGTCAGGCTTTCTCTTTCCCCGAGACTGAACCTTGCTATTAAATCAAATACTTGTCTACATTCGGGACCTGAGCAGAGCCTGCATATACGAGTCGCTATCAGAGCTGGAGCCATGCGTCGCCGGAACACACTGGCAGGGAAATCGATCACCTCGAGAAAGTAATACTGTATGTGGTTGTTAATATATAAACACATATATGAAAGGGAGATAAGTAAAGGAGAGGCACTGTTGCCAGCGGCAGACAGTCCCCGTCTGTTTCTCCGGCCTTCTGACACCGACCGCGAGCCCCCTCCTTCCCCTGCGCCAGGCTCCTTGAGAAGCAAGCTTGTCAGAGCCTCTGCTGGCACCGTCCCGCTGCTCTCGGACAGGCAGAGAGAGGCTGGCTGTAAGTCCCGAGTCGTCATCTCCAAGGCCGTGTCTGGGAACTCTCACCCCTTTTAGTATTTGGCACCATCATTGCCAAGGTCGCTGTTGTGGCCAAACGATCGGGGCTCGCTCGCGTCAGGTACGTGCACGTGGAATGTGCAGTGTCTCTACCAACCCTGATGCCCGGAGGAGCCCTTTACGGGACAGGATGGCCAGCAGCCGGGAAGCAGAAGCTTGAGGCCTGAGAGAGCCTGGCTGCCCCCGCGTGCTCTGACCGATGAGACGGTTTCTTCCTTCAGTCACTTCTGTAAACGTCCTCTTTGAAGTCGGATTCCTTTCACTTTCCTCCAGAAATGACACAGCAGAAGGTACTGCTCACTCCTCATTCCGTTCGTAAATTGAGTGCTTCTGGGAAAATTTTCCATATAAATGTTATCCTTATAAAATAGAAACCAGAGACCCCGTAAACAAGCTACGCACTGCCGCCACCTCGCCGAGGGACCCTAGAGTCATTCACCCTCTCCGGGGAATTGGATTTCTAGGGGTACCTAATTCCGTGCTCTCTAATCACCTGCTTCCTGCTCTAACCACTGGGTTCCAAGTCATGAAGGCAAATGTCCCACCCTTCCCCATACGGTTTCAAGATGCTTAACGTTTGTTATCAGATGCCGCTGGAAATAAGAATGTAGCCTCCATCAGGAAAGTCCGAGTACGGCCGCTGCTGCGCAGGCCCGCCGGCCCTGGCTCCCCGGGGTCTCACCCAGCGCCGCCCTCAGCCTGGCAGCCTCCCGAGCCCTCGCTTCCCTGCACGCGGCTGTGTCCTTTCCGGTGCTTCAGGCCTCGCTGGGCATCCTTTCCTCTAAGTCTTCTTCGACCCCCAACCCAGCGCACGTGGTCCGACCACGAATGCCCCCTGTGCGTCCTCTTAGGGATTATGGTTGAGTGTGTAAGTCGCCTGGAAGTTCCCGAGGGCGGGGACCGGCCCCTGTCCCTCCTCGTGGCTCCGGCGGCGCCCAGCACGGCGCCGGGCTCGCCATAGACTTGTGAACGAAGGGTGGCTGCCAGCGTGTCGCCACACTCCTGCAGCGGGCCGCCGCCGCTCTCGGGCAAAGCCCCGGACCATTCGTCACCAGGAAAAGCCGCCATGAAACATTTCCTTTAAAGAATAGTTATTTGCCCAAAGCCTGGTCCTAATAGCACGAGAGTCCGTTTTCCTTCCATACGTCTCACTCCTGCCCTCTGTGTCATCCGAGATGGTGGACCTCAAGCTAGGAGAGGGGAGGAACATTTTGGAGTCTAGAGCTCTAGTGCTTAAGCTTCTGGAAGCGACTCTGACTTCAGGGATGGGAAAAGGGCCCACCTAGGAAAGCATCCCTCGCTGTTAAATCAGAGGCATGCTGTCCTCTGCAGCAACTACTCTCTCCCTTAAGGATAGTGGCCTCTGCCCTGCGTCTTGGCACCCATAGGGGGGGAGAGGAATTCCAGTCGCACAGTGAGGTGTCTGGTGCCCGGACGCGCCCTTCCTGTCTCTGAAAGCCGTTCACTCACTCCTGCGGTGCCACGGGGGTGATGGACAGCTGGCCTTCTTCTAGGGTTTCAGATCCAGCAGGGAGCCAAGCAAGACGTCTCCGTCCTCGTGGCCCTTACATATGCCAGTGAGGAAAAGACAGGCAGTAATCAAAATAAATGAGAAAGCATGTAATATACTGGGCAGATAAAATGGGTGGGGGAGATGGTCAGGGAGGCCCCAGTAAGAAGGCAACGTCTCAGCAGGAGACCAAAATTGCCGAGGGAGGGAGGGAGAGAGAGAGAGAGCGAGAGAGCCAGGAGGTTGTCTGGGAAAAGCCTTTCTGGCAGAGGCCGAAGCAGGTGCAAAGGCTCTGAGACAGAGCATGCCTAGAACAGTCAGGAATAGCAGGGGCCCCGAGTGGCTGGAAGCAATGAGAGGTGGGTGGGACAATGGCAGTGAGGGCTCGGGTCCTGAAGGCCTTTAGATCGAGGCAGGGACTTTGGCTCTTTTATAAGCGAACGGGGGAGAGCCGCTGGAAAGTTCTGAGCCATCAAGAGTTGCTTTGCGTTTTCATAGGTTAAGTTAAAGTGGGGTATTAACAACAGATTGCGGACCTTGAAGGCAAAGTGGAAAGACAGGTGAGGAGGCTTCTGGGTAATCTGCTGAGACGCACGGCTTGGAGCAGTGGAGATGCTGAGATGTTCGTAGGCTCTGGATGACTCTGGAGGTGGAAGGGACAGAATTTGTGGATAAATTAAGTATGAGATATGAAGAAAGTTGAAGGGTCAAAGATGATTCCAAACTTTTAGACCTGAGCAAGCTAAGCAGCCATTAACTGAGAGGGGCCAAGCGTTACCACAGCGTCAGGTTCTTGGGGGAGTTATGGGTAGAGGACAGGAAGAAGGAAACAAGATGTGGCCACCAGTCTACTAGGCGATCAGGTGAGCAATTGGATACACAAGTGTGGAAAATCCCATATTTCCCCGTCCCGTGGTCAGAACATTCCCGACTCAAGCCGCCGGCGGGCGTGGGCCGCGCCATCCCAATGTGGCGCGTGCATCCCAGCAGGGCAGGCAGGAGGCAAGCTGACATTTTCACAATGACCCTTCACTTCCAGTGGTGAGCCTCAGCCTTTAAAAGATTAAAGAAAGCTTTGCTAAGGTGGCATTAAAATATTCGGAAAAGAAGAATTAGGATGTTGCCGAGAAAGAGACCACTGAGAGCTTGAACGTGAACCCGCATATGCACAGGCACCATCTCAGGGAGGTTCATCACCTGAAGGGGATTCCAATGGAAGAGTCTTCACTCAGTCCCAGAAAACCAAGCAGGCCAGTTCCTGCACAGACCCGAGGCCCCACCTCCTGGTCCGTTTCCTATGCTCTGAGTTTGTGATGTCAACAAACTTTGAAACATATGTTGCCCTGTTTTGCTGTTGTTTTGCTTCCTGCTTTAGAGTCTGCACTTTGGTTTCAAGACAGCATGGATCAGGTGGCTCCGTAATTGCATTTCCCACGCATTTTCCATTAGCTGCACGGAGGCTAGCTGGTCTGCTGGAGCAGAGGAAGCTAATGTGATAATCTTGTGGAAGAGGAGGAGGAAGTCTGGGTAGCCTCAGCTCACCCGTAACCCGAGTCCTCGATATATGGCTACATCAAGGAAAGAAGAAAGTGCTGGCTTCTGTCTGCTGAGTTACTCCCTTCGGAAGTATGGACAAGGGAGAAGTGGCCTCTGGAACGTTGTGAATGGACTGACGGTGGTAGCTCATCCTTAGTAGATATTTCTGAGATTTTTTGGGGGGTGGAGACGTTTGTCATCATTACCCCATCATTTAGAATGCTGGGGTTCTTTTTTAAATTGGAAATTGCTTTTAGGAGATATATGAGTTTTTATTACTGCCAATAGCAAATTAGCACAAACCGAGTGGCTGAAAACAGCTCACATTTATGATCTTACAGCTTTGCAGGTCAGAAGTCCACAATGAGCCTCACTGGGCTAAAATCAGGGGATCAGCAGGGCTGCGTTCAGGGGGGCTCTAGGGGAGAATTCCTGTCCTATGGCTTATGGGTTGATTGTGTACCTCCTGCCCCACCCCCCGCCAAGAAAAAAGAAAATGGTGTGTTGAAGTGCCAACTACCAGTTCCTCAGAATGTGACCTTATTTGGGAACAGAATGTTAGAAGTTGAGGATCAAGTTAAGATGAGGTCACTGGATGGGCCCTAATCCAATACGACTGTGTCCTTATAAAAAGGAAATCTGGATGCAGACACACACACGGGGCGAAGCCACGTGAAGACTGGAGGGACGCTTCCCCAAGCCAGGCCACTCTCGGAAGCAGGAGAGAGGCCTGGGACAGAGCCTTCCCTAGTGCCGTTGCAGGGACATGGCCCTGCCTGCTTCTTTATCTCAGATTTCTGGCCTCCAGAACACCGAGATAATACATTTCTGTCGTTTAAGACTTCCACTGGTGGGGTGCTCTGTCACGGCAGCCCTAGCCCACGACGCATTGATCTCTGCCGGCTCCAGAGGCTGTCCACAGTCCTTGCTTTTCGTCCTTTCCTCTGCGTGCAAAGCCAGAGATGTTGCAGCTCTCTGACCTTTTGTCCATAGTCACACCTCTCTCTGCCCACAGCCAGGAAAGGCTCCCCGGTTTTGAGTCATGTGATTGATTCCCTCTCAAGGCCCTCAACTTAATGCTAGTTGCAAAGACCCCTTTGCCACGTAAGTACCATATGCAGAGGTTCTAGGGGTTAGGGCACGGGCATCTTCGTACGGGGTGGGCCATTATTGTGACTCCCATGGAAGAATATCAGCTTCTGAAGTGTCACGGTGAGATAGATTAGAGCATATTTTTCCTCTGTGGGAGCTTGCTGAAGGTAGAGGTCGAGCGTTTGAGGAACGGGCCAGTGGGGCGTGGATCACAGAGGAAGCTCCAGGAGACACGGCCAGGGCAGAAAAGCACGGCGGAAGGAGCACGTCCAGCTGCGTGGAGAGCTGCCGGGTATATGCAGAGTGAGAACGCGAGTGTTCTGCCAGGTACAGCTGTGTGACTTTGAGGCTGTCATTTATCCTATCTGCCCCTCAGGTTTCTGGTTTGTAACAAAGGATCTCGACTTTGCAGAGCTGTAGCAAGAAGCCAATGAGATCAGAAGAAATGGAGGTTTATGAGGTATGGGTCAAGTTCGGTAAACTGTGAAGTCCTCCAACAGCGATGGTACCATTGCCCCCTGATCCCTAGGGGAAATGGGAGCATCAAAGGAGAGGAGAGGTGCTCAGAGACATACTAACCTCTCCTCTTTCACAATTTTGCTTAGAGCCACTCACGGCATTGAGACCCATTCTAGGAGAAAAGGGAGACGGAGGAGGGGAATTAAACCCTGAACACCCACCATGGGCCATGCCCTATGGGAACTCGTTGCCCCTGTGTTCACATCCACTCTTGACACCAGCCCTCTGCTCTGGCGGTCTCTGCCCATTTATAAGTGAGGAGCGAAGGCTGAAGCTCTGCGTGACAGCACCAGGTTCCCACCCAGCCCACTGGACTCCTAAGCCTCTCCACCTCACCCCATGGATAATCCAGGATAATCTCCCACCTCAAGGGTGGTAGCAAAGTTAGAAGCAAAGGACCCAGAGAACTACCCTTTCCACTAAACACTGACTGTGATCTCGTCTCATAGGAGCCAGAGGTGCGTTTGTTGTGATGTTCATTATTGGGTCTTAAGTGTTTAAAACTAATGTGTAATTCCGTGTAAGTGACAAATTCTCATCGTCAATGTTTCCACAGTGTTCCTACAAGATTAGAGGGCTCAATGTTTTCAGACAGACAAATCTGCCCACAACAAAAAGAACATTCTCTAAAACATTTGCCAAAAACAAAACAAGTTTCAAGGATAATGTGGATAGTCTGATGAACACTTTTTTTTTCCTATTCCTTTCATAATTTAAAGGAAAGTTTTCAGCTCAGGCAAGGCTGTGGAAATGTACCTAATGAAAATTCTGTTGGACCAATTCCATTTTCTTGGTCTGTGGCAAAACAAAGTATTAAATTTAAGTAACAACAGTACATCTTCCTGGCCATATCGTATTTTGCCTTCCTTGAAAAGTAAGGTGATTATTTGCTTATGAAACAATTTATTTCTGCAGTCGATCAGCCATGGTCTGGAAAGCCTTGGATCCTGAACCATCTATTAACCTTTACAAAAGCTTATTTATTTTAGCTGCGACACGGTTATTCTCAATTGCATATTTTTCATGAATAATTCTGGTCTCTAAAGGTTTGGGGATGTCGCCAATGAACAATTTCTTCTTAACTTCTCGGGTTACCTCTGTCTGTGTCCTGAATACCAGCCCGAACGTTCTCTCTTTCTTCTCATTTCATTGCCTGCCTCCCCCTCGCCCCCTGATTCCCCACGTAGAGAAGCTCCTTCTACCAGTCTGCCGAGATCACTTCCAAATGCAGGATGTTTTACTCAGTCTCTCTCTTTAGAGTGTTCCCCCCCCGGGTCCTAATCCCATGGTCACTCATTTTGGAGGGACTCTTCTTTAAAAAGATAACGTTGTCTCTCACTGCTCACATCCAATCCATCAGCAGATCGTCCCGATTTACCATCGAAGTGTTTCTCTAACCCCACCCCCGCTGCATCCCTCCCTCCGCTGCCATCATTTCTCACCTGAACAATTGCAATTGCCCCTTATCTGCCTTGGTTCGTGGCATTGTGATCTTTTCAAATTCATCTCCACTCAGTTCCCAAGGCTATCGTCCAAAGCAGAAATCTGGCTACTATCATTCGGTTGTTAAGTCTCTTTGGTCTACCTGTCACTCACAGAGGAATTCTTTAAACTGTTTGAACCTTAACGGATTCTGTGCAGGAACCTCTTGGGACGGGGAAGAATCAGGGTTTGGGGGCGGCTCCTGGGGGCCGCTGATGCCCCAGCTTCCAGGAAGTCTGTCCTCCTTTACCTTAAAAAGTCCTCTTTTTCTAGTTTGTGACTTGGATCTACGATTTCCTCGAAGATAAATGGTTACACGGCTTGAAACAGCTTGAGATCCTGGCCTAAAGCACATACCCACAGTGGCCCGGAACCTGTCCCACTCTGACTCACTCACCTGCTTTGCCCACTGGTAACACTTATGAAAGTGGTAAAGATTCCCTGGGCATAACTGTGTCATTTTGTGCCTTTCGGTCTTTGTGCTGGTCCCTAGATCCCTGACCTTCCCTCCATCTCTCAGTCCTCCCAGAAGCATCAGCTCAGGTACCTCCTTTTCAGGCAGGCTTACTAAAAGTCCTAAGCCGGGTAAATACTGTTGGTGTTTGCTTCTTCATTTCTGCTTGGTAGCATGCTTTGTAATTTTTGATGGGATACTAGACGTGTCTTAAATTTTGTAAACGCTCTGAAACGTGTTTTATTCCTTCGGAAATGGTTAACTTTTGTTCTGGAAGGAAGATAAAGAGCAAGCAGACTACCTAGTTTTACGTTTGTCTGGGCTGGTCTATTTCTGTGATTTCAACTGAGAGCCTGAGGCGTTTGCTAAGGTCGTTCCATAAACAGACTTTGAACTGCACCGCTGTCTTCCAGCACCTGCAGCTGCTAAAGTATCTGCTCAGCACTTTATAGTCCCAATTGCTACTTTCTGTAGGATTTCTTGTAGTTTTAAACTTAACACTTTAGGAGCTGGCTAACACCTTAGAAGAGACTGTACACAGATTTTGCGGCTCACTTTCCTGGGGTTCCTTCTTTTCCTGGACTTGGCCCATCAAAACCCAGCTTCTCTGACAGTCCAGAATCCAACCTCTCTCTCTTCAGCCTAGTAGGATTGCAAATTCCTGCCCGCGTTTCTCCACTGCCCTGTAAATTAACAAGTACCCTCAAGGGGTGAAAAAAAACAGGATGAATGGAGCTCACTTCCTGTTTACCTTCTCTCAGGGACCATGGCATTTTGAGTCCTGGCTGCCTTGATGGCTCTTGACGCTTTTAGACAGCAATCATAATTTTATCTCTAGTCTATACAATTTTTGTAATTGTTTTCTGTAGGAGGTCTAGCCAGTACAGGCTACTTCATCATGATCAGACAAGGAAGTGTGTATGTTTAGTTTTGGCTTGCATATTATTTACTATATTAATTCACATTAGCATATGAGTTGTTATACATTGTACATATCATATTACCTCTGGTTATAGGCATAAAAGCTGCCATTTGAGTGTACAAACAAAAATGTGAGAAAAAGAGCCCAGGTACTAGAATTAGAAGTCAGTGAGTTCAAGGTTTTTAAAATTGCCCCTTACACAGAGCAGGATGGGCCTCGACACCAAGGTTAGGACTGAGCCAACAGGTGGAAGAGAAACTACCTCAAGCATCTGAATTCATACCAGACTAACACACACACACACACACACACACACACACACACACCCCACTTCTCCAAGGTGGTGAAACTTCTAATTTGTTTACCGCATTCTCATAGTTTATTCGGCCCATTTTTTCCATATTTTATTATTTTTCACAATGACGTTTTTCAGACTTTCAGTTTCCTTTTTACATTGTGGAAAATAGATTTGTATGTACTATTTTAGAAAGACTGCAAATGCTGAGGAAAATTAAGCTAAGTTGTATTTCTTTGCTGTTTGTTTACAAATCTTCACTATTCATCCCTCAGGTATATTATAGTATCTTGACAGCGTTATGTCTTTATAAAATCAAGTGAATTATCATCCAGATAATTAACCAGATAAATCAAGTAAGTTATCAATCCCTCTTATATTACATTATTAAAACTCTGTATCTAGTTTACTTCCCACGACTCCTTTAGAACCTACTGGACCTTTTGAGTTTTATCATAATTGGTGGCTAAGAAACACAGAAAGATGCCTGCCAAGAAGGTCAGTCAGTGCCCAAACCATGAAGGCCAGGACCCTAGACCCATTCCATTCTGGAAAACAAGTATTAATAAAACACACAAAGGAGAAAGTCACACAACACTGATAACTTGCATTATCCCTGTCTGAGGCACAACTGCTAAATTTCTCCATGAAGAGACAAAGCCTCCCTGTCAATGCCCAAGATAAAGGGGCATCATTTACTGTATGTCTTCCCCTTTTCGATATTTTTTCGACTGTACCTTGCAAATAAGATCATAATCTGAGCCACAGTTTTATTGTTGTTGGTTTTATTATCCAGAAGAAAAGAAGACAAGGATTTTGATGATGAAACAAAGGTTATAGAACAATAGTTTAACTATAATGGATTTTTCTGACAATTATCCAACACATCATATAAATTGCAAAACTAACAGCTTTCTTGAGGAGCTGGGAGGAGGGGAAACATGAATCTTAAAAGGTAGAACAGGAGGTTAAGAATCCGCCTGTCAATGCAGGGGACACGGGTTGGAGCCCTGGTCCGGGAAGATCCCGCATGCCACGGAGCAATTAAGCCCATGAGCCACAACTACTGAGCCCACGAGCCACAACTACTGAAGCCGCGCGCCTAGAGCCCGTGCTCCGCAACGAGGAGTAGCCCCCTCTCACTGCAACTAGAGAAAGCCCGCACACAGCAACAAAGACCCAATGCAGCCAAAAATAAATAAATCAAATAAATAAATTTATTTTTTTTTTTTAAGGTAGAAGAAAGTATGGTTTTATACGCAAATGAGAGAAACCTCCAGACCGAGAACATCACTGGAGTGATTAGGCTAGGTCCTTCATAATTTAGGATAAAAAACTGTTTAAGAAAATAATTCAAGCAACTTTATATTCTCATTCTTTGGATGCTCTGGTCTTTTACAAACCCAAGACATGTTAGAGTTGAAGTCTTTTTTCTAAAAAAAAAGAAACAAAAATTTACTCTGTCAGCAGTAGACAACGCCAGTTTAAAAGAAAAGAGAGAGAGAGAGAGAGGAGAACTGGGAAAATCGGATTATGGCAATTATTCATTGTTTGCTTTCGTACTGCTGTGCCTTTCTAAAATTATCGCTGCATCCTTGCTTTCCTTTGTGGTGTCAGATGTGCTGGGGCACCCTGGCGTCTGTTGGCTTCCTCTGAGCCCCCCGCCCCAGACGCACTTCCTGGCCTCTGAGATAATGTGTATCTTCTTCTTGCACCTGGTTTCCATGCAAAAATGAACGTATTCTCCACCCCTGCATGGTTTCTCACCCACCTTTCCTAATTGCAAAGAATAAGAAAACTCACCTAGGCCCTGGCAACTCTTTGGTTTTCCTTCTCTGTATTTTTTCACATGAAAATTAGATGGTTTGCTTTTTTCAAAAAGATTTTGTAAGAGCATGTTTTGCATAAAATGTGCCTTAACTTCCAAATACAGTAATAAATTCTTTACAAATGTGTAACTGTCCTGTTGAGGGAAATACAATATGGAACAAAGGTTTTTACTAAAAAGCTTTGGCAGGAAGGACACGTCCAGAACATCTAACACAGAGCTTCGCACGTAAGATCCCAAGTAGTTGCGAGGATTCCAGGGCACTGCAGTCTAACCAAGTTCGAGCTGTGGCGCTGTGGTCTTGTGGCCCTGCAGGCGCCCCCAGGCTCTGGGAATGGTCATAATGACACCAAAAGAATGTGCTTGTGAATCTTAATAGTAATAGCGATATCATATATTTCGTTTGAGGCTTTTCAATGTAAAAAATTGATTTTTACATATACTTGATATTTTAACTTTCAGAACCAATATACAGCTGTTATCACCATCAAGTATATGATCAAAGGAGCACCACTGGATGCTGGTGAGGCAACCGTGGTCCTGATGCTTAGTGCGGGTCAGGTCCCGTATGAAGCACTTCCATGCAGGGGTTCTGCGCCCTGGCAGCCCCGCAGGAGGGAGGCTCTGGTGTCACATCAGCCTGCAGCCAAGGAAGGAGCTCAAGGACACAGTCCAGACTCACCTGAAGTCACACAGGTGGCAAGTGCACATTTTCCTTCACTTGGTTTCAGTTCCCCAGTGGTGTAGAGGGCAAAGTTGAGGCATCCAATCAGAAAAATTCTGAAATTGAATTTGAATCTCTGTGTCACAACTGTGAACTTTATGGTCCTGAGCAAGTTATGCAAATTCTCTCAACTTCAGTTGTCTGTAAAAATGAAGATGATATAACCTCCTCCCCCTCTCTTTGTGAAGTCTGGGTAAAATTATATCATTCTTTGCATAAATAAATAGGTAAATAAATAAAGTTCTTTGCACAGTGCCTTTTACACATACTAGTAGCTAACGTTTATGGAGACTCTACTACGTACTTTAAAGTCATCTTGTCTTTTAATCTTCATAATCTCCTCAGGAGGCATTCTATCATTGCTCTGAGTTTACAAATATGACCGGCATTTCCCAGACAAGAGCACAGAGAGGAAGTAACTTGCTCACACAGCTTCCACGTGGAGGAGGTCGAGTTTGAATCCTGTTAATTTTCGATGCTACACCACCTCCATTCTGCAGGTCTGTGTGCAGGCTGGTCTGGTGGCCAAGCCCAGCTCTTGCCCTCAGGAGCTGCAAATCCACGGGCAAAGCTCCCTCGGCCAGCTGAAGCTCAGAGAACACCTCTGGAAACAGAAGAAAATGATAGAACCCATCTCAGTAGCAAACGTTCAATAAAAGGCAGGAATCGTTACGGCTGTTACTATTCGACATCTTAAAGTTAAGAGATGCTCCTCCAGGTAGCCCTGCACTGTTTGAAAAATAACTGGAATGAAATGGCACTTTTTACGAATTGGAAACAATCACACATAGTACACAGGTAAACAGTATTCAATCGATTTTTAAGTAGTGGGCGTGGTGATATAATGAAAATTTGCATTAAAAGTTGGCATACCTATCTTGAACTCTTTTATTCAAAGTGATTCTGAAGATATTTTAGGTTAATACATACAAGTAATACACAAGACATATATATAGAGAGAGAGACTCATAAAATATTCAAACAATATAAAAACGCTTGGAGTAAAAGGTAACAGTCTCCTTAAGCCCTCTTCTCTTCAGCCCTTCCCTAGAGACCAGCACTGTTCATCCGAGAGTATATGATTCAACATCATTTGGGGAGAAGTGGAACACTATTCTTTATAGCTGCAAAAGTTTTGCAAGAGAACTTGAAAAATGATTACTGAAGTGCAGCTAGTTAATTTCTCCAGACACTGTGCCGTGAGTTAAAGAAACAGCAGAAGCAGTTAGAGATTCCATCTTTCTGAAGGATGTACAAAATATTTACGTTCAAGTTTCTTATTAAAAGTAATTCCACAAGCACTCAGGAAGGCCTCGCTGCAATTCAAACTTAATCAGTGTTGTCTCCAATGAAATCCTCTTCCAAGTTCCCCAAGTTAGGCCATTTCTCTAACACTAGAGCAAAATGTCAAGGTAAAATCAGCCGAATCGAGGTTGGGGCCACACGTTCTCGTGCTTATCGCCCACACAACCCCGTGAGGATGGGCCCCACAGAGTCGGTAGGGGCTACACTCTGCGCAAAGAGCAGGGTAAGCATGCTGGGCGCCTTAGACGTGGGAAGACACAGAGGCGGCAGGAAGGAATTTTCTGCGCCCCTCGCCTCTTTTTCCTTCCCGTCTCTCGCGAGAAGGGAGTCTTTGGGATACAGAATGCGGAAGGAGTGGCTTTGTTGGCCAATTACGCATTGGAGTTCTGCTACGAGCGGTAAAGCGTCTCAGCAGAAGGACGGCTTCTCCTTGTTCATATTTGGGATCTGCCGTGCTGGAGAATGTAAAGGATGTGCTGAGAATCCATGCCTCCACCTCCACAGTCAAGGCGACCCGAGGACTTTCCAGAGCCCTCTTGGGCTGGAGCTGAGACCCTGGAGGAGAGGGCTGAGCCGTGAAGTGAGGGTAAAAGCCAGCCAAGGTGAGTGGAGGAGGAGAAAGGTGGAGAGACAGGGGACCACCCGAGTTATGCGAGGCATCCCGGGGCGAAGAGAGAAGCCCCCGCTCCATCCTCTGGACTTGGAATACTCGGGGTCAGCTCGTCTTCTCCTGGGAGCAGACCTGGCCTGTGCAAACAGACAAATCTACAGCTGTCTGGACAGATGGTAGCTCTACAAGGATGGTTTATGTTAAACAAAACCCTCGAGACTCACGGAAGATGAACCGTGGTTAAGGTACAGAACCCAATGCTCGGTAAACGGCAAATGCGTGTTCCGCACAAACGTCACTTAAATAGAAACGGCACCCTCGAGTGTGGACACAAATGCGGTCTTTCTCCTCCTGGGGATAGAGTGAGGCCGTTTGCTGAGACCCTGTGTGTGAGAACGAGTTAACCTAGCGAGCCTACCCACGATCCTTTGAAAGACCCACCGGCGAAGCTGGCCCTTGCCTGGGGCCTGGGACCTCGGGTATCAGGGGTGTTGCCGCCATAGTCCCTAAATGACAACAGGAGAGGCGCATTGAGAACCACTGAACTGTTTACCCAAAAGCATGGTTTACGCTGAGCACTCACTTTCCTTCTGGGAGTCCCGATTCGGGTGTCTTCGAAGCAGGGGAGAAGCCATGACGCCAGCCCCCGATGGAAGCCCTGGGCCTGAGTCCCTGATGAGCCTGTCTGGTTGGCAGGGCTTCGCACAAGCCGTCCCACCTCATTTGTGATTGTAGCGCACGTAGAGCAGCCTGTGTGACCCCGCTGGGAGAGGAAGCCGCACCTGGTCTCCCCCCGACTCAACCTCGGCGCATCTCCCTTTGATGCCGTGGCTTTGTATTCTCCCACTGGAATCAGCCTCAGTCGTGATACAACTGTGTGCCGAGTCCCATGGGTGCTGCCTCATCAATAGTCAAACCGGGGATGTGGTTCTGGGGCCGTCGCCCCACAATGACATCAGCGTCCTTGGGAGCCAGTATTACCTCCTGCGAGAACTGGCATTTCGTATAAGAGAAAAAACGTGTCCTGAGCCAGATAGGCCTTGCTTCCTCACCTCCTCCCTCCTAAGAGGGTGCGTCTCCAGCTGTAAGAGGCCCTATGAAGACCGTTTCCCTGGGCGCGACTGGACTAAAGGTGAGCATCTGACCCTGGCTGTGATCATCCAATTTCCTTCCTCCAAATTTGCAGGAGAGCCTCAGAGACAGACTCAGCTATTGAAGGATATCGGAGGATCCGAAGGACCCTTTTCTTTCTGTCTGCCTTCCCTCTGCCTGATCAACTCATTCAGTTTGTGTCTTTTCCTCAGGAAGGTCTTAAGTTCCCCTGCTTCGCAGACCATCTCACCCTGTATTTTCCCTTCTTTATTATTGCTCTCATATCACTGAACTTGCCTTATCAAAATCTCTCTGTCCTCTTGACTGGACGACAGAAAGAGTCCAGGTCCACGTTGTTTGCCCTGTACCTTTAGGTCACATTAGGAGCTAAGTAAATATTTGTGAAACAGATGATCGAAGAACGCCTGACCTCTGGGCCCGTCCTGGGTGAAACTCTTGCAAGGTCTTTTTTGTTACAAGTAAAAATCCCAAGATCGATTCACCTCTGTAGTGAATCTCCATCTGTGCATTTTGGTGTACAGGGATTTTTTTTTTTTTTTAAGGTCAGACTGAAAGTGTAAATCATTTTTCAGAAAAAAAGGGAGCTGCGACCTGGCTCCACGTAGCTTGTAAAATATTTTAGCTGACACTCCTCTAGGTAAACCCACCATTGCGGATTTTCAGCTTTGTGAAGTATAGCTCATAACTTCTGAGAAGTGTGGAAAATCCTATTAGAGAATGAATAGGTCTAACATTGAAAGTGAGAGAGTTAGCTTTCCGTAGGTTTAAGTTCATAAACTAGAGTCTGGAGTTCTCTTACATGCCTCTGATGATTGCAGTGTGGTGGCCATCAGCTGGGGCCAATGAGCCAGGCTCCCTCTTGAAATTCATCATAAAAATAGGTCTAAGTATCTTACTCATAAATAGGAGTGTAGTGTGGTGTCAGGGGCTGGAGACCAGGCAATGCAGGAGCGTGCTTTGACATCAGGGCCTCACCTATTCCCATTAGATGAGTCGTACTTTCAAGTCTCGTGGAAATCCAAAGCCTGGGCTTCCAACTCATCACTCAAAGGAGTGGACCAGCTATATGATCTAAGAGTTTCATTATAAACCTTTAAGCTGTACTTCTGTTTGTACCGTTGTTAGATTGATTATTTTAGCCCCCTTTCACGGCTTCATTTTTTTTCATTGGACGACATTTATTTCTGTTGTGACCAGGCGCTGCTCTGGACACTGGAAATAGAGCCATAAACAAGACGGATGCTTTCTGATCATGAAGAGGCTCGGTCTCTAGTAGAAAAGACAGGAGCAGAAACATGAAAAGAAGGATGAGTTTATGACAAAAATAAAATCGTGTGACGTGAACAAGTTAGGACTTCTAAGATCACGGTTGACAAAACACCAACTCTGTCCTATGTGTGAAGAATTGCAGCAGTCCGTCTCAGTGTCGCTGCGTCCGCCTCTTAATATATTTCTGATGTGGTTTTATGGCTTTTACAGTAACGGAGAACGGCAAATTATGCTTCAGCCGCAGGCAAAATTAAGTTAACTCATGCTGTGATTGTTCATCTTAAGCAGTTGCTTAAATATTAATCGATGGCAAAAAGGGATCAGGGAGCAGAGTCACTGCCAGACTTCAGGGAGAGCGGCCAGTAACTCAGTAGCAATTTACCATCTAATATAATTAAGTTTGATTTTCTACTCTAGAACTCTCACCCAGTAATGCCTTCCTTTGCCACACTTAGTGATTTGTGTCTGAGAAACCCTGTATATCATTTGGGGAGCTTACTGGCTTATTATTTCATTAAATTTATTGACGTAAACTTTCCCCAATAATGAATACAATCGGTTATAATTATGTAGAAGCGTTTCCTACAGAATTTCAAAATTTTAACTCGCATTAATTTACACAATCAGCATGTCAACGATTAGATCATACGATGCTTTATTTTCTCTGAAATAAAATTTTCCTAAGAAGGGAAGGAAGAGACTGACCTGTTAGTTTGTTCTTTATTACAGAATCGTTTCAAACATACCTCCCCAGATTCAAAATCCTTATTTTATTTTCCTTACTCTGTCATGGGAGTAAGAGTAAGAAACAGAGGGGGTCATTTTACCTCCCATCCTTCAGCAAAATATGCTTCACTTTATGCCGGTAAACTTCCCCTTACATGGCTGGACCTGGTCATAATCTTTATAACAGAAGAGTGCAAAAGAGGTGACCCCCCCCATTTCTAAATCACATCTGTCTCCTATAACATTTACCAACCTTGTAACTTGTATCAACACCATTTTCTTTTCTTTTTTTTTTTTTTTAACATCTTTATTGAAGTATAATTGTTTTACAATAGTGTGTTAGTTTTTCCTTTACAACATCAACACCATTTTCTGCTCAAAGCCACCCTACTGTTCCAGTGCGCTTTGGAACTTGGAAATATTTGGGGTACACTTTTCAGAAATTCTCTCCCTAGCGTAAGAACAGAATGCCCACCTTGCAGGTGGAAATATTGGAACTGTCTTTGATTCCTCCCCTCCTTTGCTCTTTAGTCACCATGTCTTATTTCGTCCAGAGCTTTTCTCAGCTGCTTCTCCCCTCCGCTCTCGGTGTTCCTCCTGTTCCCACAGGCTACCCCGCGCCGCCACTGTCTCCTTAGGTACGTGTTGCTTCCGAGCCCCTCATCCTGCCTTCAGTCTGTGTCTCTCCTCGTCACGGCAGCCTGCACGATGGGAGGGAAAGGGAGTGAGGCCGGTAGCAGAGGACGCCCTTCCTTAGAAAGAGTTGAGAACTCAGAGGCAGTTCTTTGAACCGAAATGCAACAATAGATGATCCCTTCACGTGTTCCTGAGCGTGTGGCCCATGAAGCGGCCGTCGATGTCCCATGTCATTCCTTAGTGTCATCTTCACTCTCGGATGCAGAGTTTCAGCAAAACCTAAGACACTGAAGTCTGAAGCACAGAAAGATCCTGCCAAAAGCTCATGCTGCTATCCCCGGGGACAAAACAAAGAAGGCTTGAGAGACCCTTACGGACTCAAGACGAGAGCAATGCAACGTCATTCATTCTACTTCAGGTTGAGCCTAAGTCAACATTCTCATTAAAATTCCTTCTACACCTTTACAATATATGGTGTCCCCAATAATAGAGAGAAATGTGCCTATAATTAATTCTCAAACGACCAGGGGCTGATTATGATCTTTATGGAGTTTTCAGACCAATTTTTCAACCTGTTTTTGTCCATGTCACTATTCGTGCTCGTCTCACACAAAGAGCTGAAGCAGGGAAACGGATGTACATCCCTGAAAGTGTTAATGGGGACAGATATGGAAATCTATCGCTAAATTAATATTTGGAAGACTCTGCAGCTCCAGTTACTCATGTCTCATTAGTTATTTCCATTACTACTGGTAATTAAGCATTGGTTTAAAGTAATAAGTCATAGAATGGTGCTGAAGTAATCACATCATCCTCCTTGACTAGCAGTGTGGTTCTGTGTAACTCATTTTCTACCCACTATTTTCCTGAGATTTTTTTTTTTTTTTTTTTTTTTTGCGGTACCCGGGCCTCTCACTGCCGTGGCCTCTCCCGTTGTGGAGCACAGGCTCCGGACGCGCAGGCTCAGCGGCCACGGCTCACGGGCCCAGCCGCTCCGCGGCACGTGGGATCCTCCCGGACCGGGGCACGAACCCGTGTCTCCTGCATCGGCAGGCGGACTCTCAACCACTGCACCACCGGGGAAGCCCTAGCTTATTCCACTGTTGTTGAACACTCTTCCAGCTGTCACAGAAATGAGTAATATGTAATATATATGAGTTCTATGCCTGGTAAGAAGGCCAAGTACACGGCGTGGGAGGGACTGTGTGGGGAGTTTCATCACGGTCCCTTTCCCAGGCATCCGCAGATAGGACGGAAAAGGCTCTGCCTAACAAGAGCCGCCAGAAGAGGCTGGCTGTGTGGAGTCCTCAGGGAAATTTGCAGAGGTGAAAGGATGCAGCCCAAGTAACCTTTGATAAGATTCGGGGACTGGAATGGAGGTTCACCTAGTAGGTTTCCTCTTAAAGCACGGACTTCTTCTTGGAAATGTAAGCTTCTCTTTGATTCTGCTCTGGCCTGAGATTTTAGTACAATGGGAGTCAAGTCAGAGTCTTTAAAACCAAGCAATTAAAGTTAACAGATCCATCCAAGTACTAACCAGGCCTGCCCCTGCTTAGCTTCAGAGATCGGACGAGATTGGGCTCATTCAGGCTGGACATGGAAGCAGCCTAAATGTCCATCGACGGAGGGGTGGATAGAGAAGATGTGGTCCATAAAAACAGTGGAATATTAGCCATAAAAAAGAATGAAATAATGCCATTTGCAGCAACATGGATGGACCTAGAGATTGTCATACTGAGTGAAGTAAGTCAGACAGAGAAAGAAAAATATCATATTTCTTATATGTGGAATTTTTTAAAAAATGCTGCAAATGAACCTATTTACAAAACAGAAATAGAGCCACAGCTGTAGGAAACAAACTTATGCTTACCAAGGGGAAAAGGGGGTGGGGGAGGGATAAGTTGGGAGAGTGGGGTTGGCATATACGCACTATTACATTTGAAATAGATAATTAATAAGAACCTACTGTCGAGCACAGGGAACTCTACTCAATACTCTGTAATGAACTGTATGGGAATAGAATCTAAAAAAGAGTGGATATGTGTATATGTATAACTGATTCACTTTGCTGTACAGCAGAAACTAATGCAACATTGTAAATCAACTATACTGTGACAAAAATTAATTTAAAAACAAAATATAGATTAAAAAAATAAATTTAACAGATCCAAATAAAAGCACAGGAGTTTAATTTACCCCCCAAAGTGGCATAACTGAAAGATTCCACTTATTTTCTGAGTATTTTGTACAGAGAAAAGAAAGAGAACATCTCAGTGATAAAGGCATAAAGTAAGTCTATTAAGGAAATAACAAGGACAACAAAATTATACCCGGTAGCTAATTTTACAAAAGAACATAAGAAGATCTATGTAGAACATTAATGCTTTAATAAAGTTAAAGCACAAATATAATGAATCTTGATCTATTTAATCCCAACATATTATGATAAAACCAATGCGAAACGGAACAGAGAAGCAAGTCACTTAATAGAAGAAAAAACCCTACCAGATGTTTATCAGCCTTTATTATAAACTAGGGATGAAACCCAAAGACACAATTGTTTTGAATAATAAGGGGATCATCACATCTGTTGCTTTAATATTGCAGCACTGCACAATATTTTATAAATATAATAATTTATGCATTATAAATGTATAATAATATACATTGCATTTAAAAAATTATATTAACTCAAATCAATTTGGCCTAAAATGTTTTCGTTTCTATTAAATTAAAAAGAAAATAAAATATTAATGAGAAGAAATTTATGGTGCTGCAAACCAAGGATATGAATTCCTGCGGTAAAAGATGAGAAAGCCACTTGAAATGAAATCTAAATGATGAGGTTATGGCCTTAGGTTAAAATCTAGCTCCTCCCATTATTCTGTTGTGTTCTGTGTCCCATGTGTATCATGGCCTGTCTAACAGAATTTGTTTCATTTAATATAGTAGCATCCTTTGGAGTATTACTAGAAAGACCTCAATTTCAAAAGAGCTTAAATGTGAATTAAACTGAGTAATAATGAATAGCTGTGAGACATTTCATTTTTCTAATACAAGCATTAGGAATCTTCCAAAAGGAATGGTTTAAAACTCTGAGTGGGTGATGAAGAATTTAGTTCCAGTTGCTTCAGGTGACAACAAGGGGCAGTGCCTACTTGGGCCCCGATGAAGCAATGGGGGTGTGAGAGGTGAAGCAATGGCGGTGTGAGCGGTGAAGCAATGGCGGTGTGAGCGGTGAGGCAATGGGGGTGTGAGAGGTGAAGCAATGGGGGTGTGAGAGGTGAAGCAATGGCGGTGTGAGAGGTGAAGCAATGGCGGTGTGAGAGGTGAAGCAATGGGGGTGTGAGAGGTGAAGCAATGGCGGTGTGAGCGGTGAAGCAATGGCGGTGTGAGCGGTGAGGCAATGGGGGTGTGAGAGGTGAAGCAATGGGGGTGTGAGAGGTGAAGCAATGGCGGTGTGAGCGGTGAAGCAATGGGGGTGTGAGAGGTGAAGCAATGGGGGTGTGAGCGGTGAAGCAATGGGGGTGTGAGAGGTGAAGCAATGGGGGTGTGAGAGGTGAAGCAATGGCGGTGTGAGAGGTGAAGCAATGGCGGTGTGAGAGGTGAGGCAATGGGGGTGTGAGAGGTGAAGCAATGGGGGTGTGAGAGGTGAAGCAATGGCGGTGTGAGCGGTGAGGCAATGGCGGTGTGTGAGGTGAGGCAATGGCGGTGTGAGAGGTGAAGCAATGGGGGTGTGAGAGGTGAAGCAATGGCGGTGTGAGAGGTGAAGCAATGGCGGTGTGAGAGGTGAGGCAATGGGGGTGTGAGAGGTGAGGCAATGGCGGTGTGAGAGGTGAAGCAATGGGGGTGTGAGAGGTGAAGCAATGGCGGTGTGAGAGGTGAAGCAATGGCGGTGTGAGAGGTGAAGCAATGGCGGTGTGAGAGGTGAAGCAATGGCGGTGTGAGAGGTGAGGCAATGGCGGTGTGAGCGGTGAGGCAATGGGGGTGTGAGAGGTGAAGCAATGGGGGTGTGAGAGGTGAAGCAATGGCGGTGTGTGAGGTGAGGCAATGGCGGTGTGAGAGGTGAAGCAATGGGGGTGTGAGAGGTGAAGCAATGGCGGTGTGAGAGGTGAAGCAATGGCGGTGTGAGAGGTGAGGCAATGGGGGTGTGAGAGGTGAGGCAATGGCGGTGTGAGAGGTGAGGCAATGGGGGTGTGAGAGGTGAAGCAATGGCGGTGTGAGAGGTGAGGCAATGGCGGTGTGAGAGGTGAAGCAATGGCGGTGTGAGAGGTGAGGCAATGGCGGTGTGAGAGGTGAAGCAATGGCGGTGCGAGAGGTGAAGCAATGGCGGTGTGAGAGGCTGCATGAGTTAGTTTTCCAGACGGGACTCCTTTGCTGGTTCGAGGTGTCACTGTCTATTTCAAGCCTCGTTTGAAAAGGCCCACTTCTACCAATTTTCCTATCATTACTTCAGTATTTCTGCCCAAAGAGGAAAAAGAATAGAAAAAAATAAAGCTTGAAGAGAGGTATTTTAGATGCATAAGCCTCCACTGCCTAGTGGAGATTTTTGGTAGTATCAGAAGAAATTTGTCTCTTAGCTGAAAGAAATAAATACAGTTTGATTAGCAAAAAAAAAAAAGGCTTATAAGGTTTTGTGCTACCACAGAATGTCAGGAACAGGAACAGAAGTATGGTGGAGAGAATCAAACCGTTTTCTTACTGTGATATTAGCCCTGTGATTTGGGTAAACTACTTGACCCAATGCGTGGTATTCTCTCTCTCTCTCTCTCTTCCTCACCTCTCTCTCTTGCCCTAAAAGACAAGAAAGTGTGGAGAGCTGCAGAACTGTCCACTGAGAGATGGAGTCCTTTCAGAGATGCAGGCAAATTTTCCTTCAATTTTATTATCCCTGGAATTTCTGTATTTATCCTTTTAAAACAGGGGTCTTCAAGCTTTGTGCTCTAAGAAACACATGGGGAGTCTGTTACAGTGCAGATCCCCGGACCAGACTCTCTCGGGGCTTCTGCACTAAAGAGGACCTAGGGTTTGTCGTAGAATCTAGAACTCTGGGTGGTCACACATACGTACATACATTCCTGGGCCTGAAACTCTGCTCACATTTCAGTGCTCACTATACTTCCTCAGGCTCGCCCTGAGCCCTAATACCAGGCTGCAAAGTGGAAAAGTAGAGGGAAATACTCGGATGATCTGAGAAGATAATGAGAGGATTGTTTGGATTTCCAATTTCCAGGCTCAAATAAGTTATGTTGAGGCTATTGTACGAGGTGGCAGCTGTGACCTCAGAGTCACCCTGGGGAATTATTTGAAAAGCATGAATCCTTGGGGAGATCCCAGGACTGGAAGAAAGCACATGTCTACAGTTTTAAGGGGAAAAGCATAGAAATGGAAAGTACAGGTTGATGACTTTAGCATACGTTTAAAATGATAAACAAAACTGTTGTGAGCAGTTAAAGAGAATGTGGAATCAACAGGAATTCATTAAGAAAATTATGCCAAATAATCTTAATTCCTTTTTCTTTTCTAAGTAAAACAAAGGAGGGCTACCCTGGTGGCGCAGTGGTTGGGAGTCCGCCTGCCGATGCAGGGGACGCGGGTTCGTGCCCCGGTCTGGGAAGATCCCACGTGCCGCAAAAAAAAAAAAAAGGGAGGTGGGGAGTAACTTCTATTTATGGCAGAGTAGATGGACAAAAAAACTCTTCCTAGGATACAATGCCTAACAATGCTTAATTTAACTAAAATTTTAAAAATATCCTTTTAAAACTTGGTAGAGCTGAGGGTAAAGGAGGACAAACGATATAAGCCAGAGGCAGGATGGCATATGGTTGGGTAGGGCGGGAACGGTGCTCGTCCGAGGACATCTGCCTGAGTTTGGTGGCCCAACCTGGTCTGTAAGAAGCATCCGTGGGCGGGTACCCAGGCAAAGCCCAGGACATCTGATCAGATCTGCCACGTGCTGCCCTGGGGCTCCGGGGAGAGGTGAAGTCTTTTAATCTCAAGCCAGCAGGTGCGCAATTTGCAACCAGAATCCCAACTACCCGTGTAACCTGAAAGTCCCCAAACTGAAAATCTAATGTAAAGTGGCCCCAGGTTGGTAGCGGCCCCACGTGCTGGCAGAACACATTTCTCATTGGGAGCAATTCTAAACATAAAAGCACAGGAATGCCCAAAGATGGCGATCTAAGAACTCTTAGAAAATGCAACATTGAAAAAGATACATTTAAACCAGGGGTCCCCAACCACCGGCAGTGGAGCGGGCTGCACAGCACGAGGTGAGCAGCGGGTGGGCAAGCAAAGCTTCATCCGCGGCTCCCATCACCCGCATAACCACCTGAACCAGCCCCCACCCCACCCCCATCCGCTGAAAAATTGTCTTCCACAAAACCGGTCCCTGTTGCCAAAAAGTTGGGGACCGCTGGCTTAAAGATCATCGAAAGATTCATATCTGAGAATAAATCCAGCAAAAGATGTTCAAGTCCTTTATGAAAATAAAGTATATACCTTTCTTGAAAGACATTTGAAGACATTTCATTGTCACCGATGGGAAGACTGAATATTGTAAAGATGTTAATTCTCCCCACAATGATAAACTGAATCAAGGAACTTTCCAAGCATAATCTCAGTAGGATTTTGCATGAAACTTGATAAGCTGATTCTATTTTATGGAAAAGCAGGGACCCCCAAATAGCCAACCTATTCTTTCATGGGAAATATAAGGTGGTAGCAGGGGTAGAAATATTTGGCCTTCCAGAAATCAATAACTAGTCATCAAGATAGTGCGATGCTGGTGCATTGATATATAAAGCCAACAGAAGAGAATAGAAAGCCCAGAAATAGATGTGCACATATGTTGAACTTTGATATCTGCAGAGCTGCTGTCACAGTTCACTTAAGAAAGGAAATAGGGCTTCCCTGGTGGCGCAGTGGTGGAGAATCTGCCTGCCAGTGCAGGGGACGCGGGTTCGTGCCCCGGTCCAGGAAGATCCCACATGCTCTTGCGGAGCAACCAAGCCCGTGAGCCACAACTACTGAGCCTGCGTGTCCGGAGCCTGTGCTCCGCAACAAGAGAGGCCGCGATAGTGAGAGGCCCGCGCACCGCGATGAAGAGTGGCCCCCGCTCGCCGCAACTGGAGAAAGCCCTCGCGCAGAAATGAAGACCCAACACAGCCAAACATAAATAAATAAATAAATAATTTTTTTTTTTTAAAGAAAAGAAATAATATTCATTAAATGGTACTGAGGCACTCGGTTATTTATTAAGAGAAAAATTTAAGAGAATCTCTTTATAACCTAGATCTTAGAGGTTTTTAAGAGCCTCTTAAAGGAATTAAGATGTGAATTAATTAAATCTTAATTAATTAAATGAATTTTTATTAAGATTTAAATGTGATTTAAGAATTCTTAAGATTTAAGAATTAAATATGATCTTAATTAAATGTGAATTAAGATCTCTGTTTATTAAAAAAGACACTGCAACAAGAACAGCACACTACAACGCACAAACGGAAAAAAAATGGTATTTTTAAGACATATGATTGTCAAAAGATCAATATCCAGAATGTATGAGGGAGAGAGGGGAGAGGGGCTGGAGATTGAGCTCAATCCCCATTGGCCAATGACTTAATCAATCGTGTCTATGTGATGGAACCTCCATAAAAACTCTCATGGAAGGGCTTCAGAGAGCTTCCAGGTTGGCAAACAAGAATGCATGTCTGTGCCGGGAGGGTGGTGAAGCTGCATAGAGCCTCTGACCCTGACACCAAATTACATCTCAGAGACAGAGTTTTGGGTGAAGTAGAAAAGAATAGCTTTATTGCTTTGCCAGGCTAAGGGGGCCACAGCAGCCTAGCGCCCTCAAAACTGTATGTCCCGAGGAGTTTTACAGTCAAGGAGCAGGGGTGCCGATAAGGATCTGGGTGCAGGGCCTGCCTTCTTTCAATTCAGGGATCATTTGGCCCCAGGTGATGATGGGTGAACTGTGACCTTCTCTGGAGTGAAGAATGCTTCATCAAGTAGTTAACATTCTTCAGTTTGTTGGGGGTTTTAGTTCTGTAGAAGAGCTCAAAGATACTGTGATATGTATCCCTGAGTGGGGGGCGGGGAACGGGGGCCCTGCCCCCAGGCTGCACTATTGTTTCCTGACCGCTCCTCCCTTGTCTCCGCATCCCCTCCCTTCCTGAATTAGCAACTGTTTGAACCTGACTTTTGGAACTCGGGGAAGGGGACACAGAAAGGCTTTTGTGCCAAGGAGCCCCACAGGGCCCTGCTCCGTTTCCGTGGTGCACCCCAAACCTCCACCGGAACAGAGGCTTCTGTGTTCAGGACCTTTGCAGACCTCGCCTGATGTATCTCCTCATCTGGCTTTAAGAAATCCTTTGTAATAAATCAGTAATAGTAAGTAAACTCTTTCCCTGGGTTCTGTGAGCCATTTCAGCCTATTATCAAACCTGATGAGGGGTCACGGGAACCACTGATTTAAGGTCTGGCAGTCAGAAGTCCAGGTGACAGACGGGGCCTTGGGATTAGCATCTGAAGCTGAGGGAGGTCTTGTGGGACTGAGCCCTTACCGTGTGCCATAGGGTCTGTACTAAGTCCAGGTGTTAACGCAAGTTCATGGCCTGATTGATGCACAGTGAGGCCCGACAGACGGAACCATTGGTGTTTGGAGCAGAGAAAGGTTTATCGCAGGACCAGGCAAGGAGACAAGGTGGCTCGTGCCCTAAAAAGCCTCCAGCTCCCCAAAGTGTTTTGGCAAAGCATTTTTTTTTTTTTTTTTTTTGCGGTATGCGGGCCTCTCACTGCCATGGCCTCTCCCGTTGCGGAGCACAGGCTCCGGACGCGCAGGCTCAGCGGCCATGGCTCACGGGCCCAGCCGCTCCGCGGCACGTGGGATCTTCCCGGACCGGGGCACGAACCCGTGTCTCCTGCATCGGCAGGCGGATTCTCAACCACTGCGCCACCAGGGAAGCCCCGGCAAAGCATTTTTAAAAACCAGGTGTGTCAGGGGCGGGGAGAGTCGCAGGGTACCTGATCAGATCCGTGCAAACTTCTCTGATTGGGTGAGGATGCGGGAACAGGGTGATGTCCCAGGGGTTATTACATTTATTTATCCTCAGGCTCCACGAAGCCTGGGGGCTGTGTGCTCAGGGCCGTCAAGTAGTTAACATCCTCCATTTGCTGGGGTGGGGGGGGTTCACATCTGTAAAACAACTCAGGAAATACTATTATTCAGGTACTTCAGAGAGGAGCTAAAGCAGAGGGGAGGGGGGGGGGGCTGTCCCATCCCGGGAAGGCCCCATGGCGTCCTGCTCGGTTACACAGATAGTTAGTGTCATAATCGAACTGTAGGGCACCCAGTTGGTGTCCGCATAGATTTGGAGGATCATTTGGTGTAGAAAACCCTCACACACGGCGCGGGAAGTCGTGAGTGTAGAGAAATAGTGATTTCTGTTAGTGAGCTTTTTATTTATGACATTTCCTAGGAAATGTCAAGTGCTGTTAGCATGGCGACATGTTGGTGGCCATAGACATAGTGCAGATTGATATAATTATACAAAAAGCCTTGATGATCGGGTTTATTTACGGCTGACGGAGCTACAGACCTGAGAGTATTTTTTGCAAGGGCCTGAGTGTTCCCCGGGACTGTGCCCAGGGCCGGAGCTCCGTCTTGTTCACGGCCTGTGCTGGTGTTTCCTTGAGGACTCTCATCACGAGGTGAGAGGTTCCTGGGTTAGGACTGCTTCAGTTTTCTCTCTCAGTGTGTCTTAGAATGTCAGACCCGGCTGATGGAAAGAAAAGTGGAAGAAACTTCAGGAAACGGAGGCCTGAACTCCCAGGAGGTGGGCAGGTTGTTATCATGTATATGCCAGTGACCTGCAAACACTTGAAGTCAGTTACGCAAAGGAGCAAGGAGATTTCTTCTGAATTGCTCCTGAGAAGGTCTCTGCCCATTTCAGGGAGGCAGAGTTTTGCTCATCACGAGAAATAACTGTGCAAAAGTTTGAATTATTCAACTAAAACTGAAGTTGAGGTGACAAGCTCTCTAACAGGTATGTTTCATTCCTGCTGACAGCCCCACTGCCCTTAGTTTTAAACCCGACTTTTATACTCTCTCTTACTTCACAGACTGGGAATTTTCTTGAGTAGAAAAGCAGGGTCCTGTTTATTTGTCATTGTGTTTCTGTAAGTTATCCTAGGTACTCTGAATTAAGTAGGGCTGATGGAAGTGAGTTCAGTTGACCTAAGATGCTGAACTGCTTTGCTCCAGGAGACAATTATCAGTTCTTCCCCTTTTTGTGACAGCACTTATCTTTGGCTTATATCAGTTTTATTCTCATTTCCATTATATCTCGATATTTTCTGATTACAGTGTGGAATTGATATTGAAGATTGATTCAGAACCATGTCTGCTCCATCAACAGAGGTGGAGAAAGTAGATTAGGATTGACAGAAAGACAGTTGCTGCAGAGGTTGGACAAAAGCAAACGCAGTTGCTAGGAAAGAAGGATGGTAGTTTCCAAAAGTCATGCTTTTTATATATTTTTAAAGTCTTTATTGAATTTGTTACAATATTGCTTCTGTTTTACGTTTGGGTTTTGTGGGATCTTAGCTCCCAGATCGGGGATCAAACCCGCACCCCCTGAATTGGAAGGCGAAGTCTTAAACACTGGACCACCAGGGAAGTCCCCATTTCAAATATTAATGTGACCTGTAACTCATATAAATGACTTTGCCAGCTCAGGGTACTAGGATGCCATCACCTCGTACTTCCTCAGATTATCCTTCAAATCCCCTAAATTGTTAGTAGAAAATGGAGAAGCCTTTTTGAGGCCTTTTCTACCCTCAGATGGCACCCAGATTGTAAGAAAGAAACAAGCAAGCAGAAAAACAACCCCGGGGGTTCACAGCTTGCCGGCTGGAGGTCAGCAGGGACAGATGCAATCCTGTCTCTGACACAGGTGTCTGATTCTCTGCAGCTTCTTGCTTCCACGGGGTGTTGCCGTTATCAACTCTTCCTCTGCAGCCTTGCAAAAGCTCGCCCCTGCCCCGATGCCCTGTGGGGTCGAGAATAGTGACCCTCACTTGGATCTTTGTCCACACTCAGGGGCTCAGCATTGTTTCCCCAAACGACCGTACCACACCAGGGTAGCTAGACCCTCGGAACATGGGACTCGGTGGCACCCTATCTGCAGCCAGCCCTCACCCTCAAAGCCTTAAGCCCTGGTCCTGAGCCAGCGTCTTCACCTTAGTTGTCTTCTGCCCTCTTGGTGTCTATCACTAGAGGGCCTTCCTGGTGACCCCAGGACGGTTCCCTGACCTCAGATCTCAGGGAACAGCAGTTAGGGTACAGGTCCCTTCCTTTTCAGAAAGCACCTCCTTCCCTTTGCGTCGCATGGAATATTATCACCCGGGCCACCTTCTTCCAAAGATCCAAAGGCTTCCATTTTGTCTTTCCCCGGGGCCAGGAGGCCCCTTCACCCTACGGTTCCATATCCTAGGGGTCCCAAGAAGCAGTTCTTCAGCCTCCACACGACGTTCGGACCCTGCCTGGTCTGGAACATAACTCCTGGTCCAGGTGCCCCAGTTCGCATCCACCTTGCTTGTGGTAGACAGCTCAGTGTGGCCATAACCCAAATGAACTGGAGCCTTTTAAAATTACGCTGCTCTTGCTTTAACACCAGTGGCTGCTCTAAAAGGACACTCCATATACTCAACTGCAAAAGCATTGAAGAGTTAAGCAGGTGCTAACTGCAGCTCTCTTGAGCAGTGTTCTTACCTCTCACAGCATTCCACACAACTCTGAACATTTCTTTTTTTTTCTAGTCCAAATCCTCTCATTTTATTTTCTTCAAGCTTGAATTTTGAAAATTCAATCCTACAGAAATTTCAGCATGATGTAAACTAAGATACCCGTCATCTAGGTTCACTAATATCTCTTTGTCTCGCTGATCATTTGCTCCAGACATTGCAATAGTTCACATCTAAACACCTCACCATGTATCCTAAGAACAAGGATATCTTCCTAAGAACAAGGATATCTTCCTACGCAACAGCAGAAAACTTGTCTCCCTCAGGAAATTAACATTGATACATGCGAAGTCAGGGAACCATACTGGGGTCACCAGGAAGGCCCTGTAGTAATAGACACATTAATACATTTGACAGCTGTGTTGGTATATATGCTAATATAATCAGTCTGTGTTTATTAGTGTGTATTACAGTAATTACTTTTCTGTTTATTTTTTTCTTCTGATTTAAAGGAAATTAGAATTACAGCATTCGGTAAGCCCGTAAGTGTACACAGGCCTGAAGCTCTCTTTCTCCCTCTCCCCAGGCGTGCTCTTCCCCTCTGATCGCATCTCCAGGCCTACCAGCTCTCCGCTTGAATCCCCCTCCCCTCCCTGCACAGCTCTCCGTGCATCTCCCCGGCCTCTAATATCTTCTTGCAATAGAGACCCTCCTTCCCAGAAAGGGGCCATGGGATGGAGCCTGGAGTTTTCTCTGCCATGACTTTATCATCTGAAATGTGACCCCACAGTCTCTGACAGAGTTTTCTTGCTATTGTCCTTTTCTGTAAATTTCATTTCCTTCAACATTGAAGATTTCATAAGAAGTCAGCTTACTCACAGCAGAAAAGACTCGGTTTTGCTGCGTAGAATACTTCAGTTGAGGCTGCGAATCTGCAAACTATGCTGATTGAGTAGTGAGTTTGTTGACTGACCCTGTGAGTGTTCTTTCTCTACAATGTATAAATGCCCAAGAATATTCTTTTTTTTTTTTTTTGCCACACGGCTTGCGGGATCTTAGTTCCCCAACCAGGGATTGAACCCGGCCCAAGGCAGTGAAAGTGCAGAGTCCTAGCCACTGGACCGCCAGGGAATTCCCCCAAGATGATTCTTTCATTTGTTTGTTTGCTTATTGATTTATTTATGGCTGCGTTGGGTCTTCGTTGCTGCACGCAGGCTTTTTCTAGTTGCGGCGAGCAGGGGCTACTCTTCGTTGCGGGGCGCGGGCTTCTCATTGCGGTGGCTTCTCTTATCGTGGAGCACGGGCTCTAGGCGTGCAGGCTTCAGTAGCTGTGGCTCGTGAGCTCAGTAGTTGTGGCTCGTGGGCCCTAGAGCGCAGGCTCAGTAGTTGTGGTGCATGCACGGGCTTAGTTGCTCCGTGGCACGTGGGATCTTCCTGGACTAGAACTCGAACCCATGTCCCTTGCATTGGCAGGCAGATTCTTAACCACTGCGCCACCAGGGAAGTCCCCCAAGATGATTCTTTACTGACATCCAGGCTCAGCCTGTTTCTTCCAAACTCATCTGAGCTGTCATTTGTTTAGCCCATCTTATGTCCCGGGCCCCCTGCAAAGCACTGTACATCATTTCTTTTCATCTCCACAAAAGCTCCTATCAGAGGGTTACTATTAGCCCCACTGTACAGATAGAGCGGCTGAGCCTCTCAGATGTTTAAGTGACTTGCCCAAGCTCTGCTGTCATAGGAGGTGGGCAGGATTCAGACCAAATCCCTCCGACTCCCATGTTCCAGGGGGGTCTTCAGTCTCGCCTGTGGGTTTGGAGATGAGACAGTAGCTGAGACAAGAGGACAGGGAACCCGGAGGCTCTAATGGGGGCTCCCTCCCCTCCTGCAGAGGGAAGCACAGTGGAGCCTGTATTTTAATCCATTTCTTCATTTCCGGTGCTTTATATACATAAGCAAAAGCAAAAATGCTTTTGCTCAGCCTAATTCTACCTAAACACAATCATTCTGCACTTTATCTCACGCTCTCTGCCGGGGAAGCAGTGTGTTCTGACTCACCTAACATTTACAGAGCAAGTTTTGAGGGCCTAATGAGTGTCTCTGATTGTCAGCTGTAAATATAATCTTTTAGAATGTGGCAACGTTCTAAATTTCTAAAGTTCAAGTTATAAAATGAAAACCTCTTAGATAGGGGGGAAAAAAAGAAAAAGAAAAAACCCTGAAATACAAACAAACCTATGTCCTTTCAATTATTACAAAGCAGCAAAAACAACAACAAGTCATTTCAAATTTTTCCCATGTGTAGCTGAACCCTCAGCCATTCTTTGAGAAACCAGTGTTGTTTTGGAGAACAGATATATTTCTGGATTTGCGGGACTATGTTTGTCAAATTCCCTGTTACCTCTGGAATAAAAGCTAAGGCTACGATGCTTCATTTCTCAAGAAAAAGGAGGACAGCGAGGGGGCTGATTCTTTATTAGGCAGGTGTCCAGGAGCCCTTAGGAAACAGAAGTAAGAAGAGAGAGCATTTCCCTGAGGAACACAGCTCCGGACAGCCACAGGGCTGCAAGTACTAGAAGCACCGGCTATATGGGCACGCGGCACGCGGTGACCGGGGAGAGGCTGTGACCGAGTCCCCTCTCACCGATGGATCACTGGGCCCACTTGGGACCCCTGTGTGTGCGCTGCGGCTCCCACGCTCACTTCAGGGCACTGTGTGCTCTGTCCAGTGGACGGGGTTGAGTCTTAGGCCTCTTAACCTAAGTTCGCGTGTGACCCGAAGTCTGAAACGAATATACATGATCCAAACTGATATAAAGAAATGAATAAATAAATGGGAGAGAGGAGACAGCTCTTCCTTATAGAAAAATTACAAATACCACTCCCCGCTCCAGGAGATGGAGCTACATTCTCTCCCTCCCTACTCCTGCGGGACCGCTAGACATCATGCCCTGTTTCCAAATAATAGAGTATCGAAGGGAAAAAGAGTAACTTTGCAGTAGGAGAACTGCAGACACTCAGCCAAGAGAGGAAGGGTGCCATCACCAGAGATGCCACCTGGATGTCGTGTGCCTCCTGGTGAAAGTGAGAAGAATGGGGCTTCACCTCTACGGTATTTGTTCCCAAACCCATAATCCCAGTCTCACCATGAAGAAAACATCAGATGAACCAGATTGGATCCACAGCCACCCCCTCACAGCGGTTGAGGTCCTGAAAGACTGAGAAAATGTCACAGCCCAGCGAAAACTCAGCAGATGTGTGAACAAAATGTGGTGTCGCCCCCAAGTGGGATCCTGGAAAATCGGGTGAAATCCTGCCGTTTACTTAATCCCGGAGTTCCAATATCAGGTTCTTAGTTTTGCGAAAGTACCATGGCAGCGTCAGATGTTAACAGAGGGAGGAAAACCAGGGGAGGGAGACACAGAAAGTCTGGACTATCTTTGCAACCTGTCTGCAAATCCCAAAGTATTCCAAAATAAAGTTGTTTAAAAAAATTGCTTGGTGTTCACTTCAGCAGCACATATACTGAGATTGGAACGATACATAGAAGATTATCATGGCCCCTGCACAAGGATGACAGATTCATAAAGCAATCCATATTTTTACCCCCCGCCCAAAAAAGAAAGAAAAAAATTTTGCTCCCTAGGAAAAGCGTAGATAATTAGGGCTATATTTTTTGGTATATTCGGTAATCTACTTCAAAATTAGATTCCCCTTCCCCATACTTGACTCATTTTGCAACATGGCATTTTGATGTCTAGAGTTTTCGTTCTTTGTATGCCTTTTAAAGTCAAAATGCTGGGCTTTCCTGGTGGTGCAGTGGTTGGGAGTCCGCCTGCCGATGCAGGGGACGCGGGTTCGTGCCCCGGTCCGGGAGGATCCCACGTGCCACGGAGCGGCTGGGCCCGTGAGCCGTGGCCGCTGCGCCTGCGCGTCCGGAGCCTGTGCTCCGCGACGGGAGAGGCCACGACAGTGAGAGGCCCGCGTACCGCAAAAAAATAAAGTCAAAATGCTTGTTCAGGCAAATAGCTGTTGATAATCTTCAAGCAGCTAAGGTATGTCCAGGCATGAGACTGGAGGGCAAACTTAAAGAGCTGATGGAACTCTTGATTTTAAATCATTTTCATGCATTCTAGTTATGAATAGCTCTCTCCCCAGGGCGACAGCACTGCTGATAAAGGCTAGTGGTCAGAAGACAAGAGCAGAACCCGTTCTGGTCAGAGGACTCCCGCCATCCTTCCAGAGACCCTCACGGGACAAAAGTAGGCTGGAATGACAGGAAGGAGAAGGAAGGAGGGCTGGCAAACCGGGATATGCTCCGGCAAGGATCTCAGTCCTGTCCTGATATGCCTCCCAGCTCACCGTCACCAGCGTCTTGACTCTGATTCCCTGGAGGTCCGTGTCCACCGTGCAGATGGCACAGCCTCTTCCCTTGAGAGCCGCTACTGATGTCCTAGAGGTAGACAGAGCCAGGGCTTCAGCTTCTGCTCCCACAGAGGCTACTGGGCGGGATGGGATTCTGCAGCTGGAGCTAGAGAAACTCTTTCTCCAGAAACAACTGCAAATTTAGCTTCTTGGGCACCGTAACATAGCATTACACATTCTCACACATTCACAAAGTCGTCTGTGTAGGTTTAGGAAAATAAGCACCCTTTGATTGCACTATTTCTCTCGGCAAGTGCATCGCAAATTCTGAACCATCAATTTATAACAGGTGATTTGGAACATTTAGAAGTTGGGAATTGCTTGATCAAATGAAATTATGGGCCTGAGACATTGAAAGGTGAAAGATATAGGCCTTGATAGGAAAATTTAAAATAACTCGGTTTCATAGAGGGAAGATTTAAGATGAAAAGAGAAAAGGAAAATTGGATCAAAATTGGGTGATCCTCGCGAGATTAGCTCTTTGTAATGGTAAATTCTGCAGCGATGCCAGGCAGTGGGTGAGTCTCATGACATTTCAAGGTAAAGAAGTCATTGGGCAGAGCATGTGTTTTTCATAACACAGGACTAAGACATGAAATAATTTGGCACTTGCTTATCATGGTGCCCTCTTTCAAAATGGAAATGTCTATCTTCATTTTCCCTCACGCTTTGCAAAAATGCATTTACACTTTTCATGAAAATTGAATACGTATAACATAAATATCTTCCCAGGGTGAAAGCAGAAGAATTTGAATTACATTGAGTTTTTTCTATAGGCGACTACTGTAAAATAGAGAGTCACATTCACAATCCGATGGCATTCATATATATTTGGGAGTGTTAACAATCTTTACTTCACTTTGCCACGAGAAAGCAACTCACAACTTAGGAAACTTTCTTCATCCGCCAGGTAACTCCTTTTAAATACATATTGAGTTTTATGCTTCTGAACTCTTCTTAATGTCATCAACTGATTAGTACTCTCTGATAAGCTAGAGGATAAAAATATATCACTGTATTACCCAGAGGGGAAATTAAAGGGCAACTTTGATTTCCTGCAAAGAAAATAGGTAACAGCTATTATCTAGGGACTAGGACATACGTCAGAAAGCCTCCCTTGTCACCACTTCTGTTTCAGAGCTGCTTTGGAGTTGGGCGATGATTAAAAAATGGAGAGTCGTGAGGAAGCTGATTTTCTGATCTGCCGTTTCCCCCGAGGTGCAATCGCTGCCTTCTGTACTGGAAAATCATTGTGTTTGCTTTGCTGCCCACAGGCTGTCAGAAGGTCTGTAATGCAGTTATCCCACCAGTGCACCACGGTTGGACCAACATACATAAGAGAGAAAACCTTGCACCTTCTTTTCGCATATGGGAAGGAACGAAATTCTCAAAAGTCCTAAATAAATCTCAGGCGCGCACTTCCGTGTGAGTTTCTTATAGCATCATCTCCAATAGGATTAGGAAATCAGGTGAAAAAAGTCCCTTGTATGTGTCTCTGCCCAGAATCTTGTGATCCACCAGGTAAGCTGCTGACCAATGGATTCTCCTGATATAGGAGTTCCTTTAGCAACTGCTCAGCAAAGTCTTTCAGATCTAGGGTGAAGGAATAAAGTCGGAAGCCTGTTTGGATAGAAGAATCTAATCAGAATGTTCTGACATCATGATGTCTGCTGACATGCATTTGAGGATTGAAATGCCTCAAAATCAGCTCACAATCAGGCTTTTTCAAAATGCTGTATACTCCAAGCTCTCTCCACAATCAACAGATATCCAATTCCCTCTCCTATTTCTTACGAGACCGCAAACAATCCGCTTCCTGCAATCACAACACAGACTACTGACAGGAAAATAAACGGAGAGGACATTTTTGACCTTTACCTTGGTGTTTAGTCTGGGGATTGTGTCTTCCTCCGGGGACACTGAATATATGATCATACGCATATGCATATAATTATTAGTTCACGTCTCAGCGTCAAGGATCCTGGGAATCTTCTGTCAAATTGTGTGTAAATAAAAGTCTTTCTACACACAAGTTCCAATCATTCACCAGATTTTCAAAGAGTCCTTTTATCAAAGAGCAAGGATTATTATTATTATAAGGCACACCTCTCATAGTAATCTGTTTTGTGTTTATGTAAGATTTGGGACACACATGTACACACGCACGTACATATCGTCGTAGGACACGTTAGCACACATACGCCTTAAGTTTAACTGTCAAAGAGAACTGCACAAGTTCAGTGCTCCGGTACTGGTTTCATTCCCGGTAATTCTCTTATTTTCCCCTCTGAAACTTTAGATTTCAAGATTCATTTCAGGTCTGATTAGGGAGCCATAATCCATGGCCATCCCTCAGGAGACACATACAGGGTAGATCAGACAAGAGCCCTCAGGTGTTTGCAATCAGCTAGTTCCCTCTGGAATCTGGGGCGCAGTGCCTGCACTGGGAAGTTGTGGGGATCAGAAGGTAATAATACCCCAGGCCAGGCTGAGACCGTCTAATCAGGAAGAGCAGGAGGGGAGGAGACAGGAAGTTACTGACATGGGAGCGGTGCCTTTGGTCAGGAAGTGCAGCCTGGCCTCCCTCTGTGGCCGTCACGTCTGGTCGCCAGCCAGACCATTCATACCCAGACTGCTGGCAGCCACATAGCAGCCCTGCGGTCTTAACTCTTAACTCTGAGCCCAGTGAAGCCATTTTCTAAAGATACAATGAGAATAGTGATAATCGCTAGGTATGGAATGCCGGCCACAATGATTGTTAATTATTAAGCCCTAGTTATATATCAGGAGTTAGGTTAAATGCTCTAAAAGCACTGTCTTACCTCATGGTTAGACACTGTGCTAGGAATTTATCAAGTGTTATTTCTAAAACTTAGAACAACCCTGTGAGATTATTATCATTGGCCCTATTTTCTAGCTGGGAAAACATAAACGAGGTTTAATAACTTGTTCAAGCTTGTCCATGGCAAATCCAGGATTCACCCTTGGGCTTACAAATCCTAAATTAGTATGTAATCCCCTCATTAGGCTGCACAGTATGTCAAATCTTTCTGTTTCAGGTATGATGGCATCAGGACCTGCAGTTATAAAGCCACAGCTGCAGGCAGACATCTCTGACTAACAGTAATGTTAATGGCAAAAACAACAATAATAGCAACTCTCTCATTTGCTGGACGTCTACTAGGTACCAGTCAGAGGTGATGGTAAACGTTCACATAACCAGCATCTATTCCCCTTTTGTTTCTGATAACAAAACCTCAGAACCCCTTACCTGTCTTCATTCTATTTATTTCAGGGGGGATACATCTGCCCACTGGACTCCTCTCCCAAACTCTGGCCCTGAGCTCCTGACCCGGGCCTAGTCACACAATGTGACGATTGTTCTTCAGGTGGGGCTGTCATGTGAGCAAGTTCAGGCCAATTGAGAGTCGTCCCCAGTATTTTTGCTGGTGCCACCTACAAAAATACCCATGCTGGACAGATAAATTATCCAACCTGGAATTGTATTTCACCGACTTAAAAAATAAAAGGACTTTAAATGTATACTGCCCGCAGATATTTTCTGAGAAAACTGCTAACAGTTGTACCTCTGTGAGAAGAAAAAGTAAACCAGAAAGGCAATGTGGAATAGAAGAAGAGCAATAAAACAGCAGGTACAGCTTTTAAAACATTGAAAAGAAAGAAGGGAAAAGGGACAGGCCAGATTCGGAATCAGGAGGTTGGCTGTGTCTCTGAACCTGAGTTCTTTCATCTAGAAAATGACAGGATTAACATCACAACCTTTCTGACAAACAATTGTAGACAGTTTTCTGTTATTGATTTTTCATTCACTTCATGTTGCTATTTAGATTTCGGATCCTGTTTCTGCTACTTTACTTGAATATTCTCTGCGTAAGATTCTTCTTGTTCCCCCAGCCTGGCTTAGCAAGCATTCACCATTCGATCGTGGCTTGATGGTGATGACAAAGATATTTGTACACACTCACAACCATGCATACGTGCACACTGACGTGTAGCCGTCCATCTCCTTGGCAGGGGCATCCACCCTTCTGGAGTCTATCAATCACGATTGGTTAGGTTTTGCTGGGGTAGCAACCAAATTTCACCAGCGTAAAACCAACGATGTTTATTTCTCACTTGTGCTTTATGTCCACGCAGTGCCCTCCCTGTAGGACCTAAGTTGCTTCCTTAGCCACTACCTTGAAAGGTATTGGTCAGAATCAGAGGAAGAGAGCCATGCAATCCCACATCCTCTCACACGTCATTGGTCAGACAAGTCATATGACCACACCTAACTGCAGGGCAGGAAGGGAACCCTTCCACATGCCTCCAAGGAGAATCAGAAGTGTCTGGGGAAAGCTAATAACTACCACACAGGGCTGAGGTCATTTCTCTTGTCAAATTTTGAACCACATTCTGGACGATCTTGCTTAATTTCCTCCTGGACCTATGTTTTCTACAACAAAGGCTCTTATTTTCCACTTTCCACCTAGTCCACTCTGCCTAGAAACCTTTCGCTTTCATCCTAAAACAATACCAGAGGATGTCAACTCTCTCGGGCAGTCAGGAAACAGACCGTCTCTACCGGAAGTTGGGGCTGTCGCCAGCGAGAAAGATCCTTTTCATTCTTTCACGACTAACCTGTAAATTAGAAAGCAAATGTAAATAATGTTATAATGGAATATTCTGCCCTACTAGATTCTCAATAACCTTTTAGACATTGCAATAAAAAATCCATAAAATGTCATATGAAGGTTACCAGTTATCAATATCAGAACATATGAGCAGGCTTTAATTAAAAAATATTTCTCGGGGCTTCCCTGGTGGCGCAATGGTTGAGAGTCCGCCTGTCGATGCAGGGGACGCGGGTTCGTGCCCCGGTCCGGGAAGATCCCACGTGCCGCGGAGCGGCTGGGCCCGTGAGCCGTGGCCGCCGGGCCTGCGCGTCCGGAGCCTGTGCTCCCCAACGGGAGAGGCCACAGCGGTGAGAGGCCCGGGTACCGCAAAAAAATATATGTATATATTTCTCATCTTACCAGTGAAATGCAAAAATGAAATTTATATTTTAGACCTCCTTAACTCATCCTGCTTTATTTCTAAGTATTAGCTAAGATATGCATAAATATGTATGGTTTATTTGTTTGTGGTTTGTTGCTTGTTAGAGTGTCTGTACTACGGATTTAGAGCCACGTATAAATCTGATTATAAACCCTGGTTCTGCTCGTTTATAACAAAGTTACCTTTGTAACTTACAAGGCCGCACCGACCCTCATTTTCTTCACTTAGACAGCTGGGGTAATTATACTCTCCTAGGGGGGGTTGAGAGGATTAAATGAAGCAATGTTTGTGTATAAAATGCCTGGCAAAGTGTCTGGCTCAAGACACAGTAAATACTAGGACTTCCTCTCAAACCTTCCATTGTGCTTAAGTAAGTCTGTGCTGCCCTGTTCAGATTTCATCCTGAAATAGGATAGCTAAAATGTGCCTTTCTTCTTCCCACTAATCATAGAGAATAATGAGTAATTAGGGAATGTAAGAGCAGAATAAATAAAATTCCTGAAGAGACTTGGTTTGCAGAATGGCAGTAATTCAGTCCAGAGATTAATTCTTGTGCATTCCCTATGATGATTATCTCTAGAATCCTTTAACTGCATCTCCCCAGAAATCCACACAAATGGCAACCCACAGGAAGGTCCAGCTCACGAGTCAGGGATGGGTATCACCTACTCAGATTTCCCCGTCCTTTCTGTATAAGACGTGACCAAGCACCCAGAACTCACAGGAAGAAACACCTGGTGTTCATCTCCCCATAGCCACTGACTTTTCCTAGGCCTCGTTCTTTTCTCTTTCTCACACAAAGTTCATATTCGTTCAGTCTTCCCCTCTCTACTTCATCTCTTTCTCTATCTCTCTGTCTCTTCTGATGACCTCCCCCTTTTCCCTTGTCTCTCTCTTATTGGATCTATTTCCCGAGTTTTCTCTCCTGCCATTTATCATTTGGTAACGTGTCGCTCACTTACACGACTTCGTCACCTAATTGCCACTCTTCCTTCAATATCCCATTCGTTATCTACTGGGAGTAGCAGGACTTGCCTGAACATTTAAATTCCTACGATCCCAGAATCAGCAGCCACCCTTTGTTCTCTGTGTGACCTCCTATACAACAGCCTTAGATGCTCATCTTTGCCGGAACCCACGAATGGGGAGAAATTTCTTTCTTGAGGATGCTCTTCATGGCATCGTCAGGGAGCTCTGATATTTGGAAAGATCTTCCTTCTATTTGCACTAAGTTTACGTCCCTGTTATTTCTTTTGACTGGCCTCGGCGTGTTATAGTAGAGGTTTCTCCCTCACGATACTCTTCTAAATATGTGAAAATACCAGTTATATCTCAAGTCTCCTTCTGCTGTAGAAAGACATTCTCAACTTTTTATGTCTCACTTTGACCCATGATTATAACCTGTAGGTATAGATGGGATGCTCTTCCTGGGCCCTGGATCTTGGTCTAAACTTCATGCTCTGCTTCCCCAAGTCATGGGCAGAAAGGATGTTTTTACGTGCATCTGTCTTCCAGGGAACGTAAAATGGTTTCAGAATAAGATAACTCAAGCCCACTTCTCTCCGTCTGGTTCCCCAAAGATGCAGCAGCATCCTATGAAACAAGGAATATACAAATGAACAATGGCCAGGCCATATATAGAAATAGAACTGTATCCCCAAATCTTTAGCAACCCGTTTAGGAAACCAACCCAATAGCTATAACAACAAGGCCATGGAGTCAGCCTCCTATCTGCAATTCAGACTCGTAGGAAGTCAGACCACCATATCTAGGAACAACCCAGGAAGCCAAACAATCACCCCTATAAAACTGGCCCCAAATGGCCAAGACTTGATTAATAATTGATACCTTTCATAATTGTTGTTCCTACTTCTAACTTGGGACCAAGAGGAAAAAGCCAAATATGCACCCTAAACCAATCATATAGGATGCCTCACTTCTAAGTTAGTTCCCTACAACTTCCAACTGGGGCAGACCTGAAGCCTTCCTTTCTTTCCACTATAGAGCTTTCCCTCTCCTCTGCCTGCCTTTGAGAAGAAAGAGAGAGGGTGGTTGACTCCCTTGTGAAGGCAAGCTCTGAATAAATAAGCTTTGCTTGTTCTCAGTTGGTTGGTTTTTGTTTATTTCCGCAGGTAGGAGTTTAATGGAAAAAAGTACTGATTTTTCCATGGGAGAAATATAGTTTTTACATGGGGAAACACAGCAGAGATAAAAATAATCTTCTAATTAACGCTGATGAGCATATGAGGGTTTATCTGGAAAGGACACTAGGTTCTTTAGCTGCAAGTCTGACTTTCTCTGCTTTGATACGAATCCCCACTTCAAGTCTTTGTATTCGGTTTCAGGCATCCTTGCCTGTTTCTTGAATCTCCATCTAAACTTAGGCCATGGTGAAGAGACATTACAGAGCAAAGCAAACAAGGGAAAATATTCTTCTCTGCTTTATTTTATAAAATGATTCCCTCACCCCATTTTATCCCCAAATATTACTGTTATTAATGTGCCAAGAAAAATCTACATCAGTTCAATTTCCAGCTAAATGAGAAAGGACATTGTGAACTAGTTATTTAATCAACTCTCTCCAACTTTTGGAAGGTCAGTAAAAGCTCTTTTTCTTCCTGGTAATTCCTTCTGTATAAATTTATCTTCACCAATGATGACCTGACATTACAAGTGAAAGTCGGTTTTATGTTCCTCATCTTGACTCCCAGCGAGTCGCTGCGAGTCGAGAAAAACAGGGCAGGGTGGCTGGGACAGGGCATTAAAGGCGTGGAGAAGAGAACAATTTTTAATCATTTTCAGACAGAAACCTGGATGCTGTGCATGTGGGAAATAGGAGGGAATGATGGCGGGAAGTTGTGGAGAGGCTTTTTCAAGGGTTGCAGAGGTGGGCAAGGTGGAGGTGGAGACGCTTGCCTTCACTCGCTGGGAAATTTATAGGACACAGAGCATCAGTGTAGGTGGATTCTAGGGACTCATGTCGTAAGGTTCCCCAACATCCGTCTGAAAACAAATAAACAATAAAGTTGAACCTCATTTTTAACGGCATTTAAAAAACCATTGGCATTTAGATCATCGTTTTAAAGACACGACTTGCAGAAAATGTGTTGACATCAAGAATATCATCAGCCGCTGAGTCGTTCTCTGCCTTTTGATGGTTGCCTCCCCGACTGAGCAAAGAGCATCTGGGAGCCGTGGCAGTGACAGATAAAGAGCATGCATTGTTTGTTGACAACAGTGATCCAACTTATTTTTCAGATGCGTAGGCAGAAAGCGATTAAGTGACTTACCAAGTTTTCATAAAATCAGCCAGAGACAGAATAAGCAAGAGAGAGAGCTCAGATGTGATATGGTCGGAGCCGGCTTCATATTTCCTAGGCTACACCATCTATGTGACAGCAGATAACAGCATCAGTCAGAAGAGGACTATTAAATATTTTTAAATTTAAAAGGAAACTATCACAAATGGATCTTTGCAGCAGAAATGAATTAAAATTATTAAAATAGGATGGCTTTTAGCCTTCCACAGACTAAAACTGTAGCTGACAGCTGTGTGTTGATAGACTTCTCTATTTGATTTTTGGTGACTTAATGGAATAAAGTCATGATTTCAGTCCCAACGCTATCCAGAAAAGATAATTCGAGAAGATGAATATTCAGATAATTGCAAGGCTGAAGTGTGGCATGATTAAATCCCCGTAAGACTAAACAAAGAGTTATAAATACAGCTGGGCAACATTTTGTTAATACCAGTTGCAAGTACCCATCAGATGCCTCATTGGAACAAGGGACCTACATACAGTGTCTGGGTTCCAGCTTCAGAGAATGCACACAAGGAAGTCTCCCAGCATACTCCCGGATCAGCTGCGCGGCCACTCACCTTGCCAGGTAACAAGCAATTGACAGATATAAGGAAATGCATCACCGACAGAAAGGTAACCAAAATTCGGTGAAAAAAAAAAAAAGGGACACGTGGCGGCTAGAGAGCTCCTGTTCCGTTTTCCTCTCAGTGTCTGTATGCACGAGAAGCCTTAAGAACCTTGGACGTCAGTCACCCTTTGAACTTTAGACTGTAAATCTCCACATAAGACAGATGTCCTTAATGCCTTGTGTTCACAAGTGCATCTCTAGCAAGCGTGGGAACATCTCGAACCTCAATGTATCCTGGATTTAACTTCTGGGAGACAAAACTGAGATGTGATTATTGAGAAGGAATTTAATTAATCACATCCCGTCCTTTTCGAAGAAAGACTATACACATGCCAAGAAACTAGCTGGTTCGAGACAGTAGCCCACAGATTCCGTCCAGGCACAGGACAGGGGAGAAGATGCCCTCCCATGTCAACGTGGGGATCCTAAACTGCCCCCCTGCAAGGGCTCAGCAGGCACGTTCGAGCCAGGCCAGCACCAAGCAGAGGACTGAAGTATGTTTTCTCCTGTACGAGGCAGGTCGGGGCAACCATCCACTTCCCTTGATAACAGTAATTCTCATTGGAAATCAATACGTTACAGGCTGGTGAGCTTTATTAGTATGAACTAGCACCTCTTAATCAGTTCATTGGTGGAACGATGACAAATATATTCTTCCGGCTATGATGTTAAGGGCAAACTTTGGGCAGAGTTGAACTCACTAAGTTAAGAGCCCCCTCTTGGGGGGATATGGAAACCCCCCAGGGGACCCCACTCCACTGCAAGTGCCACTAGGCTCTGTGTCAGATGCCAGCAGCAGCTGTTCTTAAAGTTCGATGGAGAATTGAGTGTAAAGAAATAAAGAGGAAAGATTTGCACTGGTTAGGGAGCATTAGAGGAAACTCATAAATGAGACACAAGACTATCAGAAAAATTCAGATTTTCAAAGTTCTCAAGTTCTTTCACGCAGGTAGTCATTTCGACTCCAGGGCATACTTGACCTCAGCCCTTCCGAATCTAGATGATAAAGAAAGGTCACTTTGCAAACAATCATTTGCTATACAAATATTAGTTATCCTCATGGATTTTGTAAAAAAAGAGTTTCTTTACTGGCTTCTGCGTGTTATTCTGAAGCTTCAGGTAGTTGTTAGAACGTGGTTTTGTACTAGAATATTCTACATTAATAATTTGTGGTTTTAAAATTTTGATTCTATACTTTTCATTATTATAACCTACAAATTATTATAGATTAACTTATTTTCCCCTTATCGAATAAGTTTTTTAATTACCTTTTTACATAATTGGGTGAAAAACATCAGAGTACAGATCTTAGAACAACAGGCTGCCTACCCACAAAAATGTCCTCATCTGTGTGGTGAATTCAGCCTCATTAACTTGTATTTTGTTTTAGTCTCAGCTTCAACCTTGTCATTTCTAGTTTCTCGGAGTTTAATCAGACCCCCCTGGATACTGATACCCTTAAAGGACAGATCAGAGGTTCCGATGCCTTCGAATATGTCCTAAATAAATAGATAAGCAAGGTCTCTTGCGAATGCTGTGCTCAGAGCTTTACTGAACAGGCTGCGAAGATAAAAACCCAGGTAATTAAGGAGCAAGATTCGAAGCCACGTTCTGCAGATCCCAGAGATGGTGAATAATGCAAGCGAGGCCAAAGTGGAGGCAGATCTACAAAGAGTCCGAAGAAGATGGAAATACCTGAGTGCTTCTCCTCTGTCGAGCTCTCTTTTGGACCAACGCCGGCCACTTTTCTCTTCCTTAACAGTACTTTGAACTTGAACCTGGAGGAAGTGGGCGGTGAATGTGGCTTCCACCTTAGAAGACACAGCAGTTCCCAGCTCTTCCCTGTGCTCCAGCCGCCTCTTCCTGTGGCCAAGGCTCCTGGAGAGGAGGTACCACCCACTGTGCCACTGGGTCTGTGGAAAAGGTATAAGGCAGGCCCTTTGTGAAAAGGCCCGAGCTAGCCAGAATGGGCTCGTAAACAGGGAATGTATCAGTCAGTCTGTTGGTCTTTTGCTTAGTAAGTTAAAAAGTTCTTTGGAAGGTACCACATCATAGCACAGGGACAAGTATTGGATTTGATTCTAATACCTCGTAAGAGCCACTGGTTGGTTGGTTGGTTTAATATTTACTTATTTATTTGTCTGTGCCAGGCCTTTTTATTTTTCTTAATAAATTTATTTGTTTATTTATTTTTGGCTGCATTAAGTCTTCGTTGCTGCGCGTGGGCTTGCTCTAGTTGCGGCGAGCGGGGGCTACTCTTCGTGGCGGTGCGCGGGCTTCTCATTGCGGTGGCTTCTCTTGTTGCGGAGCACGGGCTCTAGGTGCGCAGGCTTCCGTAGTTGTGGCATGCGGCCTCAGTAGTTGTGGCTCGCGGGCTCTAGAGAGCGGGCTCAGTAGTCGTGGCGCACGGGCTCAGTTGCTGCGTGGCATGTGGGATCTTCCCGGACCAGGGCTGGAACCCGTGTCCCTGCATTGGCAGGTAGATTCTTAACCACTGCGCCACCAGGCAAGTCCCTGCACCAGGTCTTTATTTCAGCATGCTGGATCTTCGTTGCAGCATGAGGGATCCTTAGTTGTGGCATGCAAACTCTTAGTTGAGTCATGTGGGATCTAGTTCCCTGACCGGGGATCGAACCCAGGCCTCCTGCATTGGGAGGGTGGAGTCGAAGCCACTGGACCACCAAGGAAGTCCTGAGCCAGTGGTCTTACGTAAATGCCTTTACTTCCCTGATCTCTAATTTACTTACCAACAACCTAGCTTTAATATCTAGCTCACAATTGATTTGAGAAGTCAGTCAAATTTTATATGTAAATCATTAACATAATACCTGACTTCTGTTAGTCCTTCAATCAATGTTACCTTTTATCATCACCCGCGGGATGCAAAAATTTATTATATTAAATTTACTAAACTTACTATAATTAATTCCATCCATCATCCCTGCCACCCTCAGTTTCAATAACAAAGTGTGTCCTCTGTGATTCAGAATCCTTCTGTCCCTGGACTGTTTTTTGTTATTAGCGCTGAGACTTACTTGCTTGATCTCTATTCTGAGCGAGACCTTACTTCGCATGGGCCTCCACAAGAGGCATCGTTTTTCATCCAATGAATTCATTATTATGAATTCATTACTCAGTACATACCTACTACATGCCAGGCCCTGTGCTGGGCTCTATGGCCGTTTCACGGTTCAACCAAGGGCAGCCTGCCCTTCAGATTGCCATCCGCAAGTTATTGTCACCACTGTCACCGTCATCATAGCGTAAGTGAAATGGTATAATTCCTAGGTGGTACCCTTTGTCTTAAACCTGTTGGCATTTAGGTAGAGTTTTCTTCCGTAATATTTTTTATGATTACATTTATATCTGTGGTGAATAACATTTTATCAATGAGTCTAGGATCACAGAAAACCATAATGGGAAAGCAAGTGCTATTTTATACTCTGAGGCTGCAGCAAATATTGGTTAAAATGTGCTTCTTCAGACTATCACCAAAATAGATTTTTTTATGGCTAAGTTGAGATAAAACATCAGAAAATGCTAGTACTAGAGGCAGAAAGTCGCAAGTAGGAGCAAATTCAGAATTTGAATTTCACTAATTCAGAAATTGGTTATTATTATTATTTTTTTTTAATTATTATTATTTTTTTTTTTGCGGTACGTGGGCCTCTCACTGTTGTGGCCTCTCCCATTGCGGAGCACAGGCTCCGGACACGCAGGCTCAGCGGCCATGGCTCACGGGCCCAGCTGCTCCGCGGCACGTGGGATCTTCCCGGACCAGGGCACGAACCCGTGTCTCCTGCATCGGCAGGCGGATTCTCAACCACTGCGCCACCAGGGAAGCCCCAGAAATTGGTTATTATTGTAGGAACCACAGACAGGTATCTCAGGATTCAGTGAACAATTTGGTGGGTGGGAATACAGAGAAGTAATATGCAAATAGTGTATATGCTCTGTCATTGTTGGGTTCATTCTTGCTCTGGACGCCCCTCAGAATTCTCCCTTCCTTTCTCAGTAAAGATAAAAAGTTCCCCACTATTCATGATAGTCAAGGGCTCAGCTCTGAATGTAACAGAATAGAGCGACGTGTAGAAAACATCACTATCCCTGGCCCCTGACTCTAGTTCAGAACTCTGCCCCTGGGTCTGCAACATGGCCAAGTGTGGGATGCCGAGTCATTAAAATAAGTAAAATTATGTATTCGGAGTGTTCAGTTGCTTCAAAACATGTAGTAATCCAAAGGTAGGACTCAATAGCACTGCTACTTAGGGGCAGAGTGCCAAAGAAGAGAACCTGAGAGATGATGGTGGAATTCTACTTTTATGATTTTATGAGCCCTTCCTGTTCTCCTCCTATGCACTATCATTTACTAGTGACATCTTAAAATACAGTGGCCGGAACTGAACAGAACTGAACACCAGTGTGGTGATGTGGTCTCTCTCACGTGTGGAACAGCACAGGCTTTGGAGTCAGATAGAATCCGGGTTTGAATCCAGGCTCCCCTGTTTAAAGCTGAGTGACTTTGGTCAAGTTTGATGTCTGAGCTTCAGTTTCTTTATCTGTTTAAAAAAAGGTAATAAATACTGTGAAATACTACTGTAAAAATAACGAATGTATAGATACATTAAGTGTATACCCCAGGTTTTTTAAAACTATAGATTTTTTTTATTATGTTCTTGGTGTTTTTATTTAAATTACTTATCTACTGAATGACGAAGGACCAAATACAACGCCGTTTGGCACTCTCACGTTAACAATGAATATTCAGGCAACATTTTAAGTATGTTGTTTAATTACTACTATTCCAACCTGACTTTATTATCATGCACCTTACCCATGTAGATAATACGGTAAATTTTTAAAAAGAATGTTTGAGAGTTTAAGCCCTTGAGTCAGATACGTCAGGTTCAAATTCCAGCTCTATCACCAGCTGTGAGATGTTGGGGAATGTGTTGAAATGGTTCAGGGCTCAGGCGTCTCATGGATAAGATGGCCATACCAACAGTAGCAGCCTGGGACCCACTGGATACTCAATATGTATTAGGTATTCTTCATAAATACCTTTCGACATTAAAATATTCTTGGTTTATACCACACTGCATGTCGATAGTTAATTTGGCATGAATGCTGGCTCCTAGAGCTCGTATTCTTTTCAAAATGGTCCTGAGCTATTTACATTTTGAGTACATTCATTACTTCAGCCTAGCGACCCTTAACTAATGCATCCATAAAGTTGTTTAATAATCACTTCCCATTGCTATTTATAATCCTATCCATATTGAAGCCTAGCTCACAAACTTTCATGATGACACATTACCCGATTTTATTTATTCTGTGCTTCCAGAATGGGATCTACACATTCTCCAACACCCACCCCTGCCGTGCATTATACTTATTTGGGTGGGAGTCTCTTCACAGCCTCCGAATTCGAACACAAGCTCATGGAAATAGACGTTATGCCATTCATTTTAATACCTCAATCTTGCCCTGCTTATCATAGTGTCCTGAATAAATTTATTGAACAACTGAAGAAGTGAATGATGTTCTAGAATTTTGTTGAGTTATCTAAAGTATGAGAACTGATCTAGAATTTTTGATTTCTTGTCCTTCTCAGCATTTTTCCAAAGTTTCGACTCATTCTGGATTGCCTACTTGAGTCTATTTTTAAGAATATTTTATGCCATATTTAGTATTTCATTTTTCTTTTCACTTTTGGTTAGGTAATGTTTCCTCCTACTTTTGTATTTTAAATCTAAGATCAGCTGAGAGCTTCCTGTGCAGCTAAATGTGAATTTCTTTGGCTGCCTATACCTTTTCTTCCCAATGGGGAACATTTGTGATTGTATAGTTTCATTTTTTAAACTTTACATTCCTCGTAGATGATATTTTCTGCTGAGTCTATGCCTGGGAAATGTGAGCTGAGCTATGTTTTGTGCTCTTTGGGAGACACCAGTTAGGGGTCACACCACTACATTATACACCCCTAGAAAGAGAAGTCTTCCTAGGGAAAGCAGCCTCTGGGCTTAAGGCAAGCCTGAGAGGGTGAGAATCGAGGGTCACCTGTGAGTGTGGGTGTCACTTGCTCTCGGCTCCCCTGACCTTCTGACTGTGAGAGGATTCCACACCACAGGAAGCTGGAACCACCCTCCCAGAACCTTGGGATGGACCTAAGTTTGCTGTCTGCTTCCCCAGCCTATCCCTCTCCCTCCCCGGCTCTGTCTCTCCGCATCATTGTCCATGTCAGTCTCCTCCGTCGACTCTCTTCTCTCTCTGTTTCTGTCCCTGTTTCTGTTCTTTTCTTTCTTGACTGTTTAATATCCATACTTTTATTTCTATAGTCCTTTAAATAATATTTTTTTCTGACTCTTTTTACTTTTGTATTTCCTTTCGGACTCTCTAGCCATGGAACTACGCCAGCCTTTTTATGAACTTCTGAAAAATCTGTTTTCCTAAAGTCTAGAGCGCAGGTCTGATGGAGCCCACGGCTTCCTTTTTTCATCCTGTTATGAATTCCAGGATGGCTTGATTTCTCCCAAGGTTCATATAACTTTTGCTCCAACAGTAAGCTCTTTCTTGTTGGTTAGAGTTAAGTACAGAATAGCAATTTTCCTTGCTACTTCCTCTCCCGCTACCAGACGGAATTGTCAATAAAGAGTCGGATGTTCTGCTTTCCGCAGAATGTTTTTTTTTTTTAAAACATCTTTATTGGAGTATAACTGTTTTACGATAGTGTGTTACTTTCTCCTTTACAACAAAGTGAATCAGTTATACATATACATATGTCCCCATATCTCTTCCCTCTTGAGTCACCCTCCGTCCCACCCTCCCTATCCCATCCCTCTAGGTGGACACAAAGCACAGAGCTGATCTCCCCGTGCTATGCGGCTGCTTCCCGCTAGCTATCTATTTACATTTGGTAGTGTATATATGTCCCTGCCACTCTCTCACTTCGTCCCAGCTTACCCTTCCCCCTCCCCATATCCTCAGGTCCATGCTCTAGTAGGGCTGTGTTTTATTCCCGTCCTACCACTAATCTCTTCATGACATTTTTTTTTTCTTAGATTCCATATATGTGTTAGCATACGGTATTTGTTTTTCTCCTTCTGACTTGCTTCACTCTGTATGACAGACTCCAGGTCTATCCACCTCACTACAAATAACTCAGTTTCGTTTCTTTTTATGGCTGAGTAATATTCCCCGCAGAATGTTTTGAGAGTTGAAACCCTCCGCACAGTTACATGTTCCCTCTCAGCCAGTTTACGTTCTCCAGTAAGAGCCATCCTCCATCCTCGATACCTCCTACCTGGCCAGGAAATCTGTTTTATACAATCATAATAGTATCGCTTGTTTCTCTTCCTTTTGTCCTCACCTGAATGTCTTCTACCATTCCTTACCTCCATGACATTTTATATGTTATACGTATTTTTGGAGAAACATGATTAGCCCATTCCATTGGAGCTGTTTCTTTGGAATGAAATTTACCCTCTAGTTGTCCTATTTCAGTCATGAATTTCATGCCGTCCATCCAGTTTCTGGTTGTAAATTACTTGCCAGAAGCCATGTGATATTCATCTTTGTAAAATACAGAGCCTAGAAGAGTCCTGAAATATACCCAACATGAATTCATTAAGCTGAATTGATACTTGTTTTAAAGTTACAGGTTTATTTGACTTTCGCCCAGGCACTGTGCATAGATATATAAACACTTGAAGCCTTAAATTAATTCCACATCTCCTGATTTCTCCTGAAAATGACCTCATATTTTTTTCACAAGTTCTCCCTATGTGTTATTTTTCATGATACATGACATTAGAATTTTGTTGGTGTTTTTCTTCCTGGCTTCTTGTTTTAATTTGAAGAACTTTTGATTGGCCATTGATAGATTATTATTGAGAAGCATCAGTGAGCCTGGAACTACATTAAGTAGTTTACATATATTATTTTACATTTTTACAACAACCTTACCAAACAGGTATTAGGAAATTAATTTTATACCTTAGAGTATATGCATGAGAATATTGGGACTCAAGTTAAACGACATTCCAACCAACATAGCTACTAAATAAAAGAACGGTTAGAATTAAGTCTGACTGGTTCCAAAGCTTGTGTATTTCTTCTTCTAGAACTGTCCACTCTACCCAGCTAGTTAGTCAGACAGATACTTGGCATTATTTTAGGATACACTGAGGTGACATAACTTTCTCAGCTTGACTACACAGATGAACAAAACCAGCATGAAGGTCAGCTCTTGGTTCTGCAATGGGATATTCAAATAATGACTAAAAGTACGGTTTTAGTTTTGAAATACTATTTTGGGAAAAACCATGGCTGCCAGCAGGAACACCACAGTGGCTTTAAGAACAACACGCCTAGCTACACACTTTGTCTTTGCAGTGGAAGACAGAGGGACCAGATACAAAAGCAGAAGGCAGCTCACCTCATCCTCTTCCCTGTCCCAGGAAGAGGGTAAGAGAGAACGATTCATTCCTCTCTTGACTATGTTGACCTTGCCTGGACCGTAGTTGCAGGGCCATTGACACCAGGAATAGTCTCAGTCTACTACTCAAGCATGCAAGAAAGATATTTTTTGTTATTTTTATATAATTCAACCTACATATTATTTTGACCTCCTCCTAATCTGCAGGAGTGACAAAAACAGTATCGTAGTTATTTTCAGAATTCTGATCGCGTTTTCACCCTTCTCTTAGGCGTGGGTCTGAGTTTCTGGGATATAAATAGTGCTGACATTGGGAATGGGCAGCCTTATGGTCTATCTCCTCCTCCCTGTCTTTCAGCCACATCAGCCCCTGTGACATGTCCGTCTCCCATCTGGTCCTCTGTCGGCAGTGACAGCACAGAAAGCCCCACGGAATCCTTTGGGGTAGAGATCTCCGGGATAACTTTTGCTACTCTTGGCTACTTGTGATTTACTCTGTTGCTCACATACCATGCTTCAGGAAACTGCCAGGCTTCCTAGAAACATTATGCAACCGCTTCTCCTCTGGGATCTTGTTATTTCCCCAGGACCATACCTGGGGAAATAACAGGGGATCATACTACTTATTCAAGTTAGTAGCTTACAATCTAGGAAGGACATATATTAAAAAGTTGCTAACATGTGTTGACTCTTAATAAGTTCTAAGAGCTTTCCATGTATTAACTCATTTGATTCTTAAAATAATCCTCAAAGGATGATGCTAGGAAAAGACACTGTACCATTTTTTAAGTGAGGAAACTGAGACAAAAGGAAGTGAAGTAACCCAGGCAAATCTCAGAATTCAGAGTCAGAATTCAGACTCTTCAGCCGTTATGATGCATGGTCAGAATGGGGTGGTATAAAATAGGAAAGAGTTAATTCCAAGTAGAGCAAGAGGCTGAGGGACAGTGAGGAAAATCCTTCATAGGATAAGAAGCCCTCGAGTGCATTCTTGAAAGACAAGTGTGTGAGTATTCCACAGGCTAGCACCATAACATCTGAGAAAGAAATCACTGTTTTAGTTCTCAGAACTTTGGTCTAAGCAATATTTTTGAGCAGTACAGCTGGAAAAAAGGAAAGGCCAAGCAGTAGGAGACAGATCCCAATTCAATTGACCGCTGACTGCTCTGTGTGTCTGCATGAGTCACAGACTCTTTGGTAAATGAAAACGTTCTAGAAGATTAATGCGTCTGGCTGCAGTGAGAGTGAGTCAGGAGCTAGATGTCTAATAATCTCCTTCACTAGAGTTTAAATAATATCAGGGGAAGGATGAGAAGGGGGAAGTTACTCAGGCAAATGTGACATGAGATGGGGACAGTCACATTAACTCATCCTAAGGACTGGAAAAGTCCAAAGAGAGAACAGTTTGCAAAGTCATTTCATTAGACTTTATTAGTTCACTAGCCTTCTCTCCAACATCAGCAGGCGTGGGCTTTGGCTCTATAGAGCACAATGAAGACTGAAGTACCATTTGGACAGGATTCAATTATTCATTCAGTTCCACAAATTTTTCCCCTGACAATGTTACCAGCACCTAGATATGTGGAAATTGTGGCGCACAAAAGAAGTTAATGTGAAGGAACACCAACACAGGAGATATTCAACCCGTTTCCTCCTCCATCGATCATCCCATCAATCTTTCCCCAACATTGTAGTTTTAAGGAAGTCTCCTAGTCTTTCCTTCCATCTCCTCCAAAACAGCTGCCGTCTCATTCTTAATACCCTGCTGTTGGCTATTACTGAAGGGTACCAGGGACCTTCAAACCACCGGCTGGGACGGCCGCTCTCAGTCAGGGCTCACTGGACTCTATCTCTTCAACTTCTATCCTTGTTCTATTCCATTCTTCTGTCCTCTAGCTTTCTGTCTCCTCAAATTCAAGGTATCCCCTCAGGAGATGGTCCCTGATCTTCACTCTAAAGCAGCCCTCAAGCTCTGTCCCAAGGCTGCATCGTGGCTTTTATGAGCTCCGGGCACTTTTGCCTCTGTGGTCCCTTCCCCCATACAAGTATACTTAAACATTATACTTTACAACTTCATTGGTATAAAGACAAATATAAACCGTTGTCTTTGACCTAAAAGTTGTTTTCCTTCTGATTTTAAAATAAATGGGGAATTCCCTGGCGGTCCAGTGGTTAGGACTCCGCGCTTTCACTGCCAAGGGCGTGGGTTCAATCCCTAGTCGGGGAGCTAAGATCTCACAAGCCAAAAAAATAAAATAAAATAAGATAAATGAAAGTACTAGGTGGTCAGTCTCAGGACGTCAGGGAGCCCATTACCTCATTCACTGCTGTATTCCCAGCATGAGGAAGAATGCCTGGTGCATCAGTCATATACTTGAGCCAAGGGAATGTTTTAGAAAGAAATGTAGCTATCAGAGTAGGGAAAGGAAAGACAAGAGACAGCAGAGACTGATTGGGAGGCTAGTGCGTTTGTACCAGCAAGACTTACGGAAGGTCTAGGCCAGGGTAGTGGCCAAGTGGGGGTGAAGCAGATGATCCTGGAGAGGCAGGAGCAGGGCCCAAGTTGGATCTGCTGTAACGCAGAAGGAGAATCTGAAGATGATGTCTGTCGCCTAAAATAATATATTCACAACCTAGAAGCTGTGATTTCTTCGGTGGGAATTTTTAGGACTTCAAGCCCAGGAGGTAGCAACTCAAGTAACCCTGGGAAAACTGCTCTGAGGAGGTGAGGGGTGGGGGGGAGCTAAGATATGTAAGAGTTTTGCGACAAAGCGCAGGTAGTAGGAACAAAAGGCAACTGTTAATAAAAGAAAACCAGGTATCTCAAGTTAAGGAATTGAGCGCTCTTCTCTGTATGGGAAGATGCAAGCGTCTGGGCTCACTGAAATGGTTCCTTTGACATGCATCTCAGCTGTCTGGGGCCAGTATCCTGTGTTTTCACATCCTGAGTTTCCGTAGGGCTCACCTAGGGAGAGGCTGCAGTCTGATGGCTGCTAGCTGGCAGGTGTTCTTTGTGAGTTCCCTGAGGCTCAACAGCTCACCAAGGAGGTGACTGCGATGGCTGATGGCCGTGACATCCTTTGTTTCCTGATGTGGCAGAGGCAACGTTCCATTTCTCACCTGCATTCTTTTTCACACTACTCTTTCTCCCGAGAAGGCCACCCCCGTCTCCCAATACACATGCATCTGAATGCATCACCTGAGCACAAAGCACTAGCAGGTAGCCGGTCCACCTTGACTCTGTGCCCCCTCTGGTACTCCTTGGGCAGTATATGAAGGAGAACATGAGTAGATGTTTCTTCAGTTGAACTGAAAATGAACTAAAGGAAAGTGTACATAAAGGGTATCATATTTTACGTCAAAAGATGACAATTTTAACTTCAGAACAGTAAAAGCAATAACCAAACAGCAGCAGTCAATTCAGGTACATCTACTTAGCTCAGTATAATTCTAAGCTTTACAACCTTTTAGCATGACAAACTCGCAAAGCTCATTTCAAGCTGGCTGAATGTTTCCATTTCAGAGTTTTAGTCTAATCAAGCAGAGTAAATTAATCAGAAACATCTGCCTTGTCTCAAGAAATGCCTTGATCACTAAACCAGCCTTAATGAGACAAGCAACTAATTATATTATCCCTCTAATACAAGACAAGGAAAGGTTAGGGTAAAGGAGGAATAATGTGCTTTCATGTAAGAAAACACAGATAACGTGCAATGATAATTCAACAATCTAAGGATTTAGAGATGACCTTTGTAATAAAAGGTGTTCCTCTTTTTGTTCAACTTGAGTTTTTCTTATTTTATAAAAAAAAAAAAGCCCTTATGTTTAGCAAGCAGTAAAGGGGGGGAGGGATAAATTGGGAGATTGGAATTGACATATACACACTACTACATATAAGATAGAAAGAACCTACCGTATAGCACAGGGAACTCTACTCGATACCCTGTAATGACCTAAATAGAATAGAATCTAAAAGAGAGTGGATATATTTATATGTATAACCGATTCACTTTGCTGTTCAGCAGAAACACAGCATTGTAAATCAACTGTACTCCAATAAAAATGAATTAAAACAAAAATAAAGCCAGCTTTTTCAGTAGAAATTTTGTATAGATCAAGCAACTTAAACTATGAAAATGGAACTAACAGTAATCACACCTCCCAGAGAAAATCACTGTTTACATTTTGTTTTAGAGATTTCCAGTCCTGGTTTTTCTTTGTCCTGTGTGTGTGTGTGTGTGTGTGTGTGTGTGTGTGTGTGTGTAAGGTCATATATTTTTCTGTGTATAATAAAATTTCGATCGTAATGCACATAATATTTTTAACTTCTTTATTTTTTGACAATATGCCGCACACATGTTCCCATGTCATTAAGTATTCTTGTGTAACATTTTTAATAGCTTAGTTATCCACTTCATTATTGTGCTAGACTCAGAACGTTTTGTCCTTCACAGTTGTAAATAGTGCTTTGAAAGGAGCCTTACACTTACTTTTATATGGACACTATTCTTTTATTCCATTAATGTACATTCCCCTGTGTGGAATTTCAAGACCAGAGACATACAAGATATTAAGTCTTTTAATAAGTACGGTTAAACTCTTCTCAAGATCTTTTTATAAAAGTACATTGATCTTGACATTCCGTGGGTAGGTCTGCATTCTCACAATCTTATGCATAATGAACAACAACATACTTTACAGGTAAGGCTGAGTTATTTAATATGCTACTCATCATTTGCTTTTTTCTTTTGTGAACTTGTTTGCATATCATTTGAACACTTTTCAACTGGGAATATTTTTCTTTTCCTCTTTGATGTGAAGAGCTTTTCATATTCTTCTTATCATGAAATGCTTCAAATGTTAAGGCAAGTTCGTGCGGACCGTGCACAGCGAGCCAGCCAAACGGAAACGTCGGAGTTTGGATCAGAGAAAGGTCTATTGCAGGGCAATAGTCTTGCATAAGACTCAGGCCTTTACAGTGGCGCATGCCCTGAAAGCCTAGAGCTCCCTGAAGGGTTTCCGCAAAGCATTCTTGAAAGCCAGGTGAGGGGAGTCACAGGGTAAGTGATCAACTTGTGCACGATTCTGATTGGCTGATGGTGAGGCCACAGGGTGGTGTCACGGAGGTTAACTGATAAGTCCTTAGGCTCCAGGAGCCCTGGGGCTATGTGCTGAGGGTCCTCAAGCAGTTAACATCTTGGTGGGGGGTTTTCAGGTCTGCAAAACAACTCAGGAAATGTGCATCAAATACTATTATTCAGGTACTTCAGAGAGGAGCTACAGCAGAGGGCATGGGGTAGGCCTTCCCTGGGAAGGCCCAGGGGTCCTGCCGGGTTACACAAATAAAGCATAAAGACTAATATATAACACCTTTAAATCTACCATCTAGCTCTATTAAATCTCGAGAATTCAGAATACTTACTCCAGTCTTCTTGTTTTGCAAGCTATACAATACGTTACCCGGTAACGTCAAGCCCTTGTTTACCTCCAGTCTGAGATACAAATGTCTTCCCGCCTGAAGGGAGTCATGTTCTTGGACCCAAGTGCTTTTGGTACTAATACCACAGTTGTAGGTATTTATATACTTATAAATTATAAGGTTTAGACGGATGACATATAAATGTACAATCGTTAAAGGATTGAGTCATTAGTGTGTATGTAAGATCTTGCATCTATATTTGTAAGTGGAATTGTCTTATACAAATCTTTTCGTATGCTTTCATCTTCTGGTTTGGGTATGAGGCTAATACTAACCTCATAATTAACTCGGCTGTGGTTCCTCCCCTTTTCTCTATAAAGTATTTTATTTAAGAAATGGATTATCTGTTCTTTGAAGCTCTGACAAAAATGGACCTATAGCACTGTCTTTGTTTTATCTGTAGCTCTATCTGTCCACCATTCCAAATATTATTTATCCTTTTTCTCTCTTTTACCTGATAATAGAAGTTCTTCCAGTTTATCTGGTATATTATCTTTTTATCTGTCCTGTGTGTTACAAATATCTTTTTCTAATTTGTCACTCATGCATCAATTTTGTTTATGGTGCTTTGTCATATAGAAGAATTTTTTAATTTATATCTTTCTTTGTATTTGTTTATTTTTAAACTTTTATATAGTCTCTAGCACTGTTTATTTAAACATTTAGTATTCATAAATATTTTTTTAAAGTTAGTTCATATTGGAAACTACAGATCTCCAAAAAAAAAAAATAACTTTTTCCCAGGGTGTTACCAGTATTCCAACATTATTTACTGAATTTTTACTCCACTAATTTGAAAAGCCATTTTATTATTTCCTAAATTCTATTTATGTTTGACTCAACATCTATCTGAATTCATAGATCTGTCCTACTGCTTTATTATTTTATATTTTATAATGTTTTCATATGAGTGAAAGGAAAATGACCCCCTGCCCTATTTTCTTCTTTTTTTAAAATCGCGTGGTCTTTTTTTCAGACTCACCTCATAATCATTTTTATATTCCAAACAACTTTTTAGAACTTAATCTAATTTGCATCAAATATATTGACTAAAAAGGTATTCAAAGTAATGTTTTTACAATATTAAGTTTTCACGTTCAGGAAAGTAATGTCTTTTTCATTCTTTCGGATTTTCTCTTTTACGTTTGTTAATAAGGTTTCGTTGCTTTTTTCATAAATATCTTTTAAGTTTTCTGTTAAATGTATCCATATATAGTTATTTGATATTTTCCCAACTATTGGAAATGTAATTGTTTCTTTTGTTTACTGGTTTGTTTGTTTTCACTCATTTTCATACATGGTCCAAGTACTTGTTTTCTTTAAGGAAAATTTTAAGCAATTGCAAGTAATTATGGACATATATTCTCACCTGATTCAATTACTTGAAATTGATCTTTTATCTCACATTGCCAAAATTCAGCCATGGCAATTTTTTATTTTCAGGTGATTTTGTGACTTTACTAAGTGGGTCTTGGGGTGCCTGCTGAGCTTGGCCCTTGGCTGGGGGGATGTCCCATCCTTTTTCAGCCACCCAGTTCAAATCTAGCTTCTTATTCACTTCTGCTGTGTGCCCAGGACTATGCCTAATGGTTCCATGTCTGTAGTCATCTTATCCTAACAATAGTCCTGTGAGGCTGGAAACATTTTTATCACTCTTAGGAGCGCAATCTCCGGTTCAGGAGGGGTAACAGTGTCAGACCGATCTTCTTGTCACATGAAATAATTTGGCAACTTCATCCATTGCTTTAAAGAACCAACAGAAAACATAAAGCGTATCTTGAGTTCTTACATGGGGGTAAGCCTAGCTTAATGCAGCAGATTTAGTACCATGAGAAACTCGGGAATTTGAAGTTAGTGAATTTAGAGAATTAAATTTAGAGAATTTAAAGTTAGAGTGGGTGCTCAGAAAATATGCAGCACAAATATTGCCACTGAACGTCAATTAAAAAATTTTAAAATGTAGCTCCAGCCCATTAAGAAGAGGTCTTTTAGTAATTTCTGAACAACCGGCATTCTGTTCCCAATTATACTACCAGCTTATTGAATAAATAAGCATTAAAGTCTGTTTGTCTTCAATAAGCACTAGTCTTATGTTCATACATGGCAAATTACACTTGTGTATTCTCTTTTTTCTCCAACTCTAATTGCTGGGTGAATGTGATTTGAATCTATTTTTTTAAGAACACTGCTTCATGTGTATCATATTTTAATGAGAGTCACTAGAGCCTGACCTTTAAGGGCTTGAAGAACTGATCATTCTTTTAGAGAGAGTAAAGGTAAAATGACAAATCCATGAACATGGAAGAAATTGAGTTAGGGAGGGTTATTTAATTTTTTAATCAATTCCATATCTAAAAATATTATTAATGAAATTTTGAAACAGTAAAAAAAAAACTGGAGCACATAGAAGAATAGGGTCAGCCTACATAATTTATTTTGGGGGGCAGGGGTGGAGGGTGGAGGCAGCTCTCCAGCTTTGAAAAAGAAAGTTTTATTGTTCTTTCCTTGTCAGGTTCTCTTTTTATTCTTAATTTTTATTGGAGTGTAGTTGCTTTACAATGTTGTATTAGTTTCTGCTGTGCAGCAAAGTGAATCACTTATACGTATACATACATACATCCCCTCTTTTTTAGATTTCCTTCCCATTGAGGTCACCACAGAGCATTGAGTAGATTTCCCTGTGCTCTACAGTAGGTTCTCCTTAGTTACCTATTTTATACATAGCAGTGTATATATGTCAATCCCAATCTCACAATTCACGCCACGCCCCCTTTCCCCTTGGTAACCATAAGTTTGTTCTCTACATCTGTGACTCTATTTGAAAAAGAAAGTTTTGTCTACTCAGCTGTTTATACCCGCCATGTCTGTCACTATGAAGAAGGAAATGAACATCACTGAGCACCTCTGTGTACCAGAGCCTTTCAACACGTCTTTCCTCACTAGGTCTTTAGGATCTGACACTCGCATACCCTGCTCTTGGTGGGGGAGAAGAAGAGGGAAATGGGATACCTTTATGGTCCTGACAGCCAATCAGTCTAAAACAGAGGATGGGGCAGTGGATATAGATAACCTCTACTCTGTGTCCAGCAGTCATGGCCCCTTTTCAGACCCTATAGAACCGTATAGGGTCTTTGTTCAAACACAGCTATGCTGGACACGACAGAGAGAAGCCAAGCCCTGAGAGGTGAGCCCTGCATTGAAGCCAGGGGCAGGCTGAGCTCACGTGGGGAGCCTGCGGACCACCCCACGCAAAGCCCCGAGCTGTGGGGACTCATAACATCACCCAAGAGCAGACACTGCCAAGGTCTGGGCCACACACAGTAGCCTTTCCATGTTCACCTTCCACAGCTGGTAACCACTCTGAAGGCGTCTTTTGGGAGGGAGCCAAGGAGAGGGGGGAGGTCTGGGAGGGGAGGTAGAGCCCCAGAGAGCTGCCCACACTTCCTGGGTTTCCCTGGGCTCCCAGGGATGCAGGATGAGGCATGAGGCGTTGTTCTAAATGCTTCCCACCAGCCTGAGGCAGTGGGGAAGGTGGCTGGAATCTGACAGTTAGAAACTCATCCGAGAGATATTTGTATACAAGCCAAGTCCCCGAAGCAGAAGCCACCGATCTGGGAGTCCCAGGCAGGGTCCAGGTACGGGGCACAGCAGAGCCAGGGAAAGTCAGCACACAGTGTGAGCCAGGCATGTGGCAGAGCTCAGAGAGAGACCAGCGACCTTCCCCGAGGGGGCTGGACAGGCCAGAGGCCAGGGGTCCTCCCTTAACCCTGGGTCCCCCACTAAAGGGTGGGGAAGAGGCGAGGGAGACTTTGGACTTAACTGGGTATTCATCCAAGAGACGCCCAGTTTAAACCAGAAGTGACTGAGTTATGTCGAAGTGGCAAGATTTGTCGTCCAAGAAATGGAAGCTTCTGGGTTAGATTAAGTTCAGCCACAAAAAAACAACAAAAGTTTTATGTTTGCCCCGATAGGTTTTAGTCTATGAAATCATACTTCACTGTATCAGATAAGAAAGCTCTTTCCTTAGTAAAGCAGGTTTTGGTGGCCTTTCTATCTCATCAAAACCATACAGCAAGCCTCAACTATTTCCTTTATTTCCTCATTCAAGATATTTCTTGAGCAGGGACTTCCCTGGTGGTCCAGTGGTTAAGAATCCTCACTCCCAATGCAGGGGGCCCGGGTTCAATCCCTGGTTGGGGAAAATATATCCCACATGCTGCAACTAAGAGTTCACATGCCACAACTAAGAAGCCCGAGTGCCGGAACAAAGACCCAGTGCAGCCAAAATAAATAAATATTTTTTAAAAAAATGTCTTGAGCAGCTAATAAGTGTCATAGTTGGTGTCCTCAAGGGGCTCAGTGAAGTGAGATTAGCAGAAGATTAAATAGAGGACAGTGATAGCTCCCACAGAAGAGGGTACGATTTGAGCACAAAGGAAAGGGTAGTTAAACCCTTACTAGCTAAAAGAATAAAGCAGTAGGACAGATCTATGAGTTCAGATAGATAGAGTCAAGCAAAAATAGAATTTAGGGATTAATAAACCAGCTTTTCAAATTAGTGGAGTAAAAATGCAATAATTAATGTTGGAACACTGGTAACACATTTCGGAAAAGTTATTGGAGATCCCTAGTTTCCAATATAAACTAGAAATTTAAAAATCTTTGTGTATATTAAACGTTTAAACAATACAAGTATGTATTGTACAGTACGGGGAATATAGCCAATATTTTGTAATAACTGTAAATGGAGGGTAACCTTCAAAAATTGTATAAAAAATTAAAACAATTAAAAAATTAAAAAGAAAAAAATACATTTGTAGTATCAAAATAAGTCAAAGAAAATATATAAACAAATAGTACTAGAGAATATATGAACACTTAAAAATGAACAAATATAAACAAAGATATAAATTTTAAAATTCTTCTTGTATAAGAAAGAGTAGCATAAACAAAATTGATACTTGAGTGACAAATTCGAAAATAATCTTTGTAACATACAGGACAGACAAAAGGATAATATCCCAAATAAACTGGAAGAACTTCTATTATCAAGGAAAAGAGAGAAAAACGATAAATACTATTTCAAATGATGGACAGATACAGCTGTAGGTAAGACGGAGACAATGTTACAGGTCCATTGTCGTCAAACCTTCGCAGAACAGAGAACCCATTTCTTAATCAAAAATTTTTATAGAGAAAACGGGAGGAAGGGGAAGAGAAAGAAGGCAGCTGGCCGTTAGCCAGCCAATGGAAGAGCAGTGGGGTCCCATTTCCAAAGGAAGAACGAGCGTTTGCAGTACTGAGAGGCGGCAAAGGAGCCCCCGAGGCTGGGGTGGAGAGTGCGGAGACGGATGACAGAGGCAGGTCGGGGTCCAGGAAGCAAAGACGGAGTGTGCAGTCTTAGGAGATGCAGACTCCAGGTAGACGGGTGAGAAAACCAAACACTGGGCAGTGCCGAGAAGGAAGTGAGTGGTAGCCTTCCTTACACCCCGCTCCGTCGGGTCCCCGCTGCTGGGCAGGAAGCGTCCCCTTTGCAGCAAGCAGCGCCGCCTCCAACGTGCACTCGCCGCCCTGCCCTTCACCTCTCTGGGCATAAGTTCTTTGCAGATAGATCTTGCTCTCCTGTTTTCTCCCCCGCAAGCCCTGGAAATGGCCTTTTTAAGGAACATTTAGTTGATTACAATTTATATTGAAAAAATTATGCAGGGGTGTGTGTGTGTGTGTGTGTGTGTTTTATTTGGTGGTATTTTTGTTTTCTGTTTTTTGTTTTGTCTAGTGTTCAGCGTTAAAAGATTTCAACCTACTTCTTAGCCTTGGAGGGGGTTTGAGACTCTAAAGTTTTGCCTTGCTCATTCTTTATAGAGTAGGGAAAAGACCCCACATATTGGGAACACAGTGGATAGAAATGTCTGGTTTCTAAAATAGAGATGAGTTGGAAAATTGTCAAAAGTGCTGGTGGAAAGTTTGAACTGTTCTCGCATCTCGTAAACAAACACTTACGAACCGTGGCGTGTGTGCTTCAAGGTGCTTGGAGACTCGTAGCATGTTTGGAGTTTTCCCTTCGCATCTCTTTCCCTTGAGAAATACACAGTATTAGCCAAAGGGAAAGCAGACTGGACCAGATGAGGGTTAAAGAGAAGAGCAAACATTCTCAATGCACTCAGAGTAGGGAAGAGGTAGTTGACGGAGAGACGGAAGGTAGCCCGCCTGGTTTGGCCCAAAATCCAAATAAAAATGCAACCTAGCTTCTCGTAAGTATGGCAGAAGCCACATTTATTTCTGAGAATCCTCTAAATCAGAATTTGAAATAACTCTAGCTCACAGGGCTGTACCTTTGTACTTTCCGTGAAATAAGAACTTACAGAGCAATCTAAAAATGTAAACAAGGGTAATGCTTAAAGCTTGAAACAATTTTAGGGAATTTAGAAAACCGCTTTATGTGCATATTTTGCTCCTGAACACCAAATATCCTCATAAATTACCCACATATTAACGTATTCACTTACACAGAGGTCCCCCTATCCACCCACACGCCAGCATCTCCACAGGGTGCACGTCATGGATTTCAAAGGACTAAAATTTCTTAAGTTTCCAAAATCAATTTTTTCCCCTCATCACACTGAGGGCGGCCAAACTTCACTCTGCAAAGAATTTGCAGTTGGGGCCACAGAGAGAAAATGGGTATCAGGTGAGTAGGTGAAAAAGTGCACAGCTCCCCAGAGACTCACCTGTGTGCGGGCGTCAGAGACACGCCAACCACAGGACGGCACGTGAGAGGTTTTTAAAAAATGAACGCAACCCAGAGGTAAGCTGTTCTGGTCGTTGCAAATAGTACTTGTTTACTCTGTCAACTCTTTTGAACTTGTGCTAAATAATAGTACTTTCCCAAGCTGTCAGTCTTTTGGCGATTCATTAAATGTCACCACCGGAAGGGATTGTGGGATTATCTGGTCTGAGTGTCCTCCAGTCCATTGGTAGTGGGTAGAAGGTTGCACCTCCAAAGCTCCGTCCATGCCCATGTCCCCAGAAACTGTGAGCATTTCCTGGATATGGTAAAAGAGTGACTATTACCCTCTGTGGTCCAAAATATGTGATTAAGGATTTTGAGAGGGGTCTATCCCGGGTCACCAGAGGGGCCCCTAAATTTCGTGACAAGGTCCTTACAAGAGGGAGGCAGAGGACGTCTTCCTGGACGCAGGAGGAGGCGGTCATGTGAGAGCACAAAGCAGAGGCTGCAGTGGTTCAGACACAAAAGCCAAGGAAAGCCAGCCGCCGCCGGAAGGTGGAAGAGGAGCGTCCGAGGGGCCGTGGCCCTGACGACACCTTCCTTTTGGACTTCTGGCTTCCAGAACCGTGGGAGAACACGTGTGTTGTTCTGAGTCACACAGCTCGTGGTCCTTCGTTGCAGCAGCCCTGCGAAACTAACACAATGTCCCCGCTCACGGGGGAGAAGACGAAGACCCAGGGAGGACGGCCGCCTCAAGCCAACAAGCACCAGAGACAGAGGCAGAGTTGAAAGCAGCCTCCCTCCTCACCTGGAGCTCCAGGTGGGCACGGACGCCACCCCAGTGCCCTCTCGGCCGCTGTCCTACCCGATCTGTCTACCACGTTGGACACCGTTGCTCTTCTCCTCCTCCGTTCTTGGATCTCATGGCACCGATACCTCCGATTTCTCTCCTTCCTCCGACCTCGTTGCGTGTCTGTTGTTACTGTTTTGCATTTGCCTGTTTTGTTTCCCTGTCCACCTTATACGGCTCACCCCAAAGGTCGGGCTCTCAGCCGCCTCCCCCACCCCGAGCGCTTCCCTGGGGGCCGCCCCCGGTCCCACGGTTGCAAGGACCTGCTGTAACTCTTCGCTGTGTTGTCGCAGCCTTGACTTCCGGGTTCAGATGTGAACCCCCCAGCTAATGGAAGAGGTTAACTCTTGCGGACCGTGACCACACAGCCCCCAGGCCGCCTGGAGCCTAAGGACTGATCATCTGAACCCCTGAGACCTCACCATCAGCCCATCAGAGAACTGTGCACGAACGGATCACATACCCTGTGACCCCTCCTCCCTCACCCGGCATTTGAAAGGGCTTTAAGGAAACCTTTCAGGGAGCTCGGGGTTTCCTGGGCATGAGCTACCCTCGCGTGGCCCTGCAATGCACATTCCCCGGCTCCAAACCCTGGCGCCCCTCTCCGTGTGGCCTCACGGTGCGTCAGGCGCACGGCCTTGCGTTCACAGCTGCAGCATTAACCTGGAAGCAGCGTCTTCGTGGCGTCCCAGCTCGGCAGCGGCGTTTATGGGTCCGGAGCTCAGAAGCTGAGTCAGGGCTGGACTAATGACCCCGGGAAGGAAATTTACCTGCTGACAACCGCACACGCCCCGTAGGGCCCTCGGGCGGCATAGCACCTCCTGACTTTGTCTCTGCGATTGCTCTTGTGGGCTGCGTCTGTGCTTTCACCCTTGCTGCAGGGCTGAGGGTGCCTTGCCCCCAGCCCCATATCCTGAGGCCAGTTCAGGCGGTGTGGTGAGTCCCACCTGGGTTAACACACCCCTCACCCCACAGGGCATCATCACGGCAACTCGGGGACTAGCATCTGCTGGAAAAGCCCTCCTCGTGTCCAACCTTCCAGCCTTAAAGAAGGAGAGGAATGAGATGCAGGACGAACTCAAGTCGTCCTTTAACATTTAGCCATTTCCGTGTGCCGTGAGGCCACCCAGCTGAAGGACGGAATACTGACCCTGCACGCGTGTGTGTCTTACAGAATTTCAAATCATCACACTTTTGCCTCATTTTCCACACGAGAACACAGACGAATAAGATTTTGTCAGTTTGCACAGAGACAAATTAGAAGAATGTCCCAAACTGCATGCCTTCAAAGGCTAACCTCACAACACCAAGTAAAAAATAAAAATAAGTCCTGTCACCTTCTGGAACAGCTGGTGTTCTAGGTACAGGCTCAAATGATCTGAATGGTCTCCAAAATGGTTCTTCAAGATAATGTTTTTCTTTGTAAAGTGATTCAGACAGTCTTCTGCTTTAGCTCTTTGGATACAGCATTCATCCAAATCAGTTTTCTTCCCTCAAAGGCTTCTTGTCTTTTCTCTTCCCCTGCCTACTCTATATTCTGCTAGAAGCCGTGGTCATCGTGACATCCTGGACTGGAGTTAAGTTAATCAGCGCCCCCCCGGGAATGCATCACCTCCACCCGCTTAACTACCCACTCCTGCAAGGCTTGTAGGGCCAGATGAAAAGAGATGAGCAGTTTCCTTTAACAACAGAGCTTACTCAAAACAGGATTCTTCAAATGAACTTTTAAGTTAGGAGGTTATACCTGCGGAATTTCAACCAGCAGCAGAGGTTTATTACATTCTGTTATTTTCAATTCTAACTCCAGGGTTTTGAAATTCACCCCTAAACTCAAAGCAGCGCTTTTCTGGTTGAGCACAGACAGCGGTGCTCTGCTGCCCCCGTGTGGCGAAGTTCGGTATTTCACCCCCAAAGAAACCAGATTTATAGCCAAAACAAAAGGAGGAAGCACTGCCAAGAGGCTTTTTTTTTTTTTTAAATTACCCATATCTTGATTTTCTTTTACGAACAAAAGGCTAGAGGCAAAAAGCCAACAGCTATTTTATAATATGCTTATAGAATTTTTTTTTTTAGTTCTAAATTTTCAAAAGCCTTCTAAATTTCAAAAGACTTCTACAACTGTAGAAATAGAGAAGATTATTTAAGGTTGCTTTTTAGTTCATGCAACACTGACGTGGGAAGCAACAAGAGATATAATTAAAATAATAATATCTGTGTGATTAAAGTGAAGTTCCTATTCATGAGAAAAAGATGTACGCAGCCTGCAGAAAATTGAAGTTTAGATAAGATCCTGGGTGGAGGGACAGCGTCACCTCCCTGGGAAGTCTTTGTCTGGAGCCCCTGAGGCCGAGGGTGGATGCTCTAACCTGAGGCTCAGGCGTTGTGGCTGGAACAGCACTTATGGCGGGGACCCAGGGAGAACCACGCAGAGATAGACCCTCTTCTGGAACCTCGCTCCTCTGAGCGTGTTTCCTGCACCAGGAGTCCCCCGGGAGCTTCTGGGAAGCGCTGTGTCTCAGCCGCACCCCGGCCCCTGAAGAGCCAGGGCCTGCGTTTTAACAGCATCCCGGGGGAGTTCATGCACGTTAATGTTTGAGACCCGCGGGGCCAGAACAACTGAAATGACCAAGACCCGCCAACGGGGAGGGAGGTGTGGTAGTCAGAGGGGCGACCTAGGGGACGACGTGAGCCCCAGACTAGAGGCAGGGGCCCGAAGGCAGGTGGCAGCTTGCGTCGGTTTCTTAGGGACAATGTGGTGACTTCGTGCCTTGTTTAACGGGATACTCAACAACGGTAGAGGTAGAGAAATGTGTTCCAGGACGTAGGTTAAGCTACCGAAGCAACGCTTAAACTTTATATGCGAAATATCCTTAGAGTGTGTGAACATGCAGATTCATGTGCCCCAAGGCTTACTTCTGAATCGGGGGGTCTACTGTAGGTCCCCGAATCTACCTCTTAAACTGTGATTTCTGGGTGGTTCTGAGGCAAGGGGTACAGGGATATCATTCAAGGGAAAACTTGCCAATGAAGGATTGGGAAGGATGTTGGCTTTAATCTGTTTTATACATTGAGTTTACATATGGTAAGATACTATTTGCACAAAAGGTCCTGCAGGTCAGAGATGTTGAAAACAGACTCAGCTCCTGCCGGGCTCAGCCCAGGACCCGGAATTCCACAGGGCAGCGCTTGTCTTTCCCAACAAGTTGGGGGAAGGGGCAGGAACACTTGACAGTTGAAGGACACTGCAGATCTGAGCGTTTGCTGCGGCCTCCTGTCCACAGACGCGCTCACGTCGGGCTTTCGCAAAGAGGAACACTCACTACTATTTTTCTAACATTCAATCTCTCATTTTAAATTAACTGATATTCATCTAAATATGCTAGTATGACTTACCCACAAAAAAATACAGCAAAGTCCATTCATTTAATAAATAGGCGATCTCAGAGCATTTAATAAACACTAATTGAAAACATAACCTTTCCAAAAGTCAAACGCGTCAGACGCTCTTAAATAATTGTAATTCCTTAAAAAGCAAACAAAACACTCATTAAGTATTACAAAAGTTTTAAAAAATGCTTTAGTTGCACTGAAAATGCTACTATCATGGATTTAAAGTACTTCCTCATGATGTCTATTCCATTTCATCTCTTTAGTCTATCTCTTCCCAGGTGTATTATTGAGTCACACTGTCTACCCCCCAAATTTCTATGTCCTAACCCGCAGTCTCTCATCGTGTAACCTTGTCTGGAAATAAGGTCTTTGTCGGTATAATTCGTTATGCTGAGGTCAGAGTGGTGAAGGGTGGACCCCTAACCCAATATGACTGATGTCCTTATAAAGGGGGAAATTTGGACACACAGAGAGAGAACACCATTTGGAGATGAAGGCAGAGATCAGTGATGTACTACAAACCAAGGAAGGCCGAAGTTTGCCAGAAAACACCAGGAACTAGGGAGAACCATAGAATAGAGCCCTTTTCACAGCCGTTGGGAGAAAGCAACCCCGATGACACATTGGTTTTGGAACTCTGCTCCAGAACTGGGAGACAGTACATTTCTGTTATGAAGACACCCAGTCTGTGGTACTTTGTTACAGCAGCCAAAGCCAACTAATGTAGGTGTAATTTTACTCACTTTAACCAGAGAAGTCAGGGCAAAGACTCAGACCAGCCAGGGCTGTGGGTACAGGTTGGCCTGTGATGCCTGAGGCCAGGAAACTGAACAAGATACTTATTTCTAAGCAACAGAGGATAAGGGGAACCTCCCTGGAATTTTTGGTCCTAGATGTGAAACAACTTTATGATCCTAAAAATTGCTGATGCAGAAGTCAAGGATGTTAAATAAACAAATTCATCACCAGGTTTTTAAAAATGCTTTTTTTACTTGCTCACTATAATAGAGAATTCTTAGGATTAGACCATTTTTTAAAAAATATCATTTCTAAATGTTAGTACTCTGAAAGCACAGAAGCTTTTTATTTTATTTTTATTTTTAAAATTTAGTTATTTATTTATTTTTATTTTTGGCTGTTTGGGGGTCTTCGTTGCTGCGTGCGGGCTTCCTCTAGTTGCAGCGAGCAGGGGCTACTCTTCGTTGCGGTGCGCGGGCTTCTCATTGCGGTGGCTTCTCTGGTGCAGCACGGGCTCTAGGGGCGCAGGCTTCAGTAGTTGTGGCACGTGGGCTCCGTAGTTGTGGCTCACGGGCTCTACAGCGCCGGTGCAGTAGTCGCGGCGCACGGGCTTAGTTGCTCCGCGGCGTGTGGGATCTTCCCGGACCAGGGCTCGAACCCGTGTCCCCTGCACTGGCAGGCGGATTCTTCCCAGGCCGCCAGGGAAGCCCCCAGAAGCTTTTTAAATACCAAGGGCTCCCAGTAGGGGGCAGGCCATCTGCTCCTCACACTACCAGAGTAGTGATGGCTTTAGCCCGGACTCTGGAAATCTACCGAAGACGAAGGATCAGGGAGCTGGATAGGGATATGAGTTTTAAGCATCAAAACAGGGTGCAGTCCAATCTGTGGCCCACCTGCCCCTCCCCGACCCAACACCCCCCAGAAAAGCAAGGTGCCGGGAAGAGTGGCCAGCTGGGCTTCCGGCAATGGAGGAGGTGCCTGTGGCTGCCGACCTCCATCTTGCTGAGACCCGGGCCTCCGATCAGGACACAACAGTGAGAAACCCGAGGACACGACAGTTGTCAGCGCCCTTGACAGCCAGGCACTGACCTGGGAAGGGTCCCCTCACCCCATTCTCGCAGATAAATCTTGTTGATTGGAATTTTTTTTTTTTTTTTTGGTCGATCTTATTTCCCGGACCAGGGGTCGAACCCATGCCCCCTGCAGTGGAAGTGCAGTCTTAACCCCTGGACCTCCAGGGAAGTCCTTATTGACTGGATTTTAGTAGCTATGGTTTCCTCTGCCCAACCCCCTTCCTTCTTTTCTTCACAGATCCTGTCTTGCGCCTTGGAGAGGAGAGTTTGGGACACGTGAGGACATATGACCCAACCAAATCAATCACATTTCTTTCCAGGACTTTCTGTACGGTGAGTGTGGAAGATTGTTCCATGCATGTGGGCACTGTTGGAAGATGTGGGTCAGGGCTCCCCATTTTGTGGAGAAAGAAGGTCTATCAAAGGAGAGAAGGAAATAGCACACCAGCAGAGAGGAAGAGGAGGGGAAGGAGAGAGGGAGGGAGAAAGAGAGAGAGAGAGAGAGAGATGACCACATCATTTCAACAACTGACCTTCTCAGCCCTAACCTTCTTTCTTGGGCCCTTGAACCGATGAATTGTTTCCTGTTCAGGTGAATGGGAGTTAATTTCTGTCTCTAGAAAGCAAGAGAGTCCTGTCTAATAAATACAGCATGGAGTAAAAGCCTTCGGATCAGACAGCCATAAACAGGGGCTCAGAGAGGAGATGCGCCTCCTTAGGGGCCGTGTGACTGTTCTAAGATCCTCCCATATTTTATCTCATTTCATCCTCACGACAGCCCCTTGGTTGGTACTTTGCCCCAAATCACGCAGCTAATAAGCAAAGGGGTATTCAAATGCAGGCACTGCTGCACCCGAGTTCTGGGGGCGAACTTTCATACTCATCACCCTTCCCTCTGGAGATTCCTAACTCCTGTCTCTGACTTGCCTCGATGGTCAACTATTCTTGAACATTTGCATTAAACACAGACCACTGGTTTAGTACATCCACCCTGTCACTCTCCAGGAGTCCAGGGCTGTCACTACTGGAAATTCACCTCTTGCTGTTAGTGTAGTATCCTTTTGTTGTCTGACAGACCTTCCCATTTTCAATGTTTCCTCTTGTTGATGTATTTAATCCTCTGAGGTTTCCAAGACTATTTGGCTTGCGGTCCAAAACAACTGTTTGAAGAATGTCTTATCTCTTCCCCAGAGAATAAAGAGTGTATTGGAGAAAGGTCCTTTGTCCTCCTGTCCCATGGCACGCCACTGCTTACCTACCGAGAGCAGCTTTGGGAAAAACTCTATCCACTATTGAAAACATTTTCCATGACAATGTTCTCTTTGAAAAATTAGGTCTGGTCCTCTGCCAGTTGGAGATTGGATGTAACCAAAGATCTTAATCCAGCTCGAGAACTAAATTCACTGAAAACAGAAAAACTTTCAAATGTGAGCTGTTTGCATTCCTGCTGTGAAATAAGAGGTGACCCAGGACATATCTGGGAAGATCTCCCGTCAGAGCTGTGGAAATCTTGTTTCACAATCGGAAATCTGGTTTGGGAAAGAAACCACTCTGCTCTCTGTTCAACAAGATGTGATCCATTGTTTCCTGATGTTCTCATGTTAATCCCCAAGGCATGATTGGCGGGCAAACAGCACTGGCTGGGAGGAGGGCCCAGAAGTTCTAGAGAGTAGATGGGGGGGACCACGTGAGGTACTGGCCTCCACCAGTGAATTCACTGTGAATCATGTTTCCTCTTCATTTGCTCCAAGCTTCAAACTCTTCCAGCAAGACAAATTCATATTTGTGCAAGTGGCAAAAAATAAAAAATCAGATGTGACCTCTGAAATGTCATGTGGTCACAGGATCACCCCTCTTTCAGGAAAACTTGAATCCATGTTGAAGCACTCTGGAAACTCTGAAATGATGTTCTTGATAAGAGCCACCCAAAAGACTTAAAAGGGAGGAAGAAAATAGTCCTTGCCGTTTTAAAAATGGTTCTGTGCTTTCACAATACTCAAATCCTAGAAGTCTTTTTAAAAATAATGGTCTACATCCCAATTTTTAAATTAGGATGTAGAGTTCTCTATTATTTACTTATATGAACAAATACAAAGCCTTTAAAAAAAATCCAATTATGAAGGGTGGTGGTGGTGTGATGAATTGGAGATTGGGATTGACATATATACACTCATATGTATAAAATGGATAACTAATAAGAACCTGCTGTATAAAAAAATAAAATAAAATAAAATTCAGGGCTTCCCTGGTGGCGCAGTGGTTGAGAATCCGCCTGACGATGCAGGGGATACGGGTTCGTGCCCCAATCCGGGAAGATCCCACATGCCGCGGAGCGGCTGGGCCCGTGAGCCATGGCCGCTGAGCCTGCGCATCTGGAGCCTGTGCCCCGCAACGGGAGAGGCCACAACAGTGAGAGGCCCGCATACCACAAAAAAAAAAAATAAATAAAATAAAATAAAATTCAAAAATTCAAAAAAAAAAAGAAGGTAAGAGGACTTCCCTGGTGGCGCAGTGGTTAAGAATACACCTACCAATGCAGGCGACACGGGTTCGAGCCCTGGTCTGGGAAGATTCCACATGCCGCGGAGCAACTAAGCCCGTGCGCCAGAGCTACTAATCCCACGTGCCACAGCTACTGAAGCCCATGTGCCTAGAGCCCGTGCTCCGCAATTAGAGAAAGCCCTTGTGCAGCAACGAAGGCCCGACACGGCCTAAAATAAATCAATAAATTTATTTTTAAAAAAATCCAATTAGGAATTTGCTTATCTAATGTCTTTGACTTCTGTATCAGCTGTTTCTACGAACATAAATCTCCAAAGTGCAAAAACATATTACATTGAGTTTCATGTCCATGACCAATAAATTCCTGGAGGCGTCCTTTATTATCTGTTGCTTAGGAATTAATGTGTTTTCAGTTGGAGAGATAACTTTGTGGCTTTTTTTGTGGATAATGTCCACCTGTGGAGAGACTAGTCACCTGGCTTCGTTTCAGTTTCATATGGCAGCCATGCGTTGCGGAGAGAGGAAAGTCCTCTGAATATTTTCTCCCTGACATCTGGCATCCCCTACAGGTGTATATGTCTTAACTCAGAATTCCCTGTCCACCTGTAAGGCACGTACTTCTCCTGCCCACAGTCTCCAGATCCCCTTGTCGACACGCTACCGAACAGGGGAGTCGGGCATGATCGTACGGCACTATTCGAGTCAAACGTTTGGGGCCACAATGTCTCAAGAACTTCAAGTGCGTCGTGGAAGATCAGGAATCCCAAGGCCTGGAAAGGTGACATGCAAGCCCTCCATATGTGAGCACTGGCCCAGGACCTAGGGCTGAGTTGCTGATGGCTACAGTGGAAACCTCGGAAGACAAGCATCGGATTCAATCCCACACATTCAATTCATTTCTATTTTGGCGGCAGTGATAGTAGCGCTAAGAATAGCCTCACAAACTCTAAGTCCGTCAGGGGAGAAAGCTGTGCAATTAGAACCTTCATAAATACTCGTGGCCCACTGAGTACTGAAATATTAATTCAGAATACGAATGTGCGTACATACACAACTGTCACAAGTAGATGTTTTTCCATGAGGAGAGGAAGGGCTTGCACTACAGAGTTTTAATGTAAAACCAAATTAAAACCCAAATATGCATCAGCTGAGGAATGGATAACAAAAGTGTGGCATAGCCATACAATGGCATATTATTCAGTCATAAGAAGGAATGAATTACTGATACATCCACCGCATGGATAGAGCTTGAAAACATTATGCTAAGTGAAAAAAAGCTAATCGCAACAGACTGCGAATTGTATGATCTCATTTATATGAAATGTTCAGAATAGGCAAATCGACAGAGATTAACAAATCGGTGCCATTGCCTCGAGCTGAGAGAGCTGGGGGTTGAAGGGACAATGGGGGAAGAACCACTAGAGGGTTTCTTTGGGGGGCGATGGTAATGTCTTACAGGCCATTGTATTGATGGTTGTACGACTCTGTGCATATACTGAAATCCACTGCCTTATGTACTCGAAATGGGCGGCCTGTATGGCATGCAAATAGTAGCTCAATGAAGCTGTTGTATTAAAGAGAAAAAAAGATGACCTAGGGGTTTATATTTAACCTGGACTCCAAACCGGTGCTTCTCAGATGTGAGCAGGCATATCCGCAGGAAACACAGATTGCTGGACCGCTCCACCACCACTGCTTCTGACGCGTACCTGCGTTCCCAGCGGGTCCTGACGCCCCGCTCGGCCACCAGTGCCCTAAAACAGCAAACTTGTGAGGCCAGAGAAGCGCCTGCCACAGACACGTCCCCACCTCCTGTTTCTACACGGCCCTGAATGAGGAGAGGCTCACATCTGAGGGGATAAGAGAACTTGCAGAGCATCAGCAAAATCACATAATACTGCAGGTGCACTAAAACCCATCCAGTCACATAGATACGATGGAATACTACCCAGCCATAAAAAGAAACGAAATTGAGTTATTTGTAGTGAGGGGGATGGACCTAGAGTCTGTCATACAGAGGGAAGTAAGTCAGAAAGAGAAAAACACATACCATATGCTGACACATATATATGGAATCTAAAAAAAAAAAATCGTTCTGAAGAACCTAGGGGCAGGACAGGAATAAAGACGCAGACGTAGAGAATGGACTTGAGGACACGGGGAGGGGGAAAGGTAAGCTGGGACGAAGTGAGAGAGTGGCATGGACATATACACACTACCAAATGTAAAATAGATAGCTAGTGGGAAGCAGCAGCATAGCACAGGGAGATCAGCTCGGTGCTCTGTGACCACCTAGAGGGGTGGGAGGGAGATGCAAGAAGGAGATATGGGGACATATGTATATGTATAGCTGATCCACTTTGTTATACAGCAGAAACTAACACACCATTGTAAAGCAATTATACTCCAATAAAGATGTTAAAATAAAAGCAGAAGCATTCAGAGACAGAAAGCAGTATAGTTGTTACCAGGAGCGGGAATGGGGAGTGACTGTCCAAAGGGCACAGGGTTTCTGTTTGGGCTGAACAGGTTCTTCAACTGGATAGTGGTGACATCTGCACAACACTGTGAATGTAAATGCCACCCAACTGTACACTTAAAACTGGTTGAAATGGTAAACGTGTTACGTATATTTCATCATAGCAAAATTTTTATTTTTAAGGGAAAAAAAGTAGATGCAGCACACCATCTTTCAGACATGACCAATTTATTCAGAAAATTCAAATTTCAGTTTGGCAAAGTATATCCAGGGGCAGAGTTTGGGATGGTCATTTCGTCGGAGGCAACCACATTTTCTAGAGCTATTTGGCCATGGGGTAGTATCTGAAGGAAAGAAAACAAAACTTTAAAAAATAATTTAGGGTGTGTGGGTGATAAAACAAATATTTTTAGAGGAGACCAGCTTACACAACTGAGGCATGAGAAATGCTGATGCTAGTAGAAACCCTTTATTCCATTTACTTCAACAGACATTAAGCACCTCATTTGTTCCAGACGCTGGGGTAGCTGCCGAGGCTGAGGTGGAAGTACAAAGATCACCAAGAAATCACCCTTGTCCTTAAGAAGTTTACAACAGCACAAGTAGAAGTGAGGGCTACAGGTGAGGTGCCAAAAAGCCTGCTCGAAAACCTGGAGGGAGGAGAGTTTACCTTTACTTCTCAGTAGAGGCTGAAGTGGGGACCCTCTTAAATTAGGTGGTGTGGGTGAGGCAGGGGATAGCATGCCGAGCAAAGAAAGCTGGTGTCTAAGCATGTCTTGGCAACAGGAAATGGTCTAGTTCCTCCACAGCCTTCAGTGTGTGAGAGGCGAAGGGGTATTCAAAGGTATTTAGTTTTATTTTAATCCCTCTCATCGTTAGCCCATTATAAGAGATTGACTAGGAAGTGAAAAATGATTAAAAAAACAAAAACACCACATCCAAGTTTGAAGAGGCAGGGACATAGACGGGAAATACCATTTCATAGTGTTAGTGTAAACTCAACTGCTTGTGTGTATCCATTTAGTAGCTTAAGTAAAACCATCAAAAAAGGAAAAAAACCCACTGGTAGCACCACAGTTCATCATGGCAGGACAGTGTCTCCTGTTAGACTATCAAGCTAGTTCCGGCTACTGCCCAGGGTGGATGCAACGGCACAGTGGAAATTGAAGTCCATATTTTACACACAAATTAAAGTCTATAAACATTTCCAACTTAACTGAACATAGATGACGGAGAGGGCTTAGAAGAGATAATTTGGGGAGACTGATGAACTCTTTGCAGGCTGATCTAAAGATGATTTGGGGTGCTGTATATCTCCTAGTTTAAAAAAATACAGGATGAACAAGTCTGAATAATAGTTTACTATATGTATAACATACACCTCAAAAAGAATTCTAATGCAACATACTACTAATCAAACATCACAGTTTCTGCTTTTGCAATTTACACAAATTACCTGAACTTTAATACTTTAGGAAACTCTTACAAACACAGCACACAAGTTGTAATATAATTCATCATCCTTAACTTCTGAAAGTTTGGGTTATATTATTTTATCTTAAAGGAAAACTAATATTTATAAATCTCATTTTCCCACAGAAGTAATTCATCACTCATTTTAAAAAATAATTTTTAAAAAAGAAGCTTCCCTGTAAGCCTTTATCAATGGTAAATTGGAATGCAAACACCTGCCAGGCTTTGAGGAAATAAAAATAAACAACTTATTATGACCAGCACCTCATAAAACCAAAACCTTTTGAAGTACAAAGTTCAGTTCTTCTTGCCCTCTTAGTAAATGCTAATCCGAACCCTCCCCGATCTAGGAACCATTCTGGTTTATGTCACATACATTTTTTTTTTTTTGTGGTACCGCAGGCCTCTCACCGCTATGGTCTCTCCCGCCACGGAGCACAGGCTCCGGACGCGCAGGCTCAGCGGCCATGGCTCACGGGCCCAGCCGCTCCGTGGCATGTGGGATCTTCCCGGACCGGGGCACGAACCCGTGTCCCCTGCATCGGCAGGCGGACTCTCAACCACTGCGCCACCAGGGAAGCCCCATACAGTATTTTTTAACATTAAGAAATTCTTGACATGATACCATAAATAGCTGTTAGAACCAAAGTGACTCAGAGTACTAGAATAGATATAATAGTACACTGAAATAGTTTAAAATTAAAAAAAAAAATCTATCATGGTCTTATTAGTTCAAATTAAACACCAAAGGATGAAGTATCATTTCAGACCTATATACATCAAGATGCCAGTTCTTATAAAAATGCACTTTAGTTGTATATGCAAAAATAATTTTATATTAATTTTATTTAACTTTAATGAATTTTCCCCAACTCTAACATTAAAAACATTAAAAGAACTTAAATTTTAATGGCAAAAGTTCCTGTTTTCCCCATCTATTAAAAAAAGTTTTGTTTTCCCTTATTAACATACAATGCCCTGTTGTTAAAGGCACAACTTTTTTTAGGATAAAAATGAAACCATAGGTTTATTTTACACAACAGTTACAAGGCAGACTTTTGTAGGCATATGCTGAAAATAATTAAATAAGTCTTAAATTCAACCAAGATCTAAACTGAAAAATCACTGCTTCTATCCACAGTCAACACATAGCCAAGGTAAGTAGTTGCAACCAGATTCCAAACAGTTCCTGTTTTAAACCTGCCAGAGCTTGTCTCCAGAAGGCCATTTGCAAGCTGTTATCAAGGAGAGGCAAGCGGGTATTTTCTTTTCTGAGGCATAGGGGGTGGCACTCCAGCTTTCTTTACTTACGTTGAAGCTATGAGAGACAGCTGTCACCTTCAAAGCCCGAGTAAAATCCAACTTTTGAATTAAACACCTGAGACAGGGCAGATGCTCGCTTGGCGTCCTGCCTTGGCTACCCTTCCCCTGGGCTTTCTTCTTCCCTGGTCTTTTCTTAGCCACTGACCCTTCCACTGCCTCGGACTCAATATGCACAATATTCAAAGGAAGCGCCCAGAAACCAGGAAGAATTTGCACAATTACTACTTAAAATACACAGACCAAGACACTTGTTACTTCATTATATAGCCATAAACAATTCAATATTTAGAATCAAAGAAAAACTCTAAAATTGGGAAAAGGGGACAATTGAATAACAAAGACAAACATGACCCATCTTGTAGGCTCTGATACTCTCAACTGAAATAGGGATACAATATGAAAACTAATAGAGAAAGCAAGTTTTCTCCAGCAGGCATAGCCAGCCAACTCTTGTATTTTCTGCATTTTCGTTCTTTGAAGGATGGGTCAGAAGAAACGCTCTGTAAAGACAGAGGACTTGGGTTATACTTGACAGTTACTTTGTGGTTCTGAAGGTGATTTTCCTTTACTTTTTGAGGAGTCTTTGAAAAGTAACAGTCAGCTAGGACTCTGCCAGGACTACTCTGTTGGAACTTTACTAGAGTCTCCGTTCTGTCCTAAGATTTCAGCAACCAATCGTGGAGATGTAGGTCTACGAGAGAATTTGGGGATTAAGTGCTGGGGAAGAGTGAGAAACAGAAATAAAGGAACATTAATCAACAGGCTAGGGTGATAGGGAACAATGCAGAGACACAGAGGGGCTGAGGAAGGGGACAGTTGATGGATCCTGAGGTTATCAATGTCAAGATGAGGGAAAGGGAGACAAGGAATTGGGGAGGTGAGGATCACTAAAAGTAAACATTTTAGAAATAATTGTATTTATGTCATTCATTTTTTTTTTTTTTTTTTTTGCGGTACACGGGCCTCTCACTGTTGTGGCCTCTCCCGTTGCGGATGGAGCACAGGCTCCGGACGCGCAGGCTCAGCGGCCACGGCTCACGGGCCCAGCCGCTCCGCGGCACATGGGATCTTCCCGGACCGGGGCACGAACCCATGTCCCATGCACTGGCAGGTGGACTTTCAACCACTGCGCCACCAGGGAAGCCCCATTCTTGGGAGATATTATCTGTCTCACTTAATCATGAAGGTGTTTTCCTGGTATGTCCTGGCACAATAACGTCTTACGTAAATAGATATAAATACTGTTCTTTGTACTTACATTAGTTCTATAATGTATACTGACTTTTAGAAACAAAATGTTTTAAAATGAAATTTTTATAAAAGCACTTAAAAATCATTAGTACTATACTATACCCAACAAATCACAAAAATAATGCCTTTAACTGTCGGCCAATATCTTCATTTTTGCACACAACAAAGCCCTTCACAAAGTCATTATCTACATGTGGTTTAATAAAATGAAAAATAAAACCAAAGCACCATGCTTGCTAATATGAACTAGTCCCACTTCCTAATATGCTAGTCCCTCTTCCCTAAGTTTGACACATTACAGTGAAAACAAATGCTTGTACCACAGGTCTCTGGAAACATCCCTCCTGAGAAAAAGGATTTCCTCATCTCGTCGCAAAAAAGGATGCAGTCTCTAATATTCTGCTCAGAACTCCTAAGTCCTGTTTAAAAATCAAGTGTTCGAACTACCAAAACTTTGAATGAATTTTCAGGAACAAAACCCTACCTCTCAAGGCCCTTTACCCTACCAGATTGGTGACCAGTTGCCAGAGACCAGGTGGTAATGTGTGTATCACACTAGGTCCAGTTCCCCAATGAGGAATGAGGACCCTGGACGTGTAATTTGCAAACCTAAAGCTGTAAGCACATTCCGTCAGGTGAGGATGCCCATCTTTTGGTCAACTTTACCTCCAAGATAGGAAAATAGATGGAAAGTTGATTTAGGGTTAAAAAATTTAAAGAGAAGAAGAAAGCGAGAGAGAAAGAGAGAGAGAGAGAAAGGAAGAAAGTTATAAAGAAAAGAAACCATGAAACCATAAGAAATCCCTATCCTTGTCAGTGCGTTACGGAATAAAACCATAGCAAAGTCACGTGAAATAATGCTACTGTTTACCTGAAATTTCCAGCTATCACACTGAGAGAAATCAGACATCCCAATGAAAGACATCCTACAAAGCAAGGTTCAAATTACAGTGACACAGTGAATATGTCACAACCTTTCTTCCAACCGATTCTGCACACTTGAATAGGAAAAAAATTCAACAAAAAGTAACTTCAATCTTCATTTTTTTAATCTGAAGGGAAGATAAAAGTATCTCAAAAGTTAATACTTTGTTTGGTTAGGTTAGATCCATTTATTAATGGTAAAACTAACCACGGCAAAAGCAACCTTAACTTATTCTTGATAATGAGAGAATCTCTATATACAAACCTGGCAAATTTTTCAAAAAGTACTATAACAAGGCTTTTGAAAATAATAAAAGCTAGCTCCATTCACGTACTGTCAAATAACTTTCAGTTAATAAGAGGATCATTTATATTTTTATAATGCCTTATACAGCATATTTTATCCCTAATGAGAAAATATACCAAATCCTAATGCTAACCCTGAAATCTTAATCCAAACCTTACAAGTTAAAGACTAAATGCTGGTCAAGAGGGAAAGGATGGAACCATGCACTGTCCATAGGGCAACTGAAAATTACCAGCAAGATGGCAGGAATGTAGGTACAAACACACTTCTCTTTATAAAAACAACACACACACACACACACACACACACACACAGAAATTACAGTTACAACGCAACCATCATATACCTATATTCGCTACTAGCTGGTGAACCTGTTATTAAAATTTCAAAGAAAAAAAACAGTTTAAGCTTTTTCTATTTTAATCCATAAGAAATATTCGGTAAGCGATAGAGAATTTGTTGCATATTAATGAATTTGTAGCTTCTTGTGCTTTCCATCTGAACTAGGGGTAAAAACCCCCAATTATTTTATTTTCAATGAGATAAAATTGTAAAGTAATATTAAACACCTACACAAATCAATCCTTTCTTCAGCCCAATTCTATATGAAAGTACTAACAAACAGTGAAGATTCATGATATTGTGTGAAAATGGTGACTCATAACAATGTAGACTCGACTATAGATTTTAATTCACAAATATATATATATGCGCCTCGTGTATGACAACTGTACGAAAATAGTCTCAAAAATAAAGACAATACTTGAGACAGGAAGCAACCCGTTCTCCCTGATCTTGCATCCTATTACAGGGAAAATAAGTCTCTGATGCTTCATAAATACTTTAAGAAGTTCGGGATGGCCTTAAGCACGCAGTCTCCACCGACGCTGTGAAGCCTCCAGCGTTTCAGGCCGACCGTTTAGCTCTGGAGGAGCTGTGACCTGTAACCAGCATGGCTTATTTATGTCCTGTCTTCTCTAGACTGGGGAGTCTTCTGACCAGAGCTTGGTGGTTCATTCTGACGCTGGCGAGGAGCCCTCCTTCAACGCCGTCGGAACCCGTGTAGCTGATTTCCTCCCCACTCAGCGTGGTCATGTGCCCCCCAAGGGCTTTTAAGATGGCGTTGCCAGCACATATGTCCCACTTTTTGATATACGTCACATGGATATATAGATCAGCTTTTTCTTGACTCTTATCAGGCACATCCAAGAGTGCTAAAACTTTATAACCTACAAGATAAACGCAGAGTTAGGTTACCGTCTGAAAGCGTTGAGGAACGGAGCTTACTGTTTTGAGTACATTGTTAAAATAACAGCACAGGGTGTGCAGGAGCTCTCTGTACTATCTTTGCAACTGCTAAGTCTAAACTTATTTTTACAAATAGTTTTTTTTAAAGTAATAGTGCAGACATTAAACCCAAATGAGCAAAAAAAAAAAAAAAATACTGCAAAGTAATTTATTAAGCTGTTCTCAAGTATAAACAAATATATGCCTATAATTTTAAAAATTTAAATCTACTCTGTGCTTGTCTTCTATGGGGTGATACCTTCAACATGAATCGTTTCCTATGGACTATTACACTAAAGCTAAACACCCACAGGTTTCCCTCGAGTCTCCAGGAAGGCTGGATTTGAAAGAAGAAAGCACAAAATAATGCTACTATCTTAAGTCATTTTTGTAATGAGGCAGAATTTTCAAAATAAAATAATAAAATAAAACAAACCCAGAAGAAACTGGGTCTAAAATCTAGTTTATCCCATTCCTACTGGGCATTTTGGATATCACGTTTCCTAACCAAACTGAGAGCCTGTAAGAAAACAATAAAGCCATGTTAAGAAAGACACGTACAGGTCATCAGTAAACTAAAACTATTAGGCTTAAAGGTTAAATGCACTACTTTTCCCTTTATTACTTTGCTGAAAAGGTTTTCAAACACAAATGTTTCTGACTATAATTTGCTATTTGTTTGAATTAAAACACTTCTGTCATATTAAACAACACTCAAAACAAGGGTGGGCAAATGACCCATGAGCTAAATCTGGGCCTTGGCCTGCTTTTGTACAGCCCTCAAGCTATAGATTTTTTTTTTTTTTTTGTATTTTTAAAGCGTGGTTAAAAAAAAAATCAAATAATAGTATGCAAAAGAGATCATATGTGACTCACAAAGCCTAAAATATTTACTATCGGGCCTTTCAGAAAAAGTCAGCCGACCCTGAGCTAGAGCTCATAGGGAGTGCAAGAATACAGACTCCACATTAAGCTGGATGGGCACTAGACTCTGTGGCTCCTCCCCGACACGAAAGCTGAGGAGCTCAGGGGCGTTAACAGTGACCACGGGTTTAGCCATATGCTAATAACACTTCCGATGATTCCTGGCATCCTGCTGCTAAATAGCGCGTTGTGATGTGCTGTACCTTTCTTTCTCTCCTTGCTATTCTTACAGTTAAACTAGTAGCACAATTATTTCACAATCAGATCATATATATAACCACCATCAACGTCAGAAATATGCTTTTGTAGTATTCGAGGAACAGAAATCACCATTGTGAGACTGTCTCTACCAAGGAGGCACTTGTGACTGAAATCCCACTCCCGAGATTACCAAGTAGGAGACCACGCCTGTCTTGAAAGCCCACTGTTCATTCTCACTTTCTTCCCAAGCATGGGACTGCCAAATCTGCCTCCTGACATGGCCTTGGCTACCCAGGGAACACTGCACAGGCACCGCAGGGGAGTAGGCACATACCAGCACCACCCGCCGGGATGATTGTAGTCTGGTTTCCGAAAGTCTGAAGAGCAACCTGCTTGACCATTCCTGAATGTGAGCGAGACACAACGATCCTCGGGGCCTTCTCATTGTAAGAAGTGCGGGCTTTCACATTTGACCCACGGTCTACCATCGCCCAAGCTGGAAAGAAAATTTAATAGCCAGTAATGGCACTGAAGCTGTTTAAAACCAGAACTCAAAGTACCAAGAGTGACTGAAAAAAATCTTCTTCCAAAGAATTACTCATACTTTTTTTCCAAAACAGGAAGCTTTTGTTTTCTGAGTACAAGAGTAATATGTTTATTTTTTTACAATAGTCACATATTAAGACAAAACTAAAAGAGGCTATGCAATCCTGCCCAACCAGAAACAGTGACTATTAACTCCTTGGTTCAAGGAAGTCCAGGCTCCAGAGCTCCCTGTAGGGTAGCTGCCAAGTCTTCACTGGGACCATGCTGCAACTCAACTTCTCCTACTTCCTTCCCTCCCTTCCATACATCTGATCCCAAGAGCACTCTCTAGTAAATACCCTGCACTCTAACCTCCACCTCGAAGTCTGATTCCTGGGCAACACAAGCTGTGGCAGCCTATGGCATAATTCAAACTGTAGAAGCGGCTTTCCTACTATACTACCTTTTTGTCTGATACAGTCACGGATTCAATTATTTGTATATTGGCTCAATTTCCTAATGAGCTTTATAAATATAAAACAGTCGAAGAGGTGAGTGAGTTAGGTTTACATATCTGCCACATCAGAAAGTATAAAAAGAAAAAGCACTAGATTTCAAAGTAGACCAGAAATTTTTAAGAAGGTGAAGAGATTACAGAGATGGCTTGAAATGTTTTTCTTGGTTTGGAAGTTTTCTTTACTGACTACTAAACTATACAAGAAAACGAACTTACTCAGAAATATCCCAATGAGATTACTGTTCTAGCAGTCACTCACTGTGAGATAAAATATAGTCCACCCCAGCTAGCAAGGTAGGCAGCTACATTACCACTTACTCCTGGCTACAGAAAAAAATTCAAAAAATGAACGGAGTCTAGGTTTCTGAGTTCCCCAAGCTGATGGCAGTCTCTCAGATTCTTCTCACACATCTTTCCAAAACCACACACAGCAACAAAGAGAACAAAAACAGAGTTAAGTAATACCTAAAGAATAAGTAGGAGACAGAGGAGAGCTATAAACACAAATTTATCAGAAAAAAGGGCAGTAAATACCAAAGATCAGCAGGGTAAGTACCGTAGCTGACCCTGTATAGGGAATATGGCAGGAGCTTCACGGAAGTGCCAAGCCGTCAGCGGTGGCAAACTCAGACAGCAATAGTCAGAATCTCTCCCCAGAAGGAAAGGTCCCATCTAAAATGAGAACTACGGAAAGGAGGCCTGAGACTTGGTAATAAAGCAGTGAGTAAAGGAGGCTTGGAGAAGACACGAAAACAAAAGTGGAGTCTCAAGAGCAAACTGGATGAAGTACAATATCTTTTAGGACGTTTCTCTAAGACAGACAATTTGGATGACGGCAAAGAGGACTAAAAAGAAGGAAGGGGTTGAAGGTAAGGGCCCTATTGAAACAAGAAAGGGTCAAACAAGAAAGAAAAAATGTGAAAACAAACAAACAAAAAGATGGCTACTAATAAAGACCATGCCTTCCTCACACTAACACTACAGAAAGCTCGTGAACTGAGAATTACCCAAACCTCTGTCCCGCTACCACCCTTCCCCCAATTCCACAGAAACTGGATCAAACAGAAATAAGAAATACAGAACTGCTATGTCTATTGAAAAAGAAGAAGACATAAGGAATGACGATTAAAACATTTCAGGCTACTTGAAAATTTCTACAAAGCAGAGTTAAGACTATAATGCAACACTGCAACACAGTTAAAAATAAACAAGCAACAAAAAAAATAAAAAGAATGCTATGGAACAAATAAAAAAGAACAAATCAGAAGAGATAAATAAACAATAGGAAGATACGAAATGGGAACTCATATAACACAGGAAAGAAACTGAAGAAAAAAAAAAAAGGACAAAATCATTAAAGGCTTAGTACTAAATCACAGGATACACAAGGGACCACAGAATTGCCCAAAAGCATAGAAAGCAGTAAGAAAAACAAAAAAATAAATGAAACAAGTAAACACATAAAAGGGACCAGAGTAAGTGATCCACATGGAAGCCAATGAAAGAAGAGTCAGCATACATACATTAGGAGTCCATGAAACAGAAAAACAAAATGATGAAACAGAACTAATCTTTAAAATTATGATTCAAGGGCTTCCCTGGTGGCGCAGTGGTTGGGGGTCCGCCTGCCGATGCAGAGGACACGGGTTCGTGCCCCGGTCTGGGGGGATCCCACGTGCCGCGGAGCGGCTGGGCCCGTGAGCCATGGCCGCTGAGCCTGCACGTCCGGAGCCTGTGCTGCGCAACGGGAGAGGCCACGGCAGTGAGAGGCCCGAGTACCGCAAAAAAAAAAAAAAAAAAATTATGATTCAAGAAAATGTCCTTGAAATAAAGAGAACCTAAATGTCCACATTGAGACATAATATGGAGATGACTGCCCAGAATGCCAACTCTGAATCTGAGATAAGTCATAGTTCTTTCATGAGACTCTAAAGATAACATTCTTTGGCATTCCAGGCAAAAAGACCAAGCTACTTACAAAGAACAGAAAATCAGGTTATAAGCCTTTTTGTCAAGATTCAACACATGCCTACACAGATGTCACACCAGTTCAAGAGTTTATACCATTGAACCAAGAAAAAATGGTGTATCGTGGGTTGAATAATGTCCTACCAAAGTTCAGGTCTACCCTGAGCCGTCAGAATGTGACCTCATTTGGAAATAGGGTCTTTGCAGATGTAAAGCTGAGGTCATAGTGGATTGGAGTGGACCCTAAATTTAATGACTGGTATCCTTATAAGAAGAGGAAATGCAGAAATACAAAGAGAATGTGAAGAAGGAGACATGAATTGGAGGGAAGTGTCTACAAACCAAGGCACGCCAAGGCACGCCCGGAGCCACCAGAAGCTGGAAGAGGCAAGGAAGGGCTCTTTGCTACTCTATTTGCTCTTGAGCGTGACACTGGCAACCACGTGATACCAGACTTCTGGCCTCCAGAAATATGAGAATACAGTTCTATTGTTTTAAGCCACCCAGTCTGTGGAAATTTGTTGTAACTGCCCTAGGAAACAAATACAGTTTTAAAATACATATATTTTATAACTGGCCAAGTGGTCTTTCCAAGTACCAACACTAGAGAAGAAGCCTTCCCCATCTAAGAACTCAGGTAATTTGGCACTTGTGAGCTAGCTCTTCTAAAGTAATCTATTAGAGGACAGGCTTTATCCAACCAAAGGATGACTGAGGAACTCTCAGCAGAAGTACTGCTGGTAAGCACTGAATAAGTGTAACTGTGGATTTAAGAGAAAGACAAAGATAGGAAAAAGGTGTAGAAATGTTACCTCATAGTTGATTACTGAGAGTTGAAGGACACCATTTAAATCTGAAGATTTGAAGAGTGGAGTAGAAAGATAAACATCAAAAAAATATGACTGACTAAAATGGGATAGTTGGTCAAGAAGGCTAAACTAAGCTAATTTAATTGCTGCTGCTAGGAGAGAACCAATAAGTAATACCTGAAGAAGGTGACTATATAGTGGTATTTCAAGAGAAAAGTATACATTAAAGTGTTAGTAAAAAATGCAACAACAGAAGAACAAATTAAACTTAAAAAATAATAACTGTAGTCTGAATCACACGGAATATATAAAAATCCAGGAGATAAGGATATTAAAGAGAGAGAGAGAGAATGCCTACTCTTGCCCCAGAATAACATCTGTTTGCACTGGAGGTGGTTTTCACCCTAACCCTAACTTGAAAATTGGTAAAGGAAAAGAGTACGGTGTCTTTGAGTAGAAACCATGTTTCACGGTAAATAAATAACCCCAAGTTGATGGAGAACTTTCTCTACAGAACTTCAGCTAACATATGTAGAAAAAAACAACAGAATTGAAAATCCCATTTTACATCTTAAATAGATCTTGAAACGATTATATGGAAGGTTTAGTGGAATCCTGATTTCAAATGTTGCCAAAATCTCTCTCTAGATTACCTGCTGATAGCCAGAGAATCACCATAATTTTATACCTGAGAAGCCTGGTCACGAACACCTTAACCATCTTATTAACATCATGAATAGCGAGATGAGACATATGTAACGTAATGTGATGCAGTAGGAAGTACATGAAGAGTACCTAAAATGTGTTCTTGAGAAAAATCTTTAACCTTAATCCAATCAAGCCTCCAGATCTGTTACATTTTATAAGAAAAAGAAGATGAAAAATAAACAACAGCTTGGGAAAATAATCAGAATAATCCAAAAGGCAGGACATTCTATGACAAGGGACCTGATCTCCTCAACAAGTCAATGTCTGGAGATAAAGGGGACTGGGGGCTGTCCTAGGATCTAGATCAGAAGAATTTAACATAGCAACTTACCAACCAAAAGAAATGCTTGTCCTTGACTGGAGTTTGGTCTGAGTTAACAGGTTGTAAAATCCAATTTAGGAACAATTGGGGGAAATGTGACTATCGGATCAATTATGGAATAATTCTTAATTTTATTATTATATTAATAGTACTGTTCTTGTTTAGAAACATGTTTTTAGACATGCATATTGAAATATACAGCAGTAAAATGTCATGATCCTTGTAATTTTCTCTAAAGTACATAGGCAAATAAATAAATAAATGAATAAATAAATAAAAGCAAATATATAAAAATGTTATCAACTGTTAAATCTGGATGGAGTACATGAAAATTCATTATAATTGGTTTTTTGAATTATTCATAATAAAAGTAAAATAAGAAATGAGAAGCAAAAAAATCCTCTAAATTCTTTTTAGAGATGATCAAAAAAGTTTTATTAAGAAGTGAATTTACAATGCAGTATCTCTAGAGGTCAGTATTGTGTAAGAGAATAAAGACTATACCTCAGTAGATAGTACCAGAGTAATTTTAGATAAGAATTACAAATTTAATATTAAAAATATATATTTCAGATCACATAAACTCAAGACATTCAGTCATAACATTTAAATGGACAAAATTATTTCAAGCCCCTTAAAAAAATACAGTAGGTGCTTAAATAAATATAAATGATTGACGTCGATGTTAAGGTAGTAGTGATAAGCTAAAATAGCAGCCAACAGAATATGTTTAGTCTGTCTATAAGACATGCTAACAAAAAGTCCAGTAGGAAATAAAAAGTGGTTGGTACTTTTCTACACATACTTCAGACATTATAACTTATTTTGAATAGCTACAAATTTCCACTGAGTGGATATACTACACCTACTTATATATTACTTCATTAAAATATGTACTATTCAAGTATCCCTTGCTTTTAAGTATTTCACTCAGTGAATTAATTCTAATTAAGTCTGATAAGAATTTTGATCAGCTTTGTTCTAACTGTTGCCAGCAACAATAATATCTAGCTCCCATTATAGTCAAGTGTAGCTAAATTCTGGTAAATACACAATACTTGACATTTTGTACTCTGCTAACATCAATATACAATCTGGATGTGAAAACAATAGTCCCAAAGAGGGCACAAGCCAAACAAACCTCCCATCCAGGAATGGAAGGTCAACCCACACCTAATTAAGGGCATACTGATTCTTTTGGAATGTTTGCTGACTAGCAAGCACCTTATGTCCCTAAGGACATAAGGGGGGATATTATATATTCTGATGGAATAAAGGTTTTTAAAAATGGAGGTTTTATTATGGCCATTCTCCCTCCTAACATGAACAGATGTGGAGACCAGGACCTATCGGCCTCTGACATCAACCTTCTCTGCATTTTCTCTATCCCAGTTCTAATTCTCTTTGGGCAGCAGGCTCTGTTGGCAGCTAAGAGTGCCACGTGACATTTGGCCAATGAGATGAAGCGGAGGGCTTCAAGTCAGTCTTTCCAGATAGAAAGAATATCTAAGATAGATCTTTTGTCCCTCTTGTTTGCCCTTTCTTCCTGCCTAGAATAGAGCCATGGTAACCGGAATCACCCATTTTTGTGAGCATGCAAACAAAATGCCACCTTCTAAGAAAAGAAAGCAAAAAGAGAGGAGTCAGGCATTTAAGAGAATCAGAAAGCCACTGAATCACTCCTACCCTGTGGCTGTCTTAATTAGGTGAGAAAAATAAAGCCCTTACTTGTTTAACCACTGCAACCACGATTTATTTTATACGCAGCTAAAGGCAGTTCTAACAGAAACAGGCATGAGGGACGTTGTCAGAAGAATGAGAGAGGATCTCAAAGACTTAAAGCCCTGTACATAACCTTTATGTGCCTGTTTTCTCTTTTTTATTAAAAGCAAGTCACCTATTTCCTATTTTATATTCTTTCCAGAGTTACTTTGAGACTGAAATGAATTTATGTCAATACACTTAACTAACTGTGAAAATACTAAACAAATGTAAGATACTAAAATAAGGAGTGGTTAGCTCTTACAGTAACATTTTAAACTGTATGGTTCTCTCGATGAGAGCTGCTAAGGCCCTTTTCTCATCTACAAAAACGACAACATTTTTCTTTGTCACCCAGAGTTATCGAAAAGTTCAAATGAGATAACATAAATGTGTAAACACTATACACATGTTAGGAATCATGGAGTTATAATTACAAAAGTGGTGTGATATACCATTTGCATGAAATTCCTGGGGCTGACTCCTCTACTTTAGCTGGATGATCTTGAGGAACACATCAAATTTCTGAGTCTCATTTTCTCACCTGTAAGTGCGATGCTAGTAGTAACCGTGTCCCTCCCTCAAGAGCCGGACGACGTGTAGCAGTACTGCCACATCACACACTCCAGCACCCACTCTCCCTGTGCTCCCTGAGGAACAGAGCCCCTGAATTTCAGCTTGGATGGCCACTGAAAATAAAGACTACATTTCTTCGCCTCCCTTGTGGCTGGATTCCAGCTATGCTTTGATCAATGGATGTGAGCGGAAGCGATGTGTACAACTTACAGGCCAAACCCTTAGTGGGAAACATCTTCCGCGTCTGCCTTCTAGCCCTCTCCGCTGCTGGAAAGTGGATGAAGCAGTGAGCCATCCTCAGTCATGCAGATGAGGGCAACTAACTTTAGTACAGCAAAACAGCAAGAGAATTTGTGTGAGAATTTGGTACCAGGGAGCTGCCATGGTCTGCTTACATACAGGCTGCTGGAGAAGAGAGAAATAAACTGTTTTGTTCCATCTCCTGTATTTTGGTGCAGATTATTACACAGCTTCAACTAGAAGTCTACCCTGTATAATAACTAATTTGGTAAGGATTAAATGAAATATGTGAAAGCCATCCGTAAACCGTCAAGCAATTATATAATTAAAGGCACAGCACCACAGTAACGGCATGGAGCTTTTGTAGCTCATCAAGCTGTCAACTGAAAAGAACGACCTGAATTATGAAAAGGAGTTAAAAGGTCAGATAACACAAAGCAGATTTCGTTTTGAAATGCAGAGCCAATCCTCGTATATATGTTTAGCCTATCTCTGAGCGGCTAGAATTCGGGTACAAGGTTATACTGCAAAGCAAATAATCTAGAGTAATAAAAAATTAACTTTGTCTCTGTTTCTCTCCACTTGGCAGACAGCATTTTTATGCAGTGTCAGCCACACCGATGAGACACGACGGATGAGGCTGGAGTAAACGATAGAACTATACGGATGCCCGATGCGTTAAGTTTCCTAGGGCTGCCAGAACACATGACCACAACCTGGTGGCTGACAGTGAGAGAAATTTATTTCCTCACAGTCTGGAGGCCAGCAAGTCCAAAATCACGATGGTGGCAGGGTTTTGTTCCTTCTGGAAGCTCGAAGGGAGGGTCCGCTCTGTGCCTCTCTCCCAGCTTCTGGCGGTTGCCAGCAGTCTTTGGTGTCCCTCGGCTTACACGCGTCACTCCAGGCCCTGCCTCCTATCACGTCATCTTAACCCGGTATGTCTGCGTGCTCTCGTTGGTTTAAGGGCCCACCCTAATGCAGGATGAGCTCATGTTGATATTTACCTTAATTACACCTGCCAGGACCTTATTTCCAAAAAAGCTCACCTTCTGAAGTTCTGGGTTGTTATGAGTTGAACTGTTTTCCCCCAAAAGATATGCTGAAATCCTGACCCCCAGTACATCAGAATCTGCCTCTATTTGAAAACAGGATCATAAGTTACTAGCAGATGTACTTAGTTAAGATGAAGTCATGCTGGAGTAGGGTAGGCTCTTAATCTACCATGACTGGTGTCTTCATAAGACACGGCACAGACACACAGGGAGACACAACACACACCGATGACAGAGGCAGAGACTGTATTTACACCAAGAAACGCTGGGGATTGCTAGCAAACTACCAGAAGCTAAGAGAAAGATATGGAAGGATTTTTCCCTGTAGGTTTCAGAGAGTATGGCTCTGCCCACACCTTGATTTTGGACTTCTAGCCTCCAAAACTGTGACAGACTATATATCTGCTGTTTAAATACACACTGTTTATGGGATTTTTAATGGCAGCTCTAGAATACTAATACAGGGATGGATGTGAATTTGAGGGAGACATTATTCAGCCTACTATAACTGGCCATCAGGGCTGCTGTCAGTACTGGCAAAGGAGATACTGTCCCCATCAAGAACTTCATCATCTTAGAGAACACTGGAGTCAAAAGGGCCACAATCCTAGCCTCAAGGTTTTGATGGGAGTCACCAACTAAAAGTATGAGGATTCCCTTCAGACTGTTAGCAATACTGCTTATACCACGGATTGTTTCCCTCCACTTCACCACCCTGAAAATTCACGGTGTCATCGTGGACTTGTAACCCAGAGTGCGCGCTGGTGCACTGATACCTGGAAGGCCATGACCAGCGTCTCTGGCAAACGGCAGATCCATTAGCTCGACAAGGCTTTGGGCAAGGTCGTTCCTGAGCTGAACGGCCAGCTCTCTGGCACGGCCTTCCATATTCCCCCTCCCAACACGACTGTCATGGATCTGACCTGCCCCCTGCAGGAAGCTAACAAACATCACTGCATCAAGAAGGTGGGGAAGCAAGGGTCTAAAGGAGCTCAGAAGGGTGTCCAGGCCTACAGAGGGACTGGCCTGATTATTAAGACCTTCACGGTGACACCACCCAAGTGTAATGCTGAGACGGGCACTGCCCCTAACCACCACAATGTCAAGCTCATTTCCTGATACGACAACAGGCTGGGCTAAGTCCGCTTCACGGTGGATCTCAGAATGTACACAGAATCCAACGTGTCAGAGCCCTGGGCCCTTATCCCCAGCAACAGCGTGACAGAGCAGAGAGGCGCTCAGCCGCTGGGGAGTCCACGCCCACTTGTAGACCCTGACACACTCAGAACCGTTTCTCTTCGTTTAACACAGTTTCTGTTCTCTAGACAAGGTTTAGAAAGCTCTGCTTTGTCATGTATTATTAGTACCAACAATAAAATCCTCACTGTATCCAGGGAGGGGGTGAGGTAGGGTAGGGGACTGACTTTAACAATTACTGAGCTACAGCTGAGATTCCAACAGGACAGTAAATACTACAGACAAATGGTTTAATAACATTAACTCTTGGAAGCTCTAGCATATTTCTTACCTGTATATTCAGAAAATGGCTTATGTATTACTCCTAGCACAGGTTTACCATTTACAGCCACACACACCATAGTAGTAACATACTTTCGAAGATCCTCTACAAGAAAAAAAAAATCCAATAATAAAAATTATTATTAAAATAATTTTAGGATTGAATTTAAAAATTCAATTTTTAAAGCATTTAGAATTTTAAAAAGCATTTAGAATAGTCCCTGTACAAGGGATGTGCTCATTAAATATCATCACTATTATATCATCAAATCAATTGCAGTCTAGGAAAAACTTTTTACAAACAAACCCCTCAATATTCCGTATTTCTACGAATGCTGCAAAATATTGTTTTATAATTTCAGTTACTATCAGATATACACACCTAGTGTCTTCTCCCTGTTCTCCAAATAGTTGTCTACTGAGTGTCTGTTTTGGGCCAAGTTCCGTGCTTAAGCGCTAGAGTGCAAAGGTGAAAAAGCAGAAGCCTCCACATTCAGAGAACGTACCGTTTAGAAAAAGAGATATATAAGCAATCAACTTTTATGTACCAAGAAAACAAAGCACACAAAGAAAATTATGTATCTCTGTGTAAGAAGTCAGGACTGGGAGAAGATGCACAGAAATGAAGTAGGAGCCAGGCCCAGGCGAAAAGAACAGCAATAGGAGGCAGGAGAAGTAACTCTGTTTTGCTGTTTACTTGCTCCCTGGGTGCCTAGGATTTACTGTCTTGAATTCCAAGAACAGATGCATATGGAATAAAACCTAAATTCCAAAAATCACAAGTGAATATTGTATTCTGGCTATACAAATAAATACCTCAATAACGAGCACCTCAATAAATAAATCCATATGTAAATCAACACTTCAATAAATTGGGGTCCGACAGGAACTATTTTGTTGTTGTGACTGCTAGAAACTTCCCTTCACTAAAGAATCAGTGACACAGTGAGAGGAGGATGCCATAATACAGTGGTCTGAGGGGAAAAAAAAAAGGTTGAGAATAACTGATCCACTCCAGAAGCTGCATACCACAGTGCTTTAATCCAGCTCTCCATCTTAAAATCTAATTGGAAAAGTTGTGTCAGATTGGTAAAGTACTTACCACCAGGAATACACCACCTGCCCTTGTTCTGGTTCTCCGATACATAATGGCAACATAAAGCCTAAGATCAACTTTAATTTAAAATTACCCGTATATTCCTGTGTAGCATCAAGTGGGTCAATCCAGACAGTGACACTCTCTGCTGGTACTTCCTGAGGAGTGGCTATTTCCTTGAGGATGTCCTCAGGAATCTTACGATCCCATAAGATAACCTCCTGATCAGTTGCATCCACATGTTCCTCAGTATTTATCTGTATTAAAAATAGTTGACAGTTAAAAAAGTTTTAAAGTTAGAAAAAAATCACTACCTGGAAAAAACAGAATAGAGAAAAACAATTCAGACAAAATCCCATAAATTGAAAGTAGAAAAATATTTTTATTTCAAGGAATGCCACTGCAAAATGAAAATATGTAAGAAATTCCAGTGACATTGTCTTTCAGTGCTTTCCAATGTAATATTCGAAATTAGCTTGTTGTGTAAGCAGCACAGAGAATCTAAACATAGAGAAATATAAAAAGAAACTAAACACCAAGGAAACAAGCTATTTAAAACTTAATAATATTTAGGAAAAATAACAGATCTAAAAGTGTGAAAATGGGGCTTCCCTGGTGGCGCAGTGGTTGAGAATCTGCCCGCCGATGCGGGGGACGCGGGTTCGTGCCCCGTCCGGTAAGATCCCATATGCCACGGAGCGGCTGGGCCTGTGAGCCATGGCCGCTGAGCCTGCGCGTCCGGAGCCTGTGCTCCGCCAACGGGAGATGCCACAGCAGTGAGAGGCCCGCATATCGTAAAAAAAAAAAAAAAGGTGTGAAAATGGACTGACAATATTATGGAACACTGAACACAAGTAACTATAAGAGTCAGAAAGAGGGGCTTCCCTGGTGGCGCAGTGGTTGAGAGTCCGCCTGCCGATGCAGGGGACGCAGGTTCGTGCCCCAGTCCGGGAAGATCCCACATGCCACGGAGCGAAAGAGTCAGAAAGAGAAAAGTGACAATGGACTTAAAATTATGCCTTAAAAACAATGATAAAGATGTCAATTCTCCCATCTGTAAGCTGTAGATTTAAAGCAACTTCAATCAAAATCCCTACACTTTTTTTAACCCTTTCTTGGAAACAGAACAATCCATTTTGGGGAAAGGGAAAAAAATATATATATATATATGATATATCATGATATGTATGTGAGATATATATAGATATAGATATATAGATATATATATATAAATAAATATCACGGTGGGATGACTTTCCTTGACATATTTTGGCTTTTCCCCCCAGCTTTACTGAGGTATAATTGACAAAGCTGAATGTATTTAAAGTGTACAACATGATGAGATGATATACACATACACTGTGGAGTTAGTACCACAATTAAGTAAATTGACCTATCTACCACATCACGTATTTATTTTTTTCTTTTGTGGTGAAAACATTTAAGATCTACTCTTGAAGCAAATTTCTTGTATGTAATTCAGTAACATAAACCACAGCCACCTTGCTGCACCATTAGATCCTCAGAACTTATCTTAGTTATAATTGAAAGTTGCTTTTATTAAAAAATACATTTATTTATTTATTTAAGTTTGGCTGCATTGGGTCTTCATAGCTGTGCGCGGGCTGTCTCTAGTTGTGGCGAGTGGGGGCTACTCTTCGTTGCGGTGCGCGGGGTTCTCATTGCGGTAGCTTCTCTTGTTTCCGAGCAGGGGCTCTAGGTACACGGGCTTCAGTAGTTGTGGCACGTGGGCTCCGTAGTTGTGGATCCTGGGCTCTACAGTGCCGGCTCAGTAGTTGTGGCACATAGGCTTAGTTGCTCCACGGCATGTGGGATCTTCCCGGACCAGGGCTCGAACCCTTGTCCCCTGCATTGGCAGGCAGATTCTTAACCACTGTGCCACCAGGGAAGTCCCTAATTGAAAGTTTATACACTTGACCAACATCTCCCCATTTTACCCCATCCCCTAGACTCTGGCAACCACCATTCTGCTCACTGTTTCTACAATTTTGACTTGTTTTTTTTCTTTTTTAAGATTCCACATGTAAATGTGATACCATACAATATTTTACTTTCTCTGTCTGGTTTATTTCACTTAGCAGAGTTCCCTCCAGGTTCATCTGTGTTGTCCCAAATGGCAAGACGTCCTTCTTTCTAAAGGTTGAATAGCATTCCACTTTATGTGTATGTGTGTGTGTGCATCACATTTTCTTTATTCATTCATGCATAGATGGACACATATCTACCCATTGTTTCCATATCTTAACTATGACAAATATTGTTACAATGCACTTGCGAGTACAGATATTTCCTCCAGATACTGATTTCATTTCATTCAGATATATATCCAGAAGTGAGACTGCTGGATCATATAGCAGTTCTATTTTAAATTTTTTTTGAAGAACCTCCACACTGTTTTCCATTAATGGCTGTACCAATTTACATTCCCACCAACAGTATAAAAGGTAAGAGGCTCCCTTTTCTCCACATCCTTGCTAACACTTATCTCTTGTCTATTTGATAAAAGCAATCCTAACAGGTGTGAATTCATATCTCATTGTGGTTTTGATTTGTATTTTCCTCATGATTAGTGATGTTGAGCACCTGTTCATACATCAGATGGCTAATTAGATGTCTTCTTTGGAAAAATGTCTATTTGGGTCCCTTGCCCATTTTTTAATTGAATTATTTATTCTTTTGCTACTGAGCTGACTTCCTTACATGTTTTAGACATTAACCCCTTATCATATACATGGTTTGCAAATACTTTCTGCCATTCCATAGGTTGCCTTTTCATTTAGTTGACTGTCTCCTTTCCCGTGCAAAAAGCTTTTTAGTTTGATGTTGTCCCACTTGTTTATCTTTGCTTTTGTTTTCCATGCTTTTTGGCGCCTTTTCCAAAAAAAAAAACTCATTCCTAAGACCATGCTAAGGAATTTTAGGTTTTAGATGTCATGCGTAAATCCTTAGTGTATTTTGAGTTAATTTTTGTTGTGTGGTGTAAGATAAAGGTTCAGTTTCATTCTTTTGCATATGGATAACCAGCATTCCCAGCACCATTTACTGAAGAGACTATCTTTTCCCCATGGTGTGTTCTTGGCACCTTGTCAAAGATTAGCTGGACATATATGCACTGGATTTTTTCTGAACTCTATATTAAATTCTACTGGTCTATGTGTATGTTTTATGCCACTATCATATTGTTTTGGTTACTACAGCTTCGTAATATAATTTGAAATCAGAAAGTGTGATGCCTCTAGTTTTGTTCTTGCCTGGCTACTAAGGTCTTTTGTGGTCCATATGAATTTTAGGATTGTTTGTTCTAGTTCTCTGAAAAATGCCATTGGAATTTTGATAAGGATTGCACTGAATCTGAAGACTGCTTTGGGGAGTACAGATATTTTAACAATATTAATTTTCCCAATCCAAGAACAAGCAATCTCTTTCCATTTATTTGTATATTCTTCAATTTCTTTCATCAATGTCTTTCAGTTTTCAGTATACGGGTCTTTCACTGCCTTGGTTAAATTTATTCATATTTTATTGTTTTTGATGTTATTGTAAATGGGATTGTTTTCTTAATTTCTCTTTCAGATAGTTCACTGTTGTTAGAGTACAGAAATATAACTGACTTTTGCATATTGATCTTGTATTCTGCAACTTTACTGAATTTGTTTATTACTTCAAAAGTATTTTGGTAGTCTTAAGGGTTTTCTATATGTTAGATTGGCTCATCTGCAGAGACAATTTTACTTCTTCCTTTCTGATTTGGATGCATTTTATTTGTTTTACTTACCTAATTGCTCTGGCTAGGACTTCCAGTACTATGTTGAATGGATGTCGTAAAAGTGAGCATCTTTGTCTTGTTTCTGATCTTAGAGGGAAAACTAAAAGCTTTTCACCATTGAGTACATTAGCTGTGGTCCTGTCATATATGGCCTTTATTATGTTGAGGTATAGTCCTCCTATACTTAATTTGTTGAGAGTTTTTATCATGGAAGTATGTTGAATCATACAATTTTTATATTTCATTCTGTTCAAGTGGTATATCACCTTGACTGATTTACATATGTTAAACTGTCCTTACAACCCAGGGGTAAATTCTACCTGAACATGGTGTTTAATCCTTTAAGTGTGCTGTTGAATTCAGTTTGCTAGTATTGTGTTGAGAATTTTTACATGTATATTCATCAGGGATGTTGGCCTATAATGCTCTTTTCTTGTAGTGTCTTTGTATGACTTTGGGATCAGGGTAATGCTGGTTTCATAAAGAGAGTCTGGGAGTGTTGTTACTTCTTCAATTTTTTTTGGAAGAATTTGGGAAGGACTGGAATTAATTCTTCATTAAATGTTTGGTTGAATTCACTGAAGAAGTCATATGGTCCTTGGATTTTCTTTGTTGGGAGACTTTTGACTAATGATTTAATCTTACTAATTACAGATCTGTTCAGATATTCTATTTTTTCCTAGTTCAGTCTTGGTAGGTTTTTGGTTTAAGGTATTTATCCATTTCTTCTAGGTTATCCAATTTGTTGGCATATAACTGTTCATAGTAGTCTGTTATGATCCTTTGTATTTTGCAGTATCAGGTATAATGTCTATGCTTTCATTACTGATGTTATGTATTTGAGTATTCTCTTATCTTAGTCTCGCTAAAGGTTTGTCAATTTTACCTTTTCAAAAAACCAGATCTCAGTTCATATTTTCTATTGCTTTTCTAGTCCCTTATTTCTGCTCCGATCTTTATTATTTCCTTCCTGCTGCTAATTTTGGGCTTAGTTTGTTCTTCTTTTCCTAGTTCCTTGAGGTGTGAGTTAGGTTGAGATTTTTCTTTTTTCTTAATGTAGGCTTTTTTCTTTTTCTTTGTATAAATTTCCCCCTTGGAACTGCTTTTGCTGCATCCCATAAGCTTTGGTATATTGTGCTTCCATTTTTGTTTACTTCAAGATATTTTTTTCATTCCCCTTTTGACTTTTTCTCAGTGTTGTTTAGTTTTCACATATTCGTAAATTTTCCAGCTTTCCTTCTGTTACTGACTTCTAGTTTTACATCACTGTGGTCAGAAAAGATGCTTGATATGATTTCAATATTCTTCAATTTGTTAAGACTTGTTTTCTGGCCTAATACGTGATCTATCCTGGAGAATATCCTATGTGAGTTTGAGAAGAATGTGTATTATTCTGCTGCTGATAAAATGTTCTGTATATGTATGATAGGTCCATTCAATCTATGGTGCAAGTCTATTATTTCTCTCTTGATGATCTGTCTGGATGATCTGTACTGAAAGTGGGGTACTGAAGTCCCTACTATTGTTGCATTTCTCTCTTTCTAGCTGTAGATCTATATTTGCTTAATATATTCAGATGCTCCGATGTTGTGTGCACAGGTATTTACAACTGTTATATCCTCCTAATGAAATGACCCTTTTATCATTACAGATTGACCTTCTTCATCCCTTGTTACAGTTTGCTTTATCTCAATCCCCTAAAGCCAGGCCAAGTGCCGAGAGCCTCTCATTTGTTTTCTCTAGGGTGGTGGCCCTGAAATGCTCAAGTCTGTGAGCCTTTTCCCCATCCTAGAGTCATGGTGACTTTTTGCATTTGTTCACTAGCCATCTGCAAAGGCTTAATCTCATGGTCTGTGGGAGCATGTGCCAAAATCAGGCCAAAGTGGGTGGATGGTGTGGGTGAGGTGTGTAGTGTTGGGGGTGCTCACAGGCCAGTTGGGGGGGTTTGCAGGTAAGGAGTCCCCAGTGGCTTATGGGCAGGCTTCCTGACGGCATTTGCAAGGAGGTTAGTAGCATCTGTTTGACGATTTCTGAGTCCTGACTTAGGTGCTCCCACAGTTTCTCCCAATCCCTCAGACTTGCAGATCACCTCAGTAATCTCGGTGAGGTGAAAAAAAAGTAGGCCTTTTGGCCAGTGTCTTGCATGGCTAGAAAAGCCAGGCACTCACTCACACACTCCTGTGGGTGAAATCACAGGCTGAAGGGGTCTCTCTCTCCTGGCACTGAGCTGTGCTACCTTGACAGAGGAGCAATGTAAGAAAAGTGAAAATGTTCCTTTTACCCTCTTCAATGCATCTATTTTTGGATTTTTTTGTCTCAGTAATGTGCTGAAACTTCTCCGCTGGACTCCCAGACTCCCACAAAGAAACTCTTGTCCGTGGGTGACTGCCAAAATCAATGTTCTATAAGGGAATGACAGTAGAGAATTCCTATACTACCATCTTGCAAATATCACTCTAAAGTATTTTGATTAATAGAGCCCATGCTCTTAATGACAATGCTAGGCCACCTCAATGAATGAATGCAGCAGTAAGAACATGCAAAAACCAGAATAAACTTAAAACAAATAATGGATGTGACACCAGGAAAACAGAAGCAGTTCCTGGGTCTTGATCACTCTAGTTTTACAAAAACGGCAGGGCCAAGTCTGAGTGGCAACGACTGTGCCTTTTTTTTTTTTAATTTATTTATTTATTTTTGGCTGTGTCGGGTCTTAGTCGTGGCACACAGAATCTTTCACTGCGGCACATGGGCTCTTTGTTGCTATGCATGGGTTTCTCTCTAGCTGTGGCACGTGGGCTCCAGAGCATGCAGGCTCTGTAGCTGCAGCACATGGACTTCTCTAGTTGTGGCACGCAGGCTCAGTAGTTGCAGCATGTGGGCTTAGTTTCCCTGTGGCATGTGGGATCTTAGTCCCAGACCAGGGATCGAACCCAAGTCCCGTGCCTTGGAAGGTGGATTCTTAACCACTGGACTACCAGGGAAGCCCTATCACTGTGTCTTAATGATTAAGATTTTTGCTTGGAGCTCATCAGTTTCTTCATATTCTTTCAACTGAGTATGTGCTAACAAGTTACAGAACTTTATTTGAAAAGATTTTCACTGAGAGTCAGGTAAGGGAGAAACAAACAGAGTAAGAGAATAAGAACATCAGCACAATTACCTGATCTGTTTTTGCACAACAGCTATTTGTTACCTGCTACTACCACTTCACACCTACAAATTTAATAAACACTCCCACCTCTGTAAACAGCCTTACCAACAGTTGTTAAAGTCAAAACCAGTAAGTCTTCCTCAATTATTTTCCACATTCCATCAGCCAGTAAGCCCTGGAAATTCCAGCTCTCGATTCTAAATATCTGTCACTATGTATACCAAGAAATATATCCTAGTTTGAACCACCCTCTATCTCTCACTTGGATTCCAAAAATAGCCTTTGATTGCTCTTGCCTCCCGTCGTGCATTCACTGATTCATTCATTCATTCAACAACCATTTTTTTTTTTTTTTTTTTTTTTTTTTTTGCGGTATGCGGGCCTCTCACTGTTGTGGCCTCTCCCATTGCGGAGCACAGGCTCCGGACGCGCAGGCCCAGCGGCCATGGCTCACGGGCTTAGCTGCTCCGCGGCATGTGGGATCTTCCCGGACCAGGGCACGAACCCGTGTCTCCTGCATCGGCAGGCGGACTCTCAACCACTGCGCCACCAGGGAAGCCCTCAACAACCATTTTAATGACTACATATTCTAACCTGCTTTGGGCAAGGGAATATAATAGTGAACAAAACAGATCAGTTACTGCCTTTCTGAAGCTTCACTTCTCAACCCAGCAACCTGACATCTTCCTAAATCACATCATGTCACTCCCTGCTTAAAACCTTTCTCATTACACTGAGGTAAAATCCAGACTCCTTACCATCACCCACAAGGTTAAGTCTGGGATGATCTGGCTCCAGTAACCTTTCTCGATTTGTGCCCTTATTTCCTACACTCCAGACTCACTTGCCCTCGTCTGATCCTCTGGCCTCAGGGCCTTTGCACCTGTACTCTTCTGTTCATCTACACTCTCCCCAAACCTCTGCATGATGGTCTGCCTGCTTCTCGTCATTCAGTTCTCAGCCCCTATGACAGGGCCCCAGAGTGGCCTTTCCTGACCACCATGGCCAGAGCAGGGCCCCACCCCACCCCCACCCCTCTCCCCACACAATCTTATTCTCTTCAAAGCCCTCATTAGTATCTGACATATGTGTTTATATGTTTACTATCCATCTTGACTCACTAGAACATAAGTTCTGTGAGTTCAAGGACACAGTTTCCTTCATTACTATAGCTCTATCCCCAGTGCCCAAACCAGGGCCTGGCACAGTAGGTGCTACATAAATACTTTTTGATTGACAACATTATTCTTCATCAATGCAGATTCATTTCTTCCCTGTAAGACCTTCCACTCAATCTACTCTCATCACTACTGCCTATCTGTCTCAGTCCTCACCAAGGAATTGAGGAATAAGAAATCAAGACCCTAAAATACAATTAGTGCCACATTCATATGACAGTTCAGTTACTCTGGGGTCAAAGAAACTTTGGGTTAATGCCTTAAGAAGGTAGCATTTACTGCATTTCTCCCTAAATCATTATATCCTAATAAGTTTTTCGATACAATGCTTCACACTGAGCTTTCAGTCGGCATTCAATAACTATTTTCTAAATGGATATATACGGCTCTCTAGCAGTCGTCTTCTCCTTTTACCTACAGAAGCCTTTTACTGCCAACGATTACCTCTCAAATACACCCCTATAAATAAACATGCTCTGGTGTCTCACACTTTAAAAACAAACATATGAAACAAAACATCCACAGAACCTTCTCTTAGTCCCACATAATACCCTAGCCAAGTTCCTTAGAGCCCAATTTCTCGAAAGACTTGTCTTTACTTAATGTCTCTATTTCCTTACTTCCCATCTTTTAAAATTTTGCTTCCTTCTCATCAAGACACCAAGAGAACTCTCACAAAATTTACCAATGACCTGCACACAGAACCACTATGAAGAGTATGTGTTCTACATCAGATTGCCTGAGTTAAATTCCAGCTCCTCATTTTACTGGGCCTGTGACTTACCTAGGCTAGTCACTTCATCTTTCTGAGCTGCAGTTACCTTATTGCTAAAAGTGGGTGATAAATATACCTTCCTATAGGGTTCTTTGGGTGAATCAATGAAATACACTAGGCAAAACAAACAAACAGTATAGTGCTTAACACAGAGTAAGTACTTAATAAAAGCTGGCTGCTAGTATTCTTACTAAATGATTATTTTCAGTTTTGTTATCTTTGGTCCTAGGCCCTGATCTTCCCTTCACACTACATTCTCTCCTGAAGCACCTCTGTCCAAAACAGGTTTCAATTAATATTACAACACTGATGACTCACAAATTTATATTTCTAATTCAAACGTCTCTTCAGAGCTTAAGACCCATATATTCAACTACCACTTTAACAAGCCCCCTTGGACCTTTCAAAGGCAACTCTAGCTTAACAAGTCTAAGACGGCATTCGTAACGCGCCCTCTTGTCCTGTCATCCTCCGCTGCCCATTACCACCAGCAAAACACCAACTGTGAAAGCCAGACACAGAAGTCATTTTTGACACACATCCCTAGAAGTTCTCTCATATCCTTCCACATACATCCTCTCTACAACCATGACCCCCAATTCAAAATGCGTCATCTCTCACTTGAGAAAGCCTCCTAACTGGTCTACCCCCTCCAAACCATTCTCTAAGCATCTATTCCATGAGCTCTTCCAACCTTTAAAAAACTGTAGTTAAGAGTACACTTTATTTGCTACTCCTATGCTGCCTTATATACAGAATTATACAGACCTGAGATAATTCCCAGACCATTAAGCGAATCTCTGTGAGCCTAAGATGATTTTCTACCTGTGTAACCTTTGGCAAATTATTTAGCCTCTCCAAGCCTCAATTTATTTACCTGAAAAATGGAGGTAATAGCACTTAATCTCCTACATTGCTGTCAAGAGTAAATTAATAATGGTAAGAAAAAGCTAAATTCAGGGCTTGCCATTTACCGAGGACTAAGTAAGTGCTGGCTAGTAAAACAAGCTGAGTATAGCTTTCCCATTGCCTGAGTTTGGGTCCTCATCTCTCACAAAGTCTATCTAAACAGCCTCCTAACTGGTCTCACTCACCTCTCAATGCCCAAAGCCCAAACAAAGTACGGCATCATGTAGGCTTCAAGAAAAGTCAGGTAAATCTGGCCTTCTTTTAGTACTCTAGGATTAAACTGAAGATCAGGTTCAAACTTCTTTGAGATTAGCATAGGATCTAGCCTCTGCCTACTTCCCTAATTTCTTCCACAGTAAGTCTGCCATGTGCATCTGTTTCAAGCTCATCAGGCTACTTGAATTTACTACACTACCACCTCTATACCGCCTGCTCCTTTGAACTTGGTTGTTCTCTGTCTGTGATGCTTATGTCTGTAATAATTTTCAAATTACTAGTTACCTCAATTTTATAGAAGAGAAAACTGTAGCCCAAAGAAGTTAAATGACTGGCCAGGATCACCTAGCCTGGTGACAGGACAAGACGTTAAGGCAAGTGTTCTCTGCACTATATGAGCACTTCTCAAACTTTTCCAGTGAGAGTACTCCTCTTGAGAGAGAAGAGGCTCTCATCCCAGAGGTCAAGGAAGGCACAGACCCAAGACTCGAACCAGCTTGAAGTATCATGTTTTATCTTCAAATAAATCATTGTCAAAAACTTTTAACAAATTGAGACAGGAGTCCCTTAAAAAGAGAGTTCCCTGTACATTAAATCAAAACTATAAATCTAAATGTGCTCCACAGTGTAAATCCACTCCAAAAAGCTATCTTCAGCCTTCACTTTCATCATTATCCACAAGCATACAATGAGAGACAGTGTCACACAAATGGCTGCAGTTACTATTATTTTCACACAATGAAATCAAGCGCTGCCAATGTGTTTAGGAAAAGGAGAAAGGCCGCCCTGAGAACTCTCCCAAGATCCCAAACGTGAGAAAGACTGAAGACAAAAGGGAATCCGGAGATCCTCGGCCAAACTTGAGTTTTCTTAGGACAGCAGGCACCTTTTTTTTGGCCACACCGGGCAGCATGTGGGATATTAGTTCCCCACCTGGGGTCGAACCTGGGTTCCCTGCAGTAGAAGCGCCGGAAGAGGCGAGTCTTAACCACTGGACCGCCAGAGAAGTCCAACATGCACTGCTTTAGAGTAGGGCTTCTCAACCTCGGCACCAACTGAAAAATTAGGCCAGATAATTCTTCATTAAGGGGGACGGTCCTGTGCATTATGGGATGTTTATCCTCTACCTACTAGATGCCAATATCATTCTGCCCCCAGCTGTGACAACCAAAAATCTCCAGACATTGCCAAATGTCCCCTGGGGGCAAAATTGTCCAGTTGAGAGTGAGTGACAACTGCAATATCCTCTTACTAAGGAGTGAACAATTAAGATAGGTGAACTCAAGCCTCTGATTCCAGACAGGGAAGTCATGGGAGAAAGGGACCTCTCTCTATTTGCACAGGGCACCAGGTTAAAAGAAAAGAGGATCTGTGGTTTCTCAATGCTAATTTTCCATGGGGACATAAACTGAGTGGGACTCGACTTAAGATCCTCACCACAAAATTTCAGGTGCAGCTTCAAAAACAACTAGACATTTAAGACTGTACTTCTGGGTGTTGGAGGAAGGTAAAGAGACAGGAAAGAATGTAGGGCTGAGTCACTACCTAGATGGCAGTAACATCTGGCCTCTAGTCTAACAACTTACTGACAAAAGGAGACAGCTCTCATCATGACACCATCTTAACGTGACTGTGTAAATGAACATAACCACCTCTATTCACTCATCACCATCCAACGCGAACACAAAAGACACGCAAAAGACGTACATGCAAACATTCAGTCACAAGAAAACAAAAAGTTATTTTACATAAAAGCAGACTTCAACATCTGTAAAAAGCTAAGTTTTTTTGTTTTAACAAAACGCAGCTCATCACCCTTGGCAGCTATTCCCCCAGCGTTTGTTAAGAAGGGAGAAAACAAATGCAGAATCCTGTGGAAGTTACCCAAGGCAAAAGTTTTGATAGATGTGCGGTGGGGTGGAGTTCACATTTGAACACACGTACATATGGATATACATATTCAATATTTGAGAATATTTCTGTACTGGCCTTTTGGAAAAAGTCAACTCTGCTGCTATATTTCACTATTATTGCCTTTAAGCTTCTACAATTTTACATTTTCCCCAGAAAATCACACTACAAGTTTTAAGTAGCCCCCTAAAGGTAGTTCATATAAACTGTGGAGTGGCGTGTCATGAGTCTCAGGTCTCCCACGTGGAAAGTGGGAAAATAAAATTTACTTCTTAAGGTTGCTGTGAGTATCAAGTCAAGTCCTATGTAGCCAGGATCTGGACACCTAAAATACACTCAATAAATGGTTACTATTACTATTGTTATAACTAGCATATATCAACTTCTCTGACATTCCCGTTTTTTTCCACAAACTCTTAGGCAACACCATGTGCTTCGGAGAAGTGAAAAAGAAATTTTACAAGCACATCTTACATCCAGAAGCAAACACAAGGTAAGTATTATTTGTGATAATATTAGTGATGATAGAGCACAGTAGGGCAAAAGAGAAACCTGAAATGTTCTATGTTTTGTTTGAGAACTATCATGTCAGTTACATCAGGTATCCAGCAGCTCGTGATATGAGAGCCAAAGTTTCTTCCCACTGCAAAAAAACTTTTAAAAAGACAACAACAACGAAAAAACAAGTAAGAAAAGAAAAGACCAAAAAAAGAAAAAGCAGTAATACGACAGACTGGAGAGGGGATTAAACAAGATAAGTAATTCTACAATGACAATACTCCTAAGTCTTACAAGAACAACAGTAAAAGGTCAGATACCTTCCAAAGAAGCTGGGGTTTACATTTCACTGTTTATCTAATCAATAAAATTCCACTGGAAACAATTTTTCTTCCCCATCGCCAAAATCTACTGTTAGCTGAGTTAAAACATAGAAAGTACCGCCACACTATGGTAGCTCTTCCTCTGGATTGTAATACATTTTAAAAAGCTTTATTCATTCAACAGCAGCTGCGCTAAAATGATGAAGTTTAAAGTATTAGTAACAAATCCAAAATGTCTGGACTTCCTAAGAAAATGTCAATTCCTTCCCCAGAAACGTTCTTCAATCCTTACTCTTTGGAGTAAATAACGGACAGAAGGCTGAAGTTGCTGGTAAATACACTTCGAAACACTTCCTTGAAGGGCCCCCCAAATATATGCCAGTAAGAGGGTCCTGATGAGACCACCGCTAAAGTAAATCGTGGGCACACCAGCCACAAATGTCCTGTACACCCAGAGCTCTGCAGCAAGACGTCTACCGTGGCCTTCAGCTGGTTCCTGGCAGGTCCGCCAGAAAACATGTATTCTACAGTCACGACCCTTCCAGCAGTTAAATGAAAGGAGGCTAGAGGGCCTTGGGGGTGCTAGTCCAACCCTTTCATTCGACAGAAGAGCCTGCGGCAGGGAGCGAAGTTAACTTTCTCTGCCTTTGGAGAGCAAGGCCCACCCAGAAGCCAAAGCTCCAGATCCCAGGTGCCAAGCGGGCGCGCACACCTGGGGAGGGGCCAGAAGGGCACGCGCCCCGAGTCGGACGCCCCCCGACCTCACCCAGCTCTTCCACGAACTCTGTTATGACCTTGAGCACCTAAACCTGTGCGTCTCCATCTCCGGATCTGCAAAATCGGAGGCAGAGCCGGAACGCCTGGGGCTGCTGCAGGAGTCGACGATCCGGGACCCGCGCCCAGGCCCCCGCTCCGCCCCCCGCCCCAGCGCCGGCTCGCGACGCCCACCTGCACGTTGGGGAAGGCGGTCTTGAGCAGGTAGAACATCTTGCGGTTGGACAGCACGTCCCCGCTGGTCATCTTGTCGTCGGCCCCCTCGCGCGTCTTCCCCTTGGACTTCTCGTGGAGGACGTTGCTCTCGCGGACGCGCCGCACTTCGTCGCCGCCGCGCACGGCCGCCAGCACCGACACGGCCAGCATCTCGCGCAGGTCCACCATGCCCCCGTCGGCCGAGGCCGCGGGCCCCGCCGCCCCGCCGCTCGGCTCGCCGCCCAGGCCGAAGAGGCTGAAGCGGCCGGCCAGGAAGCCCGAGTAGAGGTGGTAGAGCACGCCGAGCCCCAGCAGGCAGAACACGGCCACTCCCAGCGGGGACAGGCGGATGCCCATGGGGGCCATGGCGGGAGGCCGGGCGCTCGGGGCGGCTGCCCTCACAGGCCTGCCCACGCTCCCGGGTCGGGCAGCGCGCGGACTATACCGGCGCCCGCTCCCCGAAGCCCGCGCGCCCCATTGCTCGCTCCCGGGAAAGGCCGAGCTGCGCCGAGAAGCCCCTCGCCGCCTTTCCGCACGTCCGACTCCCCCGGGCGGCGCGCTCCCAGTTACTCAGCCGGCCGGCGCGCCTGGCTTACACGTTAGCCAACGGCCGTGAGGTGAAAGGGGAGCGTGGGTGTGTATCCGGGTTACGCAAGGGGGCGGGGCGCGGGTGAGGGGCGAGGTGATCCAGGCCCCTCCCCCTGGGCAGGGCGATCGGGGGCGGGGCGGCCGGAGGCGGGGCGGGGCGACCGGAGGCGGGGCGGCAGGCCAGTAACTCGGGGCCGTGCTGGACGGCGGCGTTTGGGTTTTCGATCACTCCGGGGTATGGCGTTGATACTTCCCAGCCACGGAAGGATGCTGAGTGCCGTGTGGAAATTTAAATTAAATCTCTCTTTGAACGACAGCGTATGGCTGAAATTGAGCCATAGGGACAGTCTAGACGTCCCATCACTCTGATTATTGAGGAACGGAGGACGTTGCAATCCATTTTAAGAGAAACCTGTGCTTTTTTCCCGTCGGCGCTGGTGTAGGCAGAGCCTGCAGCTTTAAATCGCCTCTCGGCGCTCTTCCAGGCGGAGCGGGAGTTGGGCGGGGATGGGAGGAATTTTACTTGGCACTTTATTCTTTCGGCACCCCAGTCTAAACGTTTATGCATTTATATCTGTCTGTGTGCATAGATTTTTCCCTTTACCTTCACCCGCCAGAATAAACCATCCTCTAGGCAGGTGAAGAACTTACCTTGATTCTGGGCTTTCACGATGAGAAAACACTCCGGGCTTGCCTCACTGCCACGTCCACCTTACCCATACAGTACCTTCCAGAGGCTGAGGGGGCAGAGGAATGGCCTGCGGTATAAAGGTTGTCTCAGGGTAGCCCGTCAATCTAGAGTATGTAATCTCTGGGTCAACATAGGCCCTTCAAATGTACTTGCAGAAGCATTTAACAGAAGTAACTGCCTTCTACTATGCCACTGATTTTAGCAATAATATGAGTGCTTACTAAATTTTAATAAGTATTATAATAAGCGTTAGTACGTTTATCCTCCATCTTGAAAGTGAATATTAAGATGAGCAGTCTCATTTTAAATGTTAGAATATTTACACAAAATCAACTTAAAATGCAGCCGGTTTTACTGTTCACAGCCAAAAGTCATTGGTTTTAAATGAGCTTTAATATTAACGACCTTAAAAACTTTAGGTATACAGAATGGATTATGAACATCCATTGCTGAGCAAGTTGTTAGAGACAGCTGACTCTTACCACTTCATTTGAGTTCAGAGCACCTGTAGAATTTGCTTGTGGTTATACAGATATAATAAACAAAGACTATTGATTGCTTGGTTTCCTCTCTATTATAATCACAGCACAAAGTCACGTACGAATACAAATCAATGTGGGAACAGTTCCTGGAGTGTTGACGGCACCAAATCTTAAGGAACTGGCCCTGTCTTTGTCAGCTTTGGGGAGCAGCTTCGCAATTAAGCAATGCTGCTTTCCAAAGAAATCTGAAAGTGAAGGTCACACAGGGTAATCATGGTTACCAAATCCAGGGATAAGTATAAAAACCAGGGTTGAAGTGAAGGCTTCATTCAGCTCAACCGAATCACCTCAAACTGCACCATGAGATCAGCAAAAGAAGTGAGTTGTGCAGTAGTTATGAAAATATTAAAAGCATTATTGGAAGGCCTGGCTGAGGTTTGTAAAAATAATCAATAGTATATTCCAAGGATAGTGGCAAGGAATACTGGGCTATGCTCACTGCGGCACTAGAGAAAGCCTTCGTGAGACACAGAGAGAGATATTAAAAGCTCTGAGGCATTTATACTGCAGGAAAGGGATTAAGACTTGAGAGAGAAGATGACAAGGCACATATGCAAAGAATGAAAGTGAGTTTAAGATCGTAGTTCCAAGTGCTTTAGTATTCAGGTAACAACTGAGAATAGCTAATAGATATTGATAAAAGACAGCATGTAATCCTTAAGAGAAACTTTACGACAAGAAGAACAATTTACATGCGGGACAGCGATATTATCTTAGAACCTTCATAGGAATTTTAAAAAACATTTTTATTGGAGTACAGTTGACCTACAACGTTGTGTTACTTTCTGCTGTACAGCGAAGTGAATCAGTTTTACATGTACATATATCCACTCTTTTTTAGACTCTTTTCCCATATAGGTCATTACAGAGTATTGAGTAGAGTTCCCTGTGCTATGCAGTAGGTCCTTATTAGTTATCTAGTTTATATATAGTAGTGTGTATATGCCAATCCCAATCTCCCAATTTATCCCCCCACCCCCCTTACCTCCTGGTAACCATAAGTTTATTTTCTACATCTGTAACTCTGTTTTGGTTTTGTAGATAAGTTCATTTGTACCCTTTTTTTTGTACATGCCGCATGTAAGCGATATATGATATTTGTCTTTCTCTGTCTGACTTACTTAGTATGACAATCTCTAGGTCCATCCATGTTGCTGCAAATGGCATTATTTCATTCTTTTTTATGGCTGAGTAATATCCCATTATGTATATGTACCACATCTTCTTTATCCATTCCTCTGTTGAAACTTCATAGGAATTTGATTGAAAGAAACTTACGTTCTCAGTAATACGTTTTCAGTAACAAGTTGCTAGAAGCTTGAAAAACTTTATACATACTAATGAAAATTATATGAAAGTAAATGTAAGATAATAGGTTTGTGAACTGAGGCAAACTGATCTTTCAAAAATAACCTTTTCTGTAGGAGTTGAAAAATATGAGGGCTAACTAAGATTTCTTCTGTATAAGTGCTGATGGCAACGAGCATTGACATAGAGCAGAAACTTCTTTAACCACCTTCCACTTAACTGGCTTCACACATACTCCTCTCTATGTGCTCACACCTAGTAAGGGTATGTGCTCTTGGGGCACGTGCCCCCTTTCACTCTCACTAGTAAAACTTTATATACACCATAAGAGTTAGTTTTGTTTCTTGTAACCCCATATCGCCATTGTGGTTATTATTATAATTACACGTAAATTAAATATCATGTAAGAGAATCAAACATGAGTATAAATATAAAGAGGAAAACATTAAATATCTTGATTAAGGCGAGTCACCAAAAACAAAAATTTCCATCAGATTAGGTGTTGGAGCAAAAACTGATTGTGAAGAAAAAGAATTGTGAAAGTTCAAACTGATGCTGAAATCAGATTGCTGGACTTCAAGAAACCAATCTGGTTATGCTGTGGATGACGCCATCACCCATATAGTTGACACTGCAACGAGTGCCAGCAAAGAGAGCCCTGCCTTATGCTACAAGACAGACCCATGATGATAGATTTACATCTTCTAAGTGCCTAAGGTGGCTAATGTGTCCTATAATTCCCCACTTCAGGTTTTCTCAGTTAACCGACTTGCTACAGTCCTGAGGCCGTCAGACAAGGAGCTCTCCTGAACGCCTGGGTGTTGCTGCTACCTTCTTCCCACAAGTACCACCTCTCCTTCTACTCTGCGTTGTGTGGGAGGTAAGTCAGACCCATTTATGAAACGTTATTAACGTCTTAAATGATGAGCATATTTTGGTTTGTCTAAATGACTCCTGACCCCCACGTTTACCTTGGAGAAACTTAGCGTATTTGTGGTAAGTCTCTGCCAGTTAGTTTCCTTGTACTTTTCTTTGTTTGTATAAAAGTGCATTTTATGGGGACAATTAAACTAATTAAAAGTTCAGGCCAGGTGAACCCTAGGTAAAAGTGGTTTTACTACTTTTCTGAGAAAGCAAAACAAAACAACAGACTGATGGCATTTCTTCATGTTTGAGTATTAAACTTCCCCAAAGAGTACTATTTGTATATCCTTCCCTTAAATGATTCACTCCTATAAAATCAATAATTCTGTTTTTTAGTAGATCCGGTGATATGGTGTTTGCTTCTGCCACTAAAGCTCTCTCTCTGGTAACTCATACTCTTCTTGGGACAGTGTCTTGCGTATGTTAAGATTGGGGACGGTCAGTTTCTAAAACATGATCTATGTCCATTCTTAAAACTGATTTCCCCCAACATTTAGAAATACTAAACGAAATGAGTAAGTTTTTCACTTCATATACAGTAATATGTGAGTATTATAACCCTTACTGCGGCCCTGATCTTAGCAATAATAATAGTTAAAACTTATTTAAAATAGAGGCAGTGTTGTAGGTATGTACAATAGAAAACTGAATATAATTTCTACCCTTTGAAATTATAATCATTCTAATCCATATGATCAACATGAAGCCAGGTAGGTATCTTACATATCTTTATATCTGTTGACCTAACTCAGATCTTTTGCATGTATGAACTCAGTAAATATTTATGAAACTGGATTTTTAACAAGATTTTTGTCTATTGTGTAAAGTGGTTTTTTTCAAATATTGAATTTAACAGATACATTAAAGACCCAACATTCATTTTGTCTGTTCAAAACATTTGTTTCACAGGATACAAGTAAGCTGAAATAAATATTAGCTTTGGAGCTGTTGAGAAGTCAAATATTTGTTAATTTTTGTGTGATTTAATCTTTATTAAATCCAGTCCTTGGCAAAGTATCAGTTCAGTTCATAACGTAAAATTTCCAACATTATATTTTCTTCTGTAGGTAGTCTGAACTCATATTACACATTTTACCCATTATCAATCCAAAACCTAAATAAGGTAAAATTATTGTCTTAAAACTCCATTTAGTTGGGACTCCCCTGTCAGTCCAGTGCTTAAGACTTCACCTTCCAGTGCAGGGGTTGTGGGTTCGATCCCTAGTCAGGAAGCTAAGATCCCACATGCCTCGTGGCCAAAAAACCAAAACATAAAAGGAAGCAATATTGTAACAAATTCAATAAAGACTTTAAAAATGGTGCACATCAAAAAAATCTAAAAAAAAAAAAACCCAACCCATTTAAAAAAGTATTTAATATCTGGAATGTTCTGATTTGCAGAAAATAACATTTGAATGTGCTTATCAAATATGATTAGAATATATAGTCTATGGAACTGTGTTCAAAATTTATATTACAGAAGAACCCCAACGTAACACACGTTACTATTGCACAGATTAGTATAATTCAAGCCAAGTCATGTCACCCAGAATGTAAGAACTCTTTAATGTAATATCTTAGCCTATGCATCTCAAACATTTTGCCAATGAAAAAAAGGTAAAAAAAATTTTTTTCACCTATAATAAAAGAAAGCTTCACTAAACAGTGCTTACCCTATGACCTGAAATATCCTTCTGTGGTTTTAAACCCTCTAAATTGATTTCATGATTCTATTCATGGGTCACTGTTGGGAGACAGTTCTCTGTGAGTCTCTGTGTTTTCTGTTTGTCTTTCCAGCAGAGCCACTGACTCCCTTTTCAAGGATTTATCTTTGCAAGGATGATTGTACAGCAAAGAGCTTGGAAAGACAGAGATGGAATCTCCCTCCAGGGAGAAGGACACATTTGTTTCCTGTACATTATTAGTTGTTTCCTCTACAAAAATAATGGTAGGCACGCTAACTACCAATTATAAAAGATTCAGGGTCCCTAAGTTCAAAGTTCCTCTCCTGTTAAGCCAGCCACTGTGCATGCGTGCAGGAGTCTTGACCCTGTGAGTGTCACCCCGTGGGAACTGGAGCTTGAGAAACGAGTGGGAATGCTAACACTCTGAATGCTGCAATTGCTTTGTCTCTGAGCCAGGAGTCTCGTGGTCTCCGCCAGCTTCCATGAAACTGGCAGGCCAACTTACTAGCTGCCAGTAGGGCGAAATCTCAGACCCTTCACCGCTTTTGACAGTCAATATCCCCACATCGTCAATTAAGTCATAAAGCCAATTTTCACAGGTTGATTTCTTCATCGAAGTCCCAAAGCAAATAGAAAATACATTTTTCTGCAGCGCGAACTTACTAATGATACTATATTCTGCTACAAAGTGTCTTCCAGAAGCACCTATCGAATTAGCAGAACTAAGTCTCTTGCTCATCTGTCTTTCCCCTAGAGCCCCATTCACCCAGCCTGTCCTCAAGGCTTTTGTAGTTAGAAAAGGTGAGACACACCCAGATTGCTCTCAGTGATAAGGGTTTATGTAAGAATATCTGCAGTCATGAGGAACCCCAGGACCCTCTCAGCAACTTAGAGTCATTCTGTGTCTCAGTACTTCTAGAACTGGAATATTCGGCAGATCACAGAGTACTTCAAGGATGACTCACAGTCATGTAGAGTACAAAGGCAGCTCCAGTGATCCACTGTTTCTTGCCTCCGCCTCGTGTACATACCAGCCTGAAGGGGTTACTCACACTAGCACTGTTTCATGCCAAGTTATTTCTCATGGTGTAGTTCTGTAATGCATCTACGTGGGTGTCCTTGGCACTAGTTGAGTTATTTTAGCCAAGGTAGCAAGGTGACTTTCATTTGACATCCCCACGCTCGGTAAAAGCCATAGTTACTTGAAAAACAATGGCCCGCTGCTTCCCTTTGCGGAGGGCCATGGACAGCTGTAGCCATCGTTATGCATCTACTACAGTCCCTCAAGTAACATTTTAACATCCTCATACGTCGTTACGAAGTTACAAGTTCTTCCCTCCTTGGGAAGGCAGCAAAAGCATCGGCCCCTCAAATGCAGAGCCTGGATTCTCAGCCCCTGACACAGCGCCTGCTCCATGACAGGGCACCATCTCCCTTTGGCCCAGCCGCCATGTCTTTTAGAATTTCATGAAATCACTTTAGATTTGCATATAATCTGATTCAGACTGCACTTAAAATTTTTTCTCACTTCTTGAGCGCTTCGGAGTGATACCACTTAATTGTAAATTTTTTCCAGTTTCTACACTATCAGTCGCTTACTACCGTGAACAGCCCTGAAAAACAAATTCTCGGGTTTTATACTCTGCATGTTCTTCAAGCCTGGTCTTAGCAACCACGGTGCCCAGGAGGTGTCCCTGGACTTCATGCTCCGTGCGCTCGCTCCCATAGCAAACAAGCCGCCTCGGTCATTCCGTGCATTTCATCATATCACTGCCTGGTGATCTGGCTGCCTCCCCTCCTAGACTGTGAGTTCCTTGCGGGCGAGACCCACAGCCTGTTCTGGGTTGGTGTCCCAGAACCCAGCACTGCGCTTAACGCATACGCAACAAAGTATTTATTATGAGTTTTGTTCACCTCCCCACGCCAACGTTTACATGGCCATTGCCTGTCCCCCGATTCTTCACCGGACCTTGTTCTCAACTCTTACCTGTTCCTCTTCCCGTATGTTAGTAGAATAAGGGTAACCGTCTCTCAGATAGAAAACCTTATCCAAAGCAGGCCAAAGGGTAATAGGAAGCAAGGGAGGAGGGAGAGTTTACTTGATTTAGTTTCAGATGTGCATCTCTTTCTCTAAGTTCAGACTGCTCTCTTTCAGCCTCTGGAGAGCTGTCAGTTAGAGCGACACACCTTTAGAAACATGGAGCAAACTTATCTTTGATACACATGGGGCAGGTCAATGAAAGCGGTGAGTTCAGCAGGTGCCTCTGAAGAAGTGGGCGAAAGGTAGACAGATTTTCAGGATTCCTGATTCTCCGGGGTACCAATTAGGAAATCACCGGCAAAATGCAACGACTGTAGGTAAAGACTAGGAAGCCCTAGGGGACCTTACGCCGCCATGTTCTTTCTAGACTGCTCACATCCAGGGGTGGGCTAGCAGGAGGAAGTTGACTGCAAGAGCCCCCTAGGTGACAGAAGTGTTCTGTAATTGTGGGAGTGGTTACCTGATTCCATACATTTGTTAAAATTCAACAAATCAAACTCTTACAATTAATGAATTTTATGGTATATAAATTATACATTATAAAACTGATGTTTTGCAAGAAAGGAAGTAGGACAGGGGTAGAGCTGACATCGGCATTTCTGCCATGGTCATGGGCATATGCCACACGGCATGTCCCAACAAGATTGCTCTGGTGGAATGTTTTAAGAGGGCAAGAAATATCTTCAATTCCTGTCTTGCACAATCTGCAAGCTCATTCTCCCCGCTGACTTATGAAGGTCGAAATAAACACAGAGTAATCGAGAGAGAAAAGACAACCCTTCCTTTTAGTCAAACTAGAATGTAGATGACTGGGGAATGGGTCACCCTGTATTCCTTTCGAAGGGGCACACGGCAAATGAGTATAATCATGCTGGTGATAAAGTCCCCCCATCCGGTGGATTTGTGACCTGGATAAGAAAAACTAGGGCATCATTTAAAAGTGAAGCCAATTGTCTACATTAATCACAGCAAGGCTCTGGCCACATGGAAGGAGGGGACAAATGCTCACCCCAGAATTGGGAAAGGTGCTCCTCTGCCAGCTTAACTGAGTGCTTAACGTGACTTCAACCAAAGCTGCGATGTCCGGGAAAGGGCTTCTGGGGCTGAGACCAGAGAGAACAAAGATGCAAAAGAAAAGCACGGTGTTGTGCTTCCGTGGACTAACAGGATGATATTGTTACAGGGGGTGTTTCTTTCAGTTGCTGAAGCTATTTTCCCTTCCGCTGCGCCCCAAGTCCCAGCAGCCCCCCTGGCCCCATACGGGTGACCCTCATCGCCCTCCAGCCTCCTCCCCTCCTCCGTCAGCCCATTCTCTGAATTTCTATGGTGTGCCTCACCTTTACTGCTCACTTTAGAACTCTGTTGTCTTCCTAATTATGCATAATATTCATAACTCTCCACCAACACGATCCAGTCTCATGCAGTCAAAGAAACACACTCTGGCCACCAAGAATTCTCATTCTTGACCTGCATTTCTCAACACTGTGAAGACCACGTTTCACTGTTCTTCCGTCCACTTGCTACAGGCGCTTGGCAGACATCGACTTCCTGGGCTGTTTCTGGCTAAGGAAGTTCCTTCCCTGTGGACTGGGAACCCTGGGTGGGGCAGCTGGGCCCCCCCGGCCCCTGAACTGGCTGACACAGGGAGGTCCCCGTGTTTGCACTCTCCAGGCTCCCCTGTGGGACAGGGCCAGCTCCCGTGCCCTCTCCCTTTCCAAGACTCTGGCCTTAGGCCACTGTCCTGTGGCTGCTGAGGAAGACTCGAGGAGGGGTTGACATCAGCTTCCACCAAATCCCCTCCAGGGGCTCTGGCCTCAGAGGCAACTCCTCGACCCTGCCTTCCTGTGCCCGGTCTGACCAGCCCAATCAGGCTGTGCCATCTGGCATAGGTCTGCTGTTGACTACATGTGTTTAAAATTACGGCCATTTGTTTTATTTACTGGGATGATTATGTGAATGAAAAATGTAGCCTGCCATATCCGTAAACAAAGGACGTTGCAGCCATCAAGCCATCACATTACAGCCGCCCCGATGGTGAGCCCTGAGGGAACGCAGGAAGGAAAGAACACCTGCCATTGAGCAGCCATCAGACTGCAGCCTCTCCCTAGGTGAGCCCTGCGGAAACTCAGGTTGAGAAAGCACAGGATACCGGCCCCAGAGAGCTGAGGTGCATGTCAAAGGAACGATTTCAGTGAGCTCAGACTTTGCATCCTCTCGTACACAGAAAAGCACTCAATTCCTGAAGTTGAGAGATCTGGTTTTCCTTAATTAACAGTCATCTTTAGATGTTCCAACGACCTGGTCTTTGTTGCAAAAACTCCTATATCTCTTGGCTTCACCGTCCCCCCGCCACCTTGCCTCTTCTGAGGAGTCTTTCAGAGTCATCTGAGATGCTGTGTCAGGGACATGAAGTCCTCAAAATGTCCCGTAAATAAAACGTAGCTCTTTTAGGTTGTGCTTTTTTTTTTTTTTTTTTCAGTCGACAGTGAGTTCTCAAAGGCTTGTAACCTCATCTTCCTTTCTAACTTCCTCAAGACCTGGCCCAGACCTGGCCAGATCAACAGTGATTGTCAGTTGATGACATGATGCCTGGTGCCTGCAAAAAAAGAGGGGGCAGGGTCCCACCGCATCGACCACATGCAACGGGAGGTGAGACATAAGTTTTCTCACTGTCTTGGAGTTTTGACGGATTCCAAAGCTGAGAAAAATGGGAATGAAGAGCCCATATGGTCTCAAGAAAGAGGCTGCTCAGCTCATCCTCACCCAGACCTACTGTCAGGGTCCCCAGGGAACCAGACGGAGCTTGCCTTTTACACGGACCAGGAGCGCAACTGGAGGAGGGGATGGGGAAGATCCCTTTAAGCTCTCCGCTGGATGCTGTCCTTCTACCACCTTCTCTGCCTTACACAGAATGGTAGGGCTTTGGATGGAGCCTTGCAGAGAGAAAAACCATCTGTGCCCTAGGGTGTGAGGGCCCAGGGAGGAGAAACGCCTAAAGATGAGAGGTTGGTGGTGAGAGCTGGGAGACCAGGGCTGAGAGGGAGGCCCGCGCAGAGCGGCCTGAGCTCATGGAGTCAGGCAGGCAAGGGGCCGGTTTTCTGCCCTAGACCACGTGGTCGCCCAGAAAGCGGCCAGGCCAGGGCTGACTGGAGGTGGGACTGTCCGTGAGGCCTGCCGGCTTGTCAGCCCACAGTGGCCATGACAGAGGGCCTCTGGGAGATGACGCTTCCCAGGCAGGGGCTGGAGAGCATGTCACGCTCAGCAGGGACCACATGGATGGAAGGTCCCCTGCTGGGGGTGGGGTGGGGGATGGGAAGCTTCAGAGAACCCACAAAAGTGCCCCAGGAGAGACGGAGCCAGAATCTGGGCTTCCGTCAGGCAGAGGCAGCAGTGCCAGATAAGGACACCATCATATAAACGCTGCCCTTTCCTCTGTGCCTTGATAAACAGGAGAGACTCTGTTTGAATCTGCTTAATGCACTGACAGATGATTTTGTTGACAATGACGCTATTTGTCTCTGACACTATTTCTACATGTTCTAACCATGCAGCCACAGTGTTTGCTATGACATCAAAACGAAAGACTCTCATTGGTCCAGTGAGATATTCCAGTGACAATAACAATCCTTAGTCATAGACAACGAAAGACATAGAAAATATGGACCATTCTCTGGGTGCCAGGCACTGGGCTAAGCACCTTCCATGCGATGTTCCATTGTTTCGCACAATAATCTCTGAAGTCATTTTACGGGTAAGGAAACTGAGACCGAGTCTCGGGTAGTTTACTTAAAGTCACACAATGTAAGTACCAAAGGGGCATTTGGATCCTGGGCAGTCTTAGTTTTAAGCCAGTGCTCTTATCAAAGACACATTTTTTAAAAAGCAGAATCAGATGTAGAGAAAAAAAAAAAATATAGCCAGTTGTTAAGAAGGCATGAGATGTGGTAATTTTCCCAAGGTGTTAGGAGAAAAGATGCACTTGCTTTTCCTTGGATATCAAAATAATCCAAGTGCCATTTGTTCATTTCTGTAAATTGTGATGCTAATGCTTCATCTCGGCAGGTTATTTTAAAAGATGAAGTGTTTCACAACATGGACAATATGGGAACTTTTTAAAAAGAAAACTTTGTGTTTCGCTGACACTCTTTTGAACTTGGCTGCCCGCGGGGGAACAAATAAAAAGCTGAAGATTTCAGCTTACAGATGACAGTTAAAAACGTGTACACTTTATGCCTGAGGAAAATTTTTTCATGCTTAAGATTTTCAGTCATCTGATGGGACTGTGCTACAGTTATGTAAGATTTTAGGGTTCTCCAAAGCTGGACGTGTTGCATCTCTTTTTCCAGACCGAAGACTCAAGGGTCAACGCTGATGGATTTCATGGATGACACCTTATCCCTTCAGGCTCAGCGATAGGATTGTTAATTCTTGGATGGTTGCTATTGTCACAAGTAGATGGGGCAGGTCTGTTAAAAGTGGATTTTTAAAAAATGACAATGCTACTTTTCCAATGTGAAAAAGTCATTAAAGAAAGTTGGCTTGAAAAGGGGCACAGTTTTTCATGAACTTAATATTTTCAAAACCATTGAAAAACTATTAGGTCCAGCTGGTTTCTACTTGGGGTTGGCAAACTGGGGCCAGAGAGTAAATATTTTAGGCTTTGTAGGTCTTGGACCATCTTCGCTGTAACTCTTGAACTCTTTCACTGTAGTGTGAGGTCAGCCAGGCAAGACATAAACAAATGAGGAAGTTGTGTTGTGAGAAAACTTTATTTACAAACAATGCAATTGGATTTTATATAATTTCCAGTGTCACAAAATAGTATACTACCCTTTGATTTTTTTCCCCAATCAGTTAAACATACAAGACTCATCCTTAGCACACAGGCCATACAAAAGCAGGCAGAGGCCCGGGCGTGATCCGTGGGCGGTGCCCCACTGATCCTGGCTTTTCCTGACTTCAGCTCGGCCGTGGCATGTTTAACAAGCACAGCCCTTGAGAGCCAGCAGGCGAGGTTGGCGAGGCTGCTCTTGTCATACCTGCTTCTCTTCTTTCTGCATCCTCTCCCCACTCTTGTAATTCCCCAAGATTACTTGCTTCCAGGCAGGAGAGTTTAATATATGCAGTGTGTACCTGTTACGGGCCAGGGTTCTTGGCCTCCTTAATCAGTAGAAATTGATCAGAGGCCCCAGAAGAAATTCAGGCAAGGCTTCACTGGGGCGCCTGGGGGAGGGCAAACAAACAACAGGTTCCCTTGCTTGCTCACTTGCTGAGGGGCGGCAAGCTGGCTTCTTATAGGGGGTGAGGGCAGGGGCGTGTCCAGGGGTCGGGCTGGAGGGGTGCCTTGCCCACCCCTTAGGTAGCGCTGTGTGCAGGGGACATGCTATTTCCTCCAGACCCCCTGCTTTTGCTCCGGGCTCTTCAGAAGTGGCAGTTAGGCTTTTTGGTCTCTTTGTATCTTGTTCAGAGTTTGCTCCTGCCCATGCATGCAGTTATTTTTAGTCTCTTATAGTTTCTTTGTATTTTGTTGCTGGAGGAGAGATGTGTCCAGGTGCAGGCACTGCAGCAAAGGGTCCCAGGTCCCATCCTGTCTCACATCAACTGCTTTGATGTTTATAACTACCAGTTTAAGCGTTCACTGGTGCAAGTGTCAATGCCTTTTCTTTAACTCTGTCGGTTGCCTTCACAGGAAGTGATTCAGCGATTGCTGCTGAGCTTTCCTCAAGCCGGACTTAGTTCAACATGCAATGCTTTGATAGCAGAAAGGAAGTGTTCTATCTTTCCATCTTTTCACAGACACCTCTCACTATTCATAGATGCTCCATCACCTCTTCTTTTTTTAAAAAAATTTAATTAATTAGTTTATTTATTTTTGGCTGCATTGGGTCTTCGTTGCTGCGCAGGCTTTCTCTAGTTGTGGCGAGCAGGTGCTACTCTTCGTTGCAGTGCACGGGCTTCTCATTGCGGTGGCTTCTCTTGTTGCAGAGCACGGGCTCTAGGGGCATGGGCTTCAGTAGTGTGGCACGTGGGCTCAGAAGTTGTGGCATGTGGGCTTCAGTAGTTGTGGCTTACGGGCTCTAGAGCGCAGGCTCAGTAGTTGTGGCGCATGGGCTTAGTTGCTCCACGGCATGTGGGATCTTCCTGGACCAGGGCTCGAACCTGTGTCCCCTGCATTGTTAGGTGGATTCTTAACCACTGCACCACCAGGGAAGTCCCATCACCTGTTCTTGGAAGACTGCATTTACTAAGCTCCCTTGCAGGTAGGTAGAGACTATGTAACCAGTTTTGGTCAATGCAGTGCAAAAGCAATGGAGTCTCATGCAGGCCTGATGCCTCCAATATCCAGTTATCTTTCATATTCTCTCCTTCCCTCTCCCATCTACCCAGCTAAAAGCAAAGATGGCAGAGATGCTGTAGCCCTACAATAGGCGTCAAGGAATAGAGAGCGCGCCACCTAGAAGAACAGCTTGACACACATGGGATATTGACCAAGCAAGAAATAAACTGGTATTGTTTTGAGCTACTGAGATTGCAGGTTGGTTGTTAGAGAGACTGTCATTAGTTATCCTAATATAATTTGGCAGTCCTACCCAAGGATTTTATTCAGCTTCCTCTCCCTGTCTTCCACGGGGTTTATTGATAATCTCTTGCATTGCAACAATTACAAATTTGTGACTCAAAATCATAACAGAATGGAGAAATTGTTATAAAAGTTCACAAAACCCAGCAATCACATCCCTGGGCATTTATCTCAGAAAAATGAAAACTTTTTATCCAGACAAAACCCTGCTTGGGATTGTCCATAAGTAGCTTTATTTGTAATAGCCCCAAACTGGAGACAACCAAAATGTCCCCCAAAAGATGAACGGTTAAACGAACGGTTATCTCCATACTGTGGACTTCTGCTCGGGGATAAAAAGAAGGAAACTATGGATGAATGAAACGACTTGGGTAGACCTCAGAGCATTATGCTGAGCGAGAAAAGGCAGTCTCAGGAGGTCACACGCTGTATTATCCCATTTATAGAAAATATTCTTGTAGTGACAAGATTATAGAGAAAGAAAATAGACTAGGAGTGGTTTTCGGGGGTTAGAGCTGGTGAGGGCTGGGGGTGGCATGAGGGAGACCTTCGGGCCATGGGGCAGTTCTGTGTCTTGATCGTCGTGGTGGGGTCACATGAATGCACACATGTGATAAAGTGACACAGAACTCTACACTCGCACTTGACCCATGTCAATTCCCTATCAGGCTATGTAAGATGGAGCCACTGAGGGAAACTGGGGGAAGGCCCAGGGACCTCTCCACGCCCTTTTTGCACCTTCCTGTGAATCTACACAATGACTACTCTTGGTGAAGTCCTTACTCCGTGTTAGGTTCCAATGCTTTTCCCATCTTATCTCACTTAGTCCTCACAACAAAACACTATGACGTGGATAGCTTCTATCCCTGTTTTTCAGCTGAGTAAACTAAGGATTTGGAATGTAAAATGACAACAAAGACCACAAAAGAAGAGAGTTCAAGCTAGTTTATCTGCTTCCACAAATCCTGTTCTTCACACCTATTTCTAGTCTACCCTTGATTCTCTAGAGAACTGTGCCCAATCCCTTGAGCACCACTCGGTAAATAGTCATTATTCTGATAAGAAAGCAAAAGAATACTAGAATTTGAAATACTTCTGTTCCAGGTAGAAGTTCGAGACAGCAGCTGAGTGTATAAAAACGGTGGCCAAATAGTGTCAGGTCCAGAATGTCTCCACAGCCAGACATCCCAAAGCAAAACCAGAACACAACTGCTACTCAAATCTAACAATATTCGTTTATTAATTACGACCCAACTTTCCTCGTAGGATGTGTCAATTCTGAATTACCTTTCCTGGCAGGTAATTGGTTTTGCTTTTGCTTTACTTTTCTGGTTATATTTTATATCCAGCAGGAGAACATATATATCGGTTTTTTTGTCCCCGTAGATTTAAACAGAAAGATTCTGGGATATCAAAACAATTTCACTTTTTTCTTTTTCTTTTTAAATTCAGAGGAATGCACTTGAGAATACAAAACGGGCTGGGGGAATCGTGTGAGGGATGCTCCCCTCGGGCCCACTTGATTATCTAGACTGGATCTGTGTTTTGTAGCTGCATCTGGAACGTAGCATTAGCTGCTTCACGCTGGGCTCCGATGCTGTCACTTGGGAACCCCTGTGGGGTGCGGAGAGAGCTAAATGGACTTGTTGCCAAGAGCCCCACAGGGTGAGGGATGCTGATTTTGATCATTTGTGTGGCGCAGCTATGCTGCCTGTGACAACAATGAAAAGTTACAAGGCTGAGAGTGAAAATCTGTGGCAAACAAGAAACGGTGGCCTTTAATTTTAAGAGAGAGTGGATGAGAAAAACAACTCAATAGTAAAATCCAAACTCCTAACCAGGGCCTGGAAGGCCCTCCAAACTCTGAACACTGCCTCTCTTTCCAAATTCATCACTCACCAGTCTTTGTGCTCAATCTGTTTCGGGCACAGTGACCTGCTAGCTGTTTCCCAAACGTGTCAAACTCAGATCTGCCACAGGACCTTTGCACTTTCTGTTCTCCCTGGAACACTCCTCCATGGGACCGTCACAGAGCAAGTTCCCTGACTTTACTCAGGCCGCTCCTCAGCTTACTTCCTTCTGGAGAGGCTGTCCCTCTAATATGGTCAGTGTATTCAAAGTGGCTTCCTTTCCATTCCCTCTATCCTCTGATTCTTATTCAGTTTTCTTTTTAGCACTTATCACTCGTTGAAGGTATGCTTTGCATTATATTTGTCACTTGCTTATTATCTATCTCAATAAAAATGTAGGTTCCTCATGGGAAATGTCCGTTTTGTTCTGCAGTATCCTCAGCACCTAGAATATCTTGTGGCACGTAATAAGTGCTGTGTTTTGCTTGTTGAATGAAAAAAGGAACGAATAAGTGCTGTGCCCACGCTAACTCACCTTTTTATCCCAGCCAGGTGTTTGCACTCACTTATCTCTACCTGTCAGCCCCGGGCTCCTTGGGTTCAGAGTTTGGTTTTGGTCTTCGTAGAAAGTGCGTGTGGGCTTCTGAGCTAGGGATGGTTTCTTGTCAAGGTCACCGTCTTGTTAGTGCCCTGTATGTGTTTTCTGAACCATCTCTGTGCAGTCTTGGCCTCTTGTTTCATTCTGGTCCTTTGTGCCTGTCCTGTTTCTCCAGGTCCCTTGCTGCTATTTCTGATCCTTTGAGGCCGGCTGATGGCTGGTCTTTGGACCCCTGGCTGGTGTGACCTTTAGGACCAGAAGAGTACTCCCCCCTCGACACATACCTGCTGGCAGTCTGTACCCCCTTGTCTCCCTGCTCATGTTTACTAGTCTTCCTGAGCCCTTAGCTTTCACTCAGATGCTGGTCCAGCTTCTCCCTCCAAATCTGCCCTCACAGTGTCCTACCCTCCCGTCTGGACCCAGCCCCTTCCCAGGAAAAAAACTCACAGAGAGGCTTCACTGAAAGTTAATTTGGACCCTAAGCCAGGAAACCTAGTATCAGAACAGAAGAAAGACTGCACATGAAAATATGACTTTATCACCCATCATAGTCTATCAAATCTCCTTTTGCTATTTAAAAGTGAGTCTGTTGCTCTAGGCCTAAGAGAGACGTAGCCTATGTAGATTGGCAATGTCATTGTGAAAATACCTGAGGGATATATAGATGGCAATATCCAGATCTGAACACCAGCCCCACCCATCAAGTTTACTCTGCTTACCAGCCTTCTAGGTTCACTGCCTTGAAATCAAGAATCCTGTGCTTTCCACGCCCAGGTTTCTTACATCGGAATTTTCCATGGAAGGTTTGCAGCAAGCCAGGCTTCCTTCTCAGGGTTCACTTTGATCATAAAGTGCTATGATGGATTTTTGGGGCAAATGTGGTATTATCTATGTACCTCAGACACCCTTAGAGAATTAGAGTGATGGGAAATATAAATAAAATGATGAAAGTAAAAAATATATATATAATGATGGCACCGTGGGCTACCCTCTCTGCACGACACCAGGAGAGAAGGTGTGGGCCAAGGGGCCGGAGCCGCACTTTTACTTCTCTCTAGTGCTCCTTCCAGAGCTTTACAGGCCTCACCGACAAACTTGTGTTTGATAAAACAGTTCAGATCTTGATAACGAAGGAAAACCACCAGGTTGTTGTGCTGTAGGAGAATTCTGCCAGTGACCTGCCTTGACTGCAGAAAAGTTGACGCTGTTACGAGACGAAGTACACAGCAAATGACTTCATACACTGAGGTGCCATGGATTTCAGCCGGTATGAGAGTTGGGCTTCTAAAATTTGAAATGGCAATAGCTTAACACGCTTAAGACTATAATTAGGTAATTGAAAGGTGTATAATATTGCCTGTTTATGAATCTTACATCATAAAATTTCTGTGATGGGAGAATTTTTAGAAGTCATTGAGTCTAAGCTCTTATTTCTTTATTTAGGCAGGGTTAAATCTATGGTATCTTGGCAAATAAGTATCTACTTGTTTAAAAAAATGAGGAAAAGACCTTTGCCATTTTTGCCATCTTTCTTTAGAGCTGCAAAACATTCTGACATTCTAGCTCCTTCTGTGATCAATAGAAAATCACAGGAAAATTACCATTGGCTTTGTGATTTACATTTTTAAAGGTGCTTTTCATTTCGCAATGTGTATATATATATATATAGTAGAGAATGTATTTAAATGGTTACTTTAATCTGTTCTCTGAATACCGAGAAATGAGTAGGTGAAAGCAGTAAGAAGTAGAAGTCTATATGAATAAATTAGGTGTTTATTAGGCATAATAGATAAAACAAAATACAAGTTTTTATTAGGTAGTGTTGAATGGACAAAAGAACAAAATGTGAAGAAGAAAAAATAGTGCAACGCCACTTCCAGGAAAATGGAGTAGATGTGTTTTTTCCTATTCTTCCTCTGGCACAATTAAAACCCCTGGACCTCATATATGGCTCTCTCCTACCAATATCCGGCAGGAATAGGACACAGCGCAACGTGGGAAAGCCATACCCTTGTCAAACACAGAGGCGCTCTTCCTGAAGGACAGATGGTGGCTGGTATATTTCACACTGTGTTGAAGGAACATAGCTTTTGAAACTCTAGCCCTTCATTGGTTGGACAGTGTTTCAAGATATAGAAATTTAGTTGAAAAGCCACAGTCCTTAAAGTCTGAATTCGAGACACAAAAAGTCTCCCTGAAGTTAGTAACAGAAATAGATCATGGTTAGAACTAACATTTTTTAAGCACTCCACAAAAAACATTATGAAGCAGGTACTATTCCTCTTGCTGTTTTACAGATAAAACTAAACTAGTTGCCCTAGGTGAGAGGACTGGGGAGAGGAACAGCCGGATCTGGACTTAGGTCTGCCTTGTCCCAAACCACTGATGGATACTGCAGGAGACAATCTTAGCCCATCAGCACCACGTGGGAAGTGAACAGTAAAAGACCCACAAGCATTTGGAACCATAGTTCTCAGCTTTTGTGTTGCATAAATCAACATTATTTTATTTTTTTTAAAAAAAGAAAAAGAATAGGAAACCAATACAATATAGAGTGGCCAGTACTTATTTTGCCATGTAAAGGTATTTTAAAAAACTACCATCTGGGACTTCCCTGGTGGCGCAGTGGTTAAGAATCCACCTGCCAACTCACGGGACACGGGTTCGAGCCCTGGTCTGTGAGGATCCCACATGCCGCAGAGTACCTAAGCCCGTGTGCCACAACTACTGAGCCTGTGCTCTAGAGCCCGCGAGCCACAACTAGTGAAGCCCACGTGCTGCAACTACTGAAGCCTGCGTGCCTAGAGCCCGTGCTCGGCAACAAGAGAAGCCACCGCAATGAGAAGCCCGCGCACCGCAACGGAGAGCGGCCCCCGCTCGCCGCAACTAGAGAAAGCCCGCGCGCAGCAACGAAGACCCAACGCAGCCAATAAATAAATAAATAAAAATTAAAAACACAGACAAACTACCATCCATTTCCACCATTATTTCGTTGAAGAAAGGATATTTTAACATCACAATGTGTAAAAAGGATACAGTTTTAGAATAAAAGCCCTTTGACTTGAATAGATTGAGTTTTATGAAAACCTTACTACAGTAATCTTAATTTTTTTCCTCTCTATTTTTTTTTTTTTTTTTTTTCGGTACGCGGGCCTCTCACTGCTGTGGCCTCTCCCATTGCGGAGTGCAGGCTCCGGACGCGCAGGCGCAGCGGCCACGGCTCACGGGCCCAGCCGCTCCGCGGCACGTGGGATCCTCCCGGACCGGGGCACGAACCCGCGTCCCCTGCATCAGCAGGCGGACTCTCAACCACTGCGCCACCAGGGAAGCCCTGATTTCTCCTTTTTAAGGAAACTGCTTCAGAACGGAATATACAAATACGTAGAAGGGATAACTAATATAAGCTCATAGAGCAAAGATCTGGAAAATACCTTGAGATGTCAGCTCATCCATACTTCTGACCTCAAGTTGGATTACACGTAAACCATTCACCTCAGATGAAAATGATTCTTTCCAAAGATGTTCACAGAGGGGTCATGATTTGACTCAAAGAAAGCTCCCCTGGCCGACACCCCCCCCCCCCCCGCATCATTTATTTAGAGTCATTCCTGGTTATTTTGTTAATGGAGAAGAGAGACAGTGAGAGAGATAATTTGCACAGAAAGTTCATTGATAATGAAGATTCAGCTCTTCACCTAGTGAAGTTGCTTCACTCCCCTGAAATAATGCAGGAGTTTCATGTCAGAAACATTAAATGCAGACCTCCCTGGTGGCGTAGTGGTTAAGAATCCACCTGCCAATGCAGGGGACACGGGTTCGAGCCCTGGTCTGGGAAGATCCCACATGCCGCGGAGCAACGAAGCCCGCGAGCCACAACTACTGAGCCTGTGCTCTAGAGCCCGTGAGCCACAACTACTGAGCCCACGTGCAGCAGCTGCCTAGAGCCCGTGCTCCACAACAAGAGAAGCCACCGCAGTGAGAAGCCCGCGCACCGCAACGAAGAGTAGCCCCCGCTCGCCGCAACTAAAGAAATCCCACACGCAGCAATGAAAACCCAACACAGCCAAAAATAAATAAATAAATAAATTTTTAAAAATCAATGTCTTTGAGCACAGTGAAAAGTGTTGAGATACTTACTTAAAGGTTTGCGTGAAGCATTGGTATGAGCATCAGGGCCCCATGATTTCACTGTTGGATCTTAGTTGACATCTTTATTAATGATCTAATTTCACTGTTGGATCTTAGTTGACATCTTTATTAATGATCTAAAGATAGATAATCAGTTTGTCAAGTTTCTAGATGCTATTCAATTAGGAGCAATTCCAAAAAACCATGGAGGATGGTGAAATGGTACTAGGGGATTAGAGGAGTCAAATAATCTGTCTAGAAATATATATATTAAGAAAAGAATACATTTACAGTCTAAGGAGTCATTCTCTTTCTTATCAAGAAAAACAAAGAATTCCAAAGCATTTAAAATATCTTACCTAAAACAAAAGGTAGAATATAAGGGTATTTTTCTTTGTCATTATCGTGTCATGGTTCACTCAAAACAGCCTCATCAACTATCGCATACGGGATCAAGAAGTCTTCACAAAGACGTGAAGACTTATAAATAAATGAGGATGCAGTTATGCACATGAGCCTGTTTCTTTTGTCCACAAACACTAACAGATTTGTCCAGTGTGTTTTCTCCAATTCAAAAGAAACTATTTTAACAGAGCACTGAACTTTTCTGGCTAGTAGCAATGATTTACTCTCCTTTAATTAATACAATCTCATCTATAGTTTTCTTTTTTTATTCGTAATCTCATTTACTTTGAAGTCTGATCATTTGAAAGCTCCACACAATAGACCCTAACAAGTGAGTCTTAGGCTGATGGATGATTGCAGTCACTTATCCAGAATCTCTTAACAGGAAGATAGTATCTGTGGATCAACATTCCTAACTCTACTCCCCTGCTCTCTTTGCTGAGCTACAATGCTTTTTCTTGAGTTTTTTTTTTTTTTTTTCTTTAATTTGGCTGTGCTGCGCGGCTTGTGGGCTCTTAGTTCCCTGACCAGGGACTGAACCCATGCCCTCGGCAATGAAAGTGCAGAGTCCTAACCACTAGACCTCCAGGGAAGTCCCTCTTGGAATTTTTTTTAATAAGAGTTTCTGCTCTTAGATCTACATGCCCTTGTGAAATCCGTCCAGTTAAATGAGGATGGAGTTGTAGATTTTGCAGCGTCCAAGCGGGGCCTCAAGACTAGAGGATGATACCATGAAGATGATGATTCTCCACTCTGGTTGAACATTAAAATCATCCAAGGGAAGTTAAAAATATCTCAATGTTTGAATTTTCAATTAATTGACATCAAACATCTTGCAGAGAACATGGAACCACTCTTTCTAGAAGACCCCCTGGAAGATTCTCTTGCACAATGAAGGTTAAGAACCACTGTCACAGACAGTTTCTGTGTTTGGTAAAGGGTATATTCTATGTACACTCAGCTGTTGCTACCAGCAGAGGGCCTGCTATGTCTTACACAAAAGCTTCAAGAATGTGACTGATGTAGAGCTCAGCTCTCCATCAAAGCCCTGTTCTGACATCATGGGAAAAAGGCCTAAACTTCCTTCTAACCAGAAACCTGCAGGAACCACTCCACAGAGCATGATCCCAAACTGCTGGCTATTAGAGTAATTTCACTGGGAAGCTGGAGATTTTCACTTTGAAAGCCATCTTCTCTGACAACGTAGACAAGTTTTAGGGGGAGGCCCTCGAAATAAAACTAATGGCTAATTAAGAGCTTTCTGAAGGCCAAAAGCAAAGCAAATCTGGCAGGCTTTAATTTTTTTTCTTAAAAAAATCTATGCATACATTTATCCTTTTCTAATCAATTTTAATGCATCCCTTGTCTCCCAAAAATATGCGAAAACAAGAGCCCAGAAGTATAATATGTTTGCCTATGCACCACTTCTGATACTTTTCTCATTTGTACCTGTGGGATTTTAATTCATAGAGGTGACTGAGTTATTACACAGAGAGGTCAATGCCATTGAAAGAAGAATTTATGACTTATATTTCCTAAGAGAAGGGGACGTCTCATGCCCATCGGGCCACAAGGGAAACAGCAGGTTCTGGTAAAGCAGCAGGAGCGGGAGTGAGGGGGAAAGCCAGGCCAGAGTCCTCACTGGGGTTTCTGTGGGAAAGGCAAGGCAGGGCAGAGCTAACAGGTTCAGACTGGCTCGTTTCAATATTTATGGCAGGCTTTGGGCTTATAGGCGTGTTTGCCTGGTGCTTAGCCCTGGGATGATTTAGGGCAGGGAATATACTGGTTTGGTGTATGAGTGTCTTATGGAGGAAGCAGTTGGGAGTATGGACTCCAGATTGGTTAGTTTGCATCTAAAAGGGGAACTCTTGGCCAAGCCCTTTGCTACCTCTCAGAACTGGCCGGACCTGCGAAGGCAGTCTCTCCCCAGTATTTCTGAGATGTCGAACATCACAAGATAGAGAAAATTTAAAAATGTGAATAACACAATACTTCCATCTGGACAAAGAAGTTGCACGAGCAGGGAGTTGTGTGAGCTGAAAGATCAAGTGGCCGCCGTGTGGGTAAAGGCTCCTTCAGCTCCAGTGCAGCTGGTCAGTGACAAGGGTCAGTGCGTGGCCATTGGTCAGCAGAAATACAGTGGGAGGGTTCTCTTTCAGCCTTCAGGTGAGTGAGAAGGTGAAGTGATGAGAGAGTCTCAAAATCTGACTCTATGTGCTCTGAAAAACAGGAGGGGGGTTTTTACGTGTCAATCCCTATTTATGCAGTTTCTCCTAGATATTTCTAAAATTTCATTGATTTATTGGTCTGAAATTAGCAACAGACAAAAAATAGGAAAATTTGTCTTTCTTCTTCCTAAAACAGAAAAGCCTGAAACAGCTGAAATCTTTAACCTACTAGATCTTTTGAACTAAAAACATGTTCTTTTCCAGATTCTATGTTCAGCTATTTCCAGAAAAATCTCTAGATGCAAAATTGGGGGGCAATATTTTCATTGGATATTTTATAGAATATTTTTATTTTTTACTTGTCTTTGGGCCTGGTAAACGAAAGCACATCATAAGGAAAGTCAGTCATGATCAAATACTACAAATCTGAGGAAACATGAGAAAAGTGATAAAAGAAAAGAGTGTAGTTCTCTTCTTTTTATGTCTGTGTTTTTGGGATCAAAATAACAAAGCAGCTATAAAGTTACTTTGAGTAAAAATATATAAAAATAAAGGCTGCTTTGCAAAGGAGACTTGCACCCCTGGTGAGTCCAACTTTAATATTTCAAGCTAAAGAGATCCGAGGAATAAGGCAGTTTTCTTATGTTGTTTTATTTATGGGATTCAGATACTTCCGCTTTAGCCACTGGTATTTGTACTTAGCCTGAAGGACTGAGAAGTCCACCAGTAGGGGGCGGTGTAGATAAGACCTGTTCGTAGTTAAGGCAGAGCCAGATAACAGCATTTGCCCCACCTGCCGCTGGGTCCTGTGCTTGCATGACCTGTCACAACACGTAGATGCTTCTACTCTCTCAGTGTTTGGAAATGATCACTTCAGGCTCAAACTTTCCTTTTATGGCCTCACCTTAATGAAGATGCTATTGGAAACTCACTGAAGTAGTTTTCCACTTATATTTAAGCAGTACTTACCTCTATAAAAGTCGGAGAGGAGATTTGCTCTCTTTCTCTGATTCCTAAGTGTTTAACATTTTAAAAGGTGGCACTTCGCCTCAACTCTCTTCCACCAGAGGATTAGAGGAAGAGTCTTATTGATTTAAGGACAGTGAGTTTCGGTTTTAATTAACTTAAGTAATTTGCCTAATCAATTTCATGAATCACTGATTTTGTATTTTATATATTGTCTAGATTCCACATATATGCATCACCTATATTCCCTGAAACAGGGTTTTTCAGGGTCTGTGAATGCGTTATTTTTGTTACATTTATTTTATTTTACTTTATTTAATTTCATTTTTATTATTTGGGGGGTGAGGCACAAGGTTGGAATGTGAGTGGGGCAGGTGAAATCAAAAGAAATTTTTGTTTTAGTTTTAGGGGTTTTTTCCTCCCCGTTTTGCCGAGTTCAGTCTTTGCTTTAGGCTCATCGCTGAATAAAACACTTCCAAACCACACAGCGCCGTTCCTTGGCGTGGCTTTGCCGTGGTCTGTGCGATTCTTCGGGAGTCCTGCGAAGGCTGTGGCGTGCCTCGTTACTGCGGTGGGAGTGCTGTGTGTAGGCGGTTGTCGTTTTCTGCTAGTTAGTATTGGGAACCACGGGAACAAGAATACAGTATGTGCTGCAGGCGTTTTTTCATGGATGACTCACATTCTAAATGATTGCTCTTTGTGCTACGGCTCAAATAATACCAACATGCCGTAGGAACATACCAACCAACCCAAATCGAGCTTACAGTTAGATCATACGTGCTTATTTTGGGGGCCTCATCAGCAGAAGACTGTATATAGCACTGTAGGGTGCAGTTGGGGAAGTGGGCTATAAACTGTGTTCAGTAAGCATTTATGGAGATTTACTCCATGTCAGAAATTTTACTGAGCACGGGTGACTTAGTTATGAGAAATCACGATCCTTGCTTTCAATAAATATGTAGTCTGTGTAGATATCATATAAAAAATAAATGCCATGTAGAATAGTATATAATAATCAGAAATAAAATGCAGAGTATATTCAAATGTCAAAAAAGAATGGCTGGGCTTCCCTGGTGGCGCAGCTGTTGAGAGTCCGCCTGTCGATGCAGGGGACGCGGGTTCGTGCCCCGGTCCGGGAGGATCCCACGTGCCGCGGAGCAGCTGGGCCCGTGAGCCGTGGCCGCTGCGCCTGCGCGTCCGGAGCCTGTGCTCCGCAACGGGAGGGGCCACAGCAGTGAGAGGCCCGCGTACCGCAAAAAAAAAAAAAGAATGTCTGAAGCAGTTTTTGAGCTTAAACATCTTGTCAAGAATTAATTTAAAATACATACCAGTAATCTAGAATGCAACAAGTCAGTAAGCGTGAGTATCATCCAACAAATCAGAGCCAAAGATGATCGTGCGAGGCGCCGTGCTGAGTCATTTCCACGCACTATCTAATTCCATTCACACAAAACCAGAGGAGGGAGGCAATGTAACTAGTCCCCATTTATATACGAGGAGACTGAGGCTTATTAAGGTGAAATGTCTTGTTCCAGGTCAGCGCCACTCAGAGTGGCCCACAAAATGGTGCTGGTCCATGAACTGTTTATCATTGATCCCTCACGAGTAAGTGTTGGAAACTTGACAATAATTTTCCAGAGTAATTCTAGGACTGTTGAACTGAATGACGGAAGACATAGGTTTGAGTTTTGTGTGTTTTGTTTTTAAACTGTGGAAACATATAAATAGATTTTACCACTTTAACCATTTTTAAATGTACAATTCAGTGACATTAAGAACATTTACAATGTTATGTGACTATCATCACTATCTATTTACAGAACGTTTTCATCACCGCAAGCAAAACTCTGTACCCGTTCATTACCCATTCTCCACTTCCCCCAGACCCTGGTAACCTCTGATCTACTTTCTTTCTCATGAATTTGCCTATTCTCGATATTTCAAATAAGGGGAATCATACAATAGTTGTCCTTTTGTGTCTGGCTTATTTCATGCAGCGTAATGTTTTCAAGGTTCACCCATGTTGTTTCATATGTCAGAACTTCATTTTTTAATAGCTGAATAATATTTTATTATATATATATATACATATATTTTATTTTTTATACATTTATCTGTTCATGGATGCTAGTGTTATTTCCACCTTTCGGCTATTGTGAATAATGCTGCTGTGAACATTAGCATATAAACATCTGAGTCCTTGTTTGCAGTTCCTTGGTGTCTATATCTAAGAGCAGGTTTCTGGGTCATATACTAATTCTATGTCTAACTGTTTTAGGAACCACCAAACTGCTTTCCTCAGCAGCAAGAGACGAGTTTTTCCTTATATTCTCTTATGGCTTTGAGCTCCTGCTAATGTCCTTGCATTTCAGCCTGAAGAACTCCTTTTAGCATTTCCTGTGGGGAAAATACACTGGCTTCCTTGGCTTCTGTGACAGAGCGGGATGCACTGTTCACCAGACCACTTCCTTTTCCTCCAGGCCACTCAGCTAGACTCCAGTTACCAGCATCTTTTCCTTTGCAGGGGTTAAGTGTGACATACAACTAGTTCTAGTTAAGATAATAAAATGTGGAGGTGATACAAGCCTAGTCCATAAGACTCCCCACATGGGCTGCTTCTCTTGATCTTCCTTCGTCTGCTGGATAGAGGCAGAGGGTGATCTGGGTAGATGCACAGTGAAGATAGTAGGTCCTCTGCAGGCTGCGTCCCTGAGGGACTGCTTGAGACAGGGAAATCCCTTGGCATCCCTTCCCCCAGAACCATCACTGGACTTCATTTTTTAACATTCACTGATGCTTAAGCTGTTATTATTACACCTTTGAAGTTGGAACGTTTCAGTTATACCAGTTGGTGTTACCTTCACTCATTCATACAACAATCTTGAGTCATTTATTCAATGCGCCACATTTTCCCTGATTTCCATAATCCTCATCTAGATTTTCACCAGATGTCATTGACCTCTCCTTATGGAGTTGTTCCTTTCCAATGGGCATCATTCGAGTCTATCTCTCTTCACTTCAGTTATTCCATTTCCATGTTGGCCCAGGTCCTGTGCTGAGATGATAAAGAGAAGTAAAAAAGGCATTGTTTCAATCTAGAGTCTGGTGAGCACACGGCAGTGTCCTCCTAACTAAACTTCCTTTTCTGGACCATCTAGGCCACCATACACACCTTCTCCAAATAAATCTTCCCCGTATACTTTATTTTGCATATTCCTATGACTCATTAGATAAAGGGCGTGTCTTGATCTAATGGGAAGCCCCTGCTCGTATCTGTTAGTCACCCATCTTCTCCCACTCTCCATCACAATGCTTTGATTTCTTCATGGCACCCTTCTTTCTATTTCCAACACATCACTGATTCCCAAATGCAGGTCTCTGGGTTGTATCTCACCTGTTTCTCCTTTTCTCCATTCGGGTTTCCAGCGTTCTTACCTCTCCTACTTATGAAGACCTGCTCTCAGAAAACACCAGGAAACTCATTTACATTCAGATTTCCTCCTGATCACAGTAAAAGGTTCTTCCACAGAGGATTTCCTTTTCTTTTTTAAAAAAATCTATTTATTTATTTATTATTTATTTTTGGCTGCGTTGGGTCTTCGTTGCTGCCCGCGGGCTCTCTCTAGTTGCGGCGAGCGGGGGCTACTCTTTGTTGCGTTGCGCGGGCTTCTCATTGCGGTGGCTTCTCTTGTTGCGGAGCACGGGCTCTAGGCACACGGGCTTCAGTAGTTGTGGCACGCGGGCTCAGCAGTTGTCGCTCGCGGGCTCTAGAGCGCAGGCTCAGTAGTTGTGGTGCACGGGCTTTGTTGCTCCGCGGCATGTGGGATCTTCCTGGACTACACCTCAAACCTGTGTCCCCTTGTATTGGCAGGTAGATTCTTAACCACTGCGCCACCAGGGAAGTCCCTCTTTTTTTTTTTTTTTAAACTGAACAAAAGTCTAAATGAAATAAAAATGATTTAATATATGATAGTTATGCCCACAGATTTTAGGAACTAAAAGTAGATTTTCCACATCCTTGGCACCAGACCATCGGGTTCTTCTCTGATGGGGGGTCAAGTACTGTTTTGGACTTTGGACATTTGGGTGAGGAGGTGAAGCCAGACTCTAGAAAACTTCTGGTTGATTCAATGTTATTTCTAGAACGAAAGGAAATAAAAGACACAACTGAGATGATCAAATCTTTCAACTAAATTTTACTTCAGGCAAAAATAGATACGAACAAGCATAAGACAACCAAAAGAAACCACAAGACACAAAAATTACTCTGACTTTAATTTCTTTTTTCCTTTTTTTGTTGCCACACCATGTGGCTTGCAGGATCTTAGTTCCCCAACCAGGGATTGAACCCACACCCTCGGCAATGTAAGCTCAGAGTTCTAGCCACTGGACCGCCAGGGGATTCCCTAATTTCTTTTAACCAAAACTTCTTGTGATTTCTCCTATGCTTAAGGCAAATGGACCACAATAGGCTGTAAACGATGATAGGAGGAGATAATGGACCAGGTTTTCAGTCTTGAAAATAATATGAACAAATTTCACAATTACAGTACAATGCTGCCATTTAACATGCGCAGTTCATTCACAGATCTACTGGCTCATTATTTAAATTATTTTAATGAGATGGTGCCTCTTGAAATCCTAAAGGTTAAAAGGAGACATGTCTTATGCTTCCTAAAGTTATTCAGAATCAACTACAAATCGCAAGGAAGGAACAAGAGGGTCAGCATTCTTGGGCATGAGCACATTCTTTAAAGTATATTTTTCCTTCTTGTCCCTTGATTGATGAGTTTAATACATTCTAATGTACATTGCCCGTTGCATAAGGCCAGAGGCTGCTAGTTGGGGGATAATGAGAATAATGCCATAATGTGAATCTCAAGGCCGTTTTAAAATTGGATTTGTACTGCTGTATTGCCCTGAAAGTGTTCCTATGTGAAATCCATATTTTTATGTGACATTTGGGGAAATAAAAAGAAAAACAAAATGTACCACAGGAGTCAACATGCCATTGCATACTTTGACTGTTCTGTTAAAAAACAATCCACCTGTTTTGGCTTTTGGAAAATATGCCAAGGAAGAAAGATGTTCGTAATTAATATGCCAACAGGAAATATCTCCAAGCTGATGCCTCATCCTGTCATGTCCTGATGCAATATGGTCCCGGCATTAGCCAGGAGGCATTCAAGGAAGGAGGTGAGCTTTGATGGCCCCCTAACTGGATATGTAATGCCAGTTCTGGGACTCTACACACTTCTTTCAGCTCAGACTGAGAGTCCTTTAAGAACCTTTCTTTGGCAGCTACATTTTTATAGTGCACCACTAATAAAATAAACCAGATAAAGTCGAATATTCTGCCCAAGGCATCCGTGTAATTGAACACTGGCTCTATTCCCTATGAGTTGTATGACTAGGTAAGTTATTTAGACTTTCTGAGGTTTAATAACCTCATCTGAGCAATGGGGACAGTAAAAGCCACCTTAGGGGGTTTGTGAAGATTAAGCTATTCACATACATAAAGGAAAGGACTTATTAGGTCTCCTTAGGAAATATTAGTTTCCTCTTCCTTTATAAGACTATTTACGCTTATTTCACCATGGCACTGAGTCGACACTCGCTGCAACCAAATAGTAATGTTTTGACAGTATGGAGTTACGAGGGAGGAGGGCGCCCTCACTCCTGCGTGGCCCAGTGGCTCTGTGGCGTGGAAATGCAGAGCAGATGCTGTGTGAGCCTTTGCTACCACTGACCTCACAGACAAGGCACTGCAGTACTCTTCTATTGTGAATAACAACTTGCCACATGTTTAGCAGCCTAAAACCCCCATCTCTAATCTCCCGGTTTGTCTGGGTCAGGAGTGCAGGCACAGCTTGACTGGGTCCACAGCTGCAGCCAAGGGACTGGGGTTCTCACCAGGACCTCAGGGCGCCCCTCCAAGATCATTCAGGGGCGGGCAGAATTCAGTCCCTTGTGGCTGTCCAGTTGAGGCTCTCAGCCTAGAGGCAGCCCCTCTCCAGAGCTGTTCACAGCAAGGCCCTTTGCCTTCTTGCCTGAGGCCAGCAGGAGAGCATCTCTCTGATGTTTCACCTGGTAAAGGCTCCTCTCGTGGTGTTAGGACCACCCAGGATGGTATCACTTTTGATGAACGAGGTCAACTGATGAGTAACGAAATCACGATGCTGATACCCGGTGACAGTCACAGGCTTTGCCCACACTCAAGGGGAGGGGACCCTACAGGGCAGGTACAACAGAGAGTGCACGTCCTAGAATTCTGCATACCACAGTCATGTGGCCCAGATGCAGAGAAGCATCTTCAGAAGAAGGCAATCTTCAAACGGATACCTGGCTCTGATTTTCCATGCTTATTGCTGATGAGCAACATTTAATTTGAAATGGCAGCAGCCTTCTCAGCATTAGTTGACTGGTGGTTAGAGATGCTGGGAATATACCAGACTGACCAGTGGGACGTGCGGTCCTCAAAAGCCAAATACTCATTTGGAACAAAGTGCAAGGAGCTGAGCTAGAGGTGGAAAATCTGCATGCCAGGTACACTCAAGCACTTGGCAGCCAGTTTTAAGCTTCTTAATAATTCTGAGGCTCTGGTTTTATGTAAGATGAAGAAATTGCATCTCAGAGAGAATAAGTGACTCACCCGACGCCACGCAGCTGATTAATCTGTGGGAGACTTGGGTCTTAAATATATGTCCACCTGCCGTTGTCCAGGTGTTTTCCAACATAGCATTCCACTTTTCCTGTTAGAAGTGGGGTCCATCACACGTAGAACTTTCTTCCATGCGTGTCTTGTAGTATGGTTATTGACTATCCCTTGAGGTATGCTAGGTGCACACAAGAATACGAACATGGCCAGACAGAACCTCCGCATCTTGAGAGAACAGAGGCCTGATCTCTTCAGATTGATAAAACATAATCAGGATAAAGATTTGCTCATGGAGGGTGAGATTAGATTGCCTTATTCAGAATTAACGTTTATAGAAGATTGAAGGGGGTGGAGAGATAAGTCCCTCTTCTTTAGAATGTGAAACTGTTGGCTTGCTCTTCCAGGAGTTTGAGAATTGAATTTACTGCCTATGATTCAGCAATGCTCAACCCAGTAAACTAACATAAAAATTGACCCTAGGCTAGTGACATGCCCAGACTTGTAAGCAAAGCTACTTTGGGGATTGTCATGGGTTGATTTATGTCCCCCCTCCAAACCCTATGTTGAATGTGACCCTATTTGGAGATAAGGTTTTTTAAAAAGGGCTTCAGTGTAAAATGAGGTCATTAGGGTGGGCCCTGACCCACTATGACCGGTGTCCTTATAAGAAGAGGAAAGTTGGGTGCAGATGTGTACAGAGGGAAGACATATGAAGAAAAAGGAAGAAGACAGCCATCTACTACCCAAGGAGAGAAGCCGCAGAAGAAACCAAGCCTGCCAACACCTTGATCTTGGACTTCCAACCTGTAAGAAAACAGATTTCTGTTGTTTAATTAACACTGTGCCCCCAACCCCAGCCAATCTGTTGCACTTTATTCTGCCTGTAAACGAATGCGGGGGGTGCTTCCACAACCACAGTGGATTCTCAAAGAAAAACACAGTCTTGGTAACTTTCATCTCTCCGTTTATAAGAGAATAGCAAATCAGACAACAATCTACCATGAATGAGAAGATTATTAGAACTTCAAGAGGTTAAAAAATTAAAATTGCAATCTGAAGTAGAGCATAATGTAAGCACATTTAAAGTGATGTTGTCACCATTAAGAAGAGGTTAAATTCTTTGAACGACAAATATGCAGAAATTGGAAAACGAATGTACAGAAATTCAAAATATAATTTTTAAGGTTAAAAAACAAATAGGCCTATTAAATAACATATTAGAGACAGGTAAAAAATTAATAACCTTAGAGATAAATATGAGGAAATTACACAGCATTCAGTAAAAAGGGAAAAATAAGTGAAAATTATAAGATGTTGAGAGACATGGAAGATAGAATGAGGAAACCAATATACATCAGAATGTATACGTCAAGAAAGTAAAATAGGATGAAGAAGAAGTAATAAAGGTCAGAAGATGATGGAATAATACTACTACATTTCTGTGGGAAAATTGCAGTTAAACAAAAGTTTTAATGAGATTAAACTAAAATAATTTATCAGGAATTTGGACTTTCTTATTGACTTCATAAAATGAGACATATGTATCTCATTCCCTGACATACATATCTATTTTTTTTTCACTTAAAAAAACAACCAGCTTTGGGCTTCCCTGGTGGTGCAGTGGTTGAGAGTCCGCCTGCCGATGCAGGGGACGCGGGTTCGTGCCCCGGTCCGGGAGGATCCCACGTGCCGCGGAGTGGCTGGGCCCGTGAGCCGTGGCCGCTGAGCCTGCGCGTCCGGAGCCTGTGCTCCGCAACGGGAGAGGCTGCGGCAGTGAGAGGCCCGCGTACCGCAACAAAACAAAACAAAACAAAAAAAACAACCAGCTTTGCAATCGACTCTACGTGGCTTACCTATGTCACCAAAGGCAGTGGTCACCTCTGCCTGGTGTCAGTTTTGGGGGGATGGCAATGTGGTAGGGAAACAAGTGCTAAACCAAGGAGCTCTGTTCCTTTGGATGATTCATGTAGCCTCTCCGATGTTACTTCCTCATTTGTAACAGAAGGAATTGAAGGTTTTCTAGAAGACGGTAGCAAGCTTTGGCATCAGACAGACCCAAGTAGAAAGGCTGGTTCACCCACTGACTTGCTACTGGGTGCTGTGTGCTCAATAAATATTTGTTGAGAGAGTTGCTTGTCTCAGTTACCTGCTCTGAAACTTGAGGGCGGCGCCCCCGGATCAGATGACTCTGCGAGGAGGACGGCTGAGACTCTGTGAGACTTGGTTGGCCTTGTGTTCGGCTCAGAGCAAGCAGACAGAGCAGGCTGTGCTTTTCATATTTCTAAGGTCCCTTGTAGTTCTGTCGTTCTCAGAATCCATGACTTGGTTTCAGTAGGTGTAAAACAATTTGCAGGGAATGTGGGAGCTAAGTATTTTATACTGCGGTTTCATGGATCTTGATTTGACAGATAAGTTGCATTAAACTCGTTATGTTAAACATGAAATGGACGGTTTGGGCTTTTTCTTGGAAGCTTTTACTTTATTACAGTGGATGCAAAGGCTGCCCCCTTGTGACAAAGGGTGAGGACCACAGGCTGTAACCCATTCCTCGGGCTGTAGCCTCAAACGTTTGCTGCAGATCTGAGCCTTCCTGACAGCGTGATGGAAGCTGTGCACAGGATACGTTTCCGTAGGTTGACGCATGAGAACATCTCATTCCAGGGAGTCGCTGCTATTTCTCAGTGGAGGCAGTTTCAGCCCAACTGTATTTTAAAAATAGTCTATGAATAATGTAAGAATATCACTGTTTCACGGTAGCTTTCAATCAACGCTAGCTCTCTCCCACCTTCTCTTTCTGACGCTTTAGGGAAGATGGTTTGATAGATGAAGTTTCACGCCCTATTTTTCTAGTTAAAATAGCCCTGTGAAAATGCAATATGTCTGCCTAGTAGTTTAATTTGTTTTAGTTTTATCTCATGATGAAGTAAGTCATGCTACAAATATTCCCCTTGCATTGCAAAAATGTATAGCACATATCAAAAAGAAAAAAGAAAGTATTTAATTTATGGTCCCAATGGTACAACAGAAATTTCCTTATCACTCCCTTACTGTGCTTTGTATTTTGCATGGAAGGTTCTCACGGGAGACTGGGGGTAGTGGAGGTGACCAGATGCTGAGGGTCAGCTTCTCCAGATGCGGGTGCTGAGACTGAATTTGGAGTGTAGGCTATTTATGAGGAGTCAATGTCTGTGAAGAAAGGGAGAGGAAGCCGAATTGGGTAGTGGGAGAATGCTGACAGCAGATGCCGAGGACCAAGGACCAAGAACCAGGGCCTGCCAGGAAAGCCTCAGCTAACCCAGCGAGCTCCGGAC